>NW_026606776.1:1235000-1835000 GCF_029890125.1 Rhinichthys klamathensis goyatoka
ATAGCAGAGCGGTAGAACTGACGGTTCGATCATCAAGATGACATGGGTTCAAATCCCGAACAAACATGGTCTACTGCAAATTTTATATTTATTAATGCAGAGAGATTTGTCTAGCTCTAAAACTCTGTTACACCATACAGTTTTTTGGTTATATTTATAAAATAAAATTACCATGCATTTCCATTTTACACTATCGAACAGAACGACGTTGCATCTGTACCAATCGTACGAGGCTACCAATCATAATTTCAAAAGCAGTTCTGTAAAAAAAGTAATTTTACATATATAGCCTATATATATTTTTTTTTATTTTTTTTATTAGGCCTATTATTATTATTATTTTGATTCCCTACAACCTAGAGTTTTTAAAAACATGGTTTTAAGTAAAGTGTGATTTGCCAGGAGGGACGGGGATTTCCTTCTGGTCTAAACATCCCTGCTTCTGCTGAATTATTTGAATCCCCACACCCCTCCCTCCACAGCTAATCAATGCTATAGGCTACTTCACCAATAGACCATATCAAATATAAAATAGAGATATGCAACAAGCACGTTTAAACAACGACAAACAATAAAATCAAAACCAGCGTTTCAGTTGTTCATTAGTTCAAGTGGCCTTAATGCATGCACGGCTTTTCAAAATTTCACAAAGCGTTTTGAGATTATTTTGAATGAAATATTGAAGTTTATAATTAAGTGTTTTGGCAGACCACGCCGAGTGGCCCTATGCATTTTTCTAAAGTCGGGTTTTATTCGAACTTTTGCTAACGACAAAAACAGTTTATCTGTCGTCTCTGTCTCCGGGAACTGCGCGTCACAAAAATGAACCGAAAGCCACTTCAGCTCAGTCACTATAAGAAATCGGCTCTGTCTAAAGCCTTTAAATGTCTAAATATTCTGGCTAATAAATGTTATCTGATTATGTAATCCATATGAAAACGAGAGGTACAGAGGATGTACTCAAACATGTAGCCTGTAAGCGCTTCCCAATGAGAAAATGACAAGACAAGGGTGAAAATCTCGCTCTAATTAAATGTAGCAGGCTAAATCGCCCTGAATTAAAATGTAAAAACAGATCAAATAATGCATTTGTCGAAATGTTGCGATATTGTTTCATTTAAGTTCATAATTATTCAATACATGTTATTTAATTTAGCAGCATTACCACGAAGCACCGTGGTTCGATATTTATTTGAATAAAAAATAAAAATAAAAAAACTTAATTCACAAATTGCATGCCTGGTTGAAAGGATCCAAAGATCCCTATAGACTTTAATATTGAGTTGAACATTTTGTTCATGAAAACAAATTAACATGCGTTTTTTCAGATTATATTTAGTTTTGCTTGGAAAAAGCTGGCCCAAACCAGTTTTATTTCATCAATTACTGAAATAATTAAATATTTAGTAATAAGCTTTTATGACAGAAATATCACTAGGCTACATGTAACTTAAATCATTTAATTCCTTCATTATCAACACTGTCTAGAATAGCGATTTAAGTGTGAATTGTGACTTCTCTTTGTGTTAAATCAGCCTCAGACTCCAATAGCCGGTGGGGGGTTGGAGGGACAGTTCAGTGCTGTATCGAGCGCGCAGGACAATAGGCATAGGTGTTAATGTTCCTCTTTCATATGGAGAGCGAGGGAGACTAAATAAACTTGTTAAAAAGAGATTCAGCGCGAGAGAGGCAAAGAAAAACGCATGTTTTAATTTAATTATGTTGCTTTGGACAATTTTCGTTTTGTAGGCCTACTGTTTTAATTGTTTAATATAGCTGTCATTTCTTTGGCAATACAAATTTAAAATGTCGCAAGAATAAGATTAGCCTAGTGTTTCTTATTTTGCATCGCAAAAGAAATAAACTCTAAACCCGATGCAACCCTGTTTTAAATAAAAAAAACTGTCCCGACACTTTATTTAAACCTTGAAATGTTCGAACTTGGTTTCAAACTTAAGTAATTTTAGTGTTCTTTTACATTACACAATAATTTAGCAGACTAAAGACGTGCTTCTTCATTTTCATTTTCTGATGCAATCGGCTGACAATCTTCCTTCATCAGTTTTTGTCCTTTGTGCAGCGGCTGCGGTTCCAGGAATGTAGCAAATTTATGTTGTAATAATAATTAAACAAAACTCTTGACTTTAAATAAGTAAACAGTTATAAACAGTTAGCTATTTAAGCATCAAGAAGGTTAAACATAAACGCTGTAGGGCAACATCGGTTAACAACATGTATGCTACATTGAGATTCGATCCGAGTCGATTGAAGCTCCTCGAAGCTCGTGTTGTTGCGTTAACCACTGAGCTATCGTCTATACGTCTGTGACTGTTTTTATTGCAATGTTTTACTTTTTCATTATTTATTCAATTTCATTTCAGTAGCCTAATTTCAGTATTGTGATTATGAATTATTTTAACTACGTTTCACTTGTTGAATTCATCTGCTACCAGCTTTCAAACGCTCTGAATCAGTGCGGTGCGGCAGCAGATTACGCATTAGAGAGAATAAACAAACACTTTTCAGAGTCTATGATTGTAGCGCCTCTTGGCGGTAAAAGGCAGCAAATACACCCCACATTTTACCGCCGCGGTGGAACGGCTGATGTGGGCATTGTCATGGCTTGCCTCGACATTTGCGTTTGAATAGCGCGCGTCCTCCGTGGGCGTGTCAGATTAACGCGTAATGAAGTGTAATGAGCTGGGGAAAAAAAATCTGACAGCACTCTCTTTTCATACAGATTACATAAACTGAGAATATTTGTTTTTTTATATAAATTACATCATTAAAAAGAAGAGAATTCAAGCTTCATAAAGAAAAACCTCTCGTGCCTGTATGACAAGTATTTGCAGAGTTAGAGTTAATTTTTCGGACGTGTTTCAGAATGGACTGCACTGACAGAGAGAAGGCAAAACTCGCATCATGTTTATTTTTCTTTATTTGACAAAAAGCACAAAACTTTGTTTTTATTGTGAGTATACAGAAAAATAATAGACAATTAACAGGATCGATTGATGTATAACACTTATATGTACGATCAAAATCAACAGAGTATTTTAAGTCTATTTTTCTGCTATGTGAAAAAAAAACGGCAAAACGCGCGGGCGCGTTTCTGGTCCCCAGAGGGTTAATTTTAAAATGACTTGGTAGCAGGGGGCCCCATGATGAAGCTCCGCCCCCACTGTACTGAGAGTCTAGCTCCGCCCCTGCTCCCATGTATTTATTATGTCTATGCTCCCTCCTCCTCATCCGCGCACTAACCCCCAAAACCCCGCCCCCAAGTCCTTCTTGTCGGTGATTGGCTGGAACTGTTTGTCATGTTTCGTGGAGCGGGTTAGCCCAGTTTGTCTACAGAGATCGCGTTTCTTTACAGTGTGTTCAGGGGACAGGCAGCCAGCGGTTAGTGAGGAGATGTTTGCTGTATGTGACAAAAAATGTTTTGGCCTAAAAAACGCGTGACATCGCTTAGAGCACCTTTAAGTAGGCCTACACTTAAGTTGCCTTTTATTTCATTAATAGGTATTATCTGCAAGTCAAGTTTTTAAAAACATATACTTTTAAGATTTGAATACACTACAAGTGCACATTTAATACAGTTAAGTGCACTTCTTCTTCACGAGGCTGTGCACAGGTTAGATTATCTGTTTTTAGGTGCTGTTCAGGGTGCCGTTTTCAAAAGGCCCTTTATTTCCACAAAATAGCCGCAGGGTTCATAACATTATTAATTTCATAAAAGTGTGTGTGTGTGTGTGTGTGTGTGTGTGTGTGTTGTAATATACTGTCCCAGATTCCGGCGTTTGATGTTGCGTTCTGAGCTTTGATCAGGTGTAGAGGGGACTTGCTCTATCTCCTGCAGAATAAGGGACCTTCTGAGAATATAAAGATCAGTGCTTTCTTCATGGTTTTTAACTAATGAAGCCAAGACTGTGATGCTGAATTACGCCTTTGTTTGCTGGAAGCCATTATCCCAGTGGCTCTTTAGAAACAGCGCTTCACCTCTTACTAAGATAGCCTACATTATCTTCAGTGGAAGGGCCAGTCAGAGATGTCTTTTCTTGCTAGTCTTAAACAAGACCATGATGCCCTCTGGTGGCCAGTTTTACACTTGTTTATTAGAAGCGTTTTTCTAAATTTGATATTTAAACAAATCTTTAAGCCTAAGTATTAAGATTTGGTGCAGATTTGTGGTACTGTGATAAAACAATGTTCTCTGAACGTTCAAAATATCCCCCTTTTTTTGGGTGGGGGGCAACATTCCACAAATGTTATGGGAACGTTACTTTGAATGTATAAAAAGTGTTTTTTTTTTCAGCCAGGGCCCTTAGAATTGTCCTAATCTTCCATCACCCTTTTGGTTATCAATAAGCTTATCTATTATTATTTTTCCTTTCGATGGTAACATTTGGGAGATTCATCCAAAAATCAGTTAATCGGATTACAGTGAAAAATATATATTTTTAATGTTTTTGAAAAAAGTCTCTTATGTTCACAAAGCCTGCATTTATTTGCTCACAAATACAGTAAAAACAGTAATATTTTGAAATATTATTCTAATTTAAAATAAATGTTTTCTATTGAATATATACGGTATAAATGATGTAATTGAGTGAATTTTCAGCATCATTACTCCAATCTTCAGTGTTACGTGATCCTTCGGAAAGCATTTTAATATGCTAATAATCTAAGACATTCTAAAAAAAAAAAAACATTTTGGATTATCGTCAATGCATTTATTTGAAATAAATCTTTTTTTCAGGTCTTTACTGTCACTTCTGACCAATTTAATGCATCCTTGCTGAAAAAAAAAAGTGTTCATTTCTTTAAAAAAATAAACGACTGACCCTAAAATACTTTAAAACCTTATTCCCACAAAAAGCACAGAGACACTGAACACTTGTTTAAGGAAGAATCCGACAGAACAAGGAGACTCTGCCAACCGACCCGCACAGCCCACGGAAGCTCCAGCCACATGAAAGCTCTAAACACTGGGGTCAGAGTCTCGAGTTTCCACTGATCAGGAGGTGAAGAGAGACTCCAGGACCGGCGCAATTTCCGAACTGAGACAGCATGTTCCTGTGGTCAGTGGAGCGCAGCTGTTCTCCCCGTCTTCTCTGTCATCAGTTCACCTGACTTACTTCAAAGTCCCAAGTGAAGAAATCTGCCAATTGTTTCACAATGCCATACTTGTAAACTTTCTTGAGGTTTCTAATGGGTAATATATATGGATTGAAACTGTCTCAATTTATTGTTTATAGGTATATCTTAACCAAAATAGCCTCTGAAAAAGAAAAATATCTGGATAAATATATTTATAATATATGACAAATGCCTCTGTGCAGTCTTCTTGCTTCAAATGAGGAACGCAGCCTTGTGACCTCAGGTTCTCCATTCAAGGATGTGTTTGATAGTTGACTTTACACAGTGTGTGCTTGTTGGCCTTGATCACTTGTTGTCATTTCCAGCTTGACTGAGGATGCTGAAATCAAACGTACGCGTTCCTCTCGAACTGCCTGCCAGAAAAGCTTTGGTCTGGAGGATCTTTCTGAGGAGTCGCGGGGTTCTTGCCCATCTTTGTGATCTTGGTTCTTTTTGATATGAAAGACGTGGCTCCGTTGTAGGAGTATTCCCTGTCAGAGAGGACAATGATTTCAAGACATTAGAACCAGTGTTGTTATTGTTAACTAAAACTAAAACTATTAAAAAAAAATCAAAAACTAGTAATTAGAAAAAAAAAGTATAAGTGACTAAAACTGAAGTTAAAAAACTAAACAAATTAAAGTTTAGTTTATAAAATAAGAGCCAAGTCAAAATATTAATAAAACTACTTTATTATACTGTAAATAATACAGAACAAAAACACTTATTGCATTGATTCATAGCTTGATTTGCTGCACTGTGCCTTTAAGAAACAGTTTGACACAATTTTAAGTTTTAATGTTTAAGAATATTTTTTTAAATATCATACTACAATAAAATTACTGAATGGATTTGATGGATGGGCTATGTTTTAAAGAGGTGTATTTGACATGTAAACAGGGGCATTCATTTGTTAATATTTCAGGATGCTGACATGATAATTCCAAACGAAATTCCTTTTCAACCCTCCCAATGCATTATAAAAACTGTACATGCCATTTTCATTCCAGGGTCTGTTTGGACCCGGTGGAACGTAAGCTTGTAAAACAGTCATAACTCAAAAATGTTCAACTAAAATCATACTGTATCAGTAACTTCTCATTATTACACAAATGTTTTACAGTTTTAAGTGTTACCATGCTTTTACTTCATTTACCCCCTTTCATTTTTTTGTATAAATTCTTTGAAATGTTTCAAGAACTGTAGCAAAAACCTACAGATGCAAGAACATGTATATTGTAATAATCACATTTATTTGATATATTGTTAGATGAAATTTCTAATATGAGAATTACCAGGATGAACTCCATTATTACTACTCTTTTTTTTTTTTACAAAACAACATCAATATTACTCTGAAATGTTTTTAAACAAAATATATCAATTTTACTTGCATACAATTTTACTTTCAAATGAAAAAAATGACGCTAAACAGCTTGAATCTCCTTTTCATGCTGCAATGGTTCACCAATAGGTGGCAGCAAAGTGAAATATGGACTTTTCTTTTCTGAACCCTCTTTCCTTTTTCAAATTTAGACTATATTTAGTCTATAAATACATTCATTTGTTTGACAATTTTATTTAAATTTTAGAATTATTGTGTGTGCATGAGCGAGCATGTTTATAAACAAAATGTATTTTTACAGAAGTAATTTTAGACAAATCTAACTAACAGATGTAAGGAAGACACAGTTCACTTTCGGGTCAAAATGGACCCGAACTTAAAAGGCCTAAAAATTTAGTTTAAATGGTTATATCTCTTACATTGTATGTTAAAAAAATTCTGGGGGGAAAAAGTGTGTGTATTTTGACCATCTTACTTGTGGTCAAAATACACATCTTACCATCTTCACTTACAAAATTTCATCTTCGTTCTAAAAACAATGGATTTATTTTCTATTTTTTATGTACCTCTTCTGAGTCAAGATGGACCCGAATGCAATAGGAGGTTTAAATATATACAGTATATACATATATTAGGACCCCTTTAAAACAGGTAAAACAGTATGCATGTGGACATAAGAATCAGACCTGATAATGAATCCCTCTGACATGGAAAAGCAAAAGATAAATCCTCCAAGAATGCTGAGAACAGATCCTGCCCAGCCAATGAACAGGGCCGCCCCGAGTTCAAACCTAAATCCAAACAGGCAAAATACTGGTGCTGGTAATAGGTGATGAGACAGGAAATTGCAGGAAGAATGTTACAATGGGATGCTATTGCTTACTTCTGTTTCACAAATAAGGGGTCAAAAAACTCTGACGTTATCCGGTGTGCGTAGAGAGAACAGGCGGTCAAAGAGCAGATTCCTGCACAGAGGATGGGTGTATAGTTACAGGACACTCTCATTCGGAAAAGTGGGAATTGCAAATGCTTTAGAAAAGAAGAAACCATGACAGGCGATATTTACCACTGAGAATAAAGTGCAGTCCACATAGACAGGTGATCCTGGCTTTGGTGGTCTCTGATCCCCCTATTTTAGTACACTTCATGCCCACTAGCGCCAGGATAGCTCCAAAAAATCCCAGGCACACAGCTGAGATCATCAGTCCACGACACACCTGGATATAAGCTGCAGGAACAGCAGAAGCAGAAGCAATATATATATATATATATATCAGGGAAGAATTTATTATACAATCACTGGGATAAACAGGAAGGGTTTTTTCTGCTTGCCTGGTCGGGCCAGTAGATCAGATTTCTGCTTGCACTAACATTTTCACTGGTGCCAACACACAAAAAAATGTTAATGAAAATGTATCATTTAAATATATAATTTAACATATTTATTTATTTATTTTATTTCTGCTTATTTGGTTTTTAATACAAATTAAATCAAGTTTTATTTTTGTTAATTTTATTTAATCTGTTCTGATTATTTCATGATTATTTTTAAACCCTTTTTATGTAAAGCACAATAAATTGTATATGTATATATATTAGGGCTGTCAAATGATTAATCGTGATTAATCACATCCAAAATAAAAGTTTTTGTTTACATAATATATGTGGGTGCACTGTGTATAATTATTTTATATATATATAAATACACACACATGCTTGTATATATTTAAGAAATATATTTGCATGTATATACTGTATATAGATTTATATATAAATATTTTATATATAAATAATATTTTTTTCTGAAAATTAATATGCATGTGTGTGTATTTATATATATACAAAATAATTATACACAGTGCACCCACATATATTATGTAAACACAAACTTTTATTTTGGATGTGATTAATCACGATTACTCATTTGACAGCCCTAATATATATATAATACAATAACTGAATTATTAAAATTATTGTAAACTATTAGAAAATGTATTTTAAACCTTGTATTGTTATTATTATTAATTATTTATAAAAAAAATATAAGTTTTCTTTACAGAGAAAATCTACAATAAAAGCTAAAGGTAAAAGTCATACTAAATAGGTATAAAGTCATAAATTCATAAACTTGGTCTGGAAAATGGTGGAATACATGGCGAAACACTACAGATCGGTTTATTATTTACAACCCATTCTTACTGATGCTACCAAGACTAACACAAGTCATTCTTGCAACTTCGATAACACCTCATCTATGTTATGATGTCACTGATACTCCCAGTAATGTACATTGAAAATGGGCCTCACACCTTAGCAACCACATAGCAACATGCTCAGGGTGCGTCTCAATCAGCTCCCCGGCTCGTGAATCAGTATATCGTGTCCACAAATCCGGGCACTGGTAAGGACCCTGGTTCACTTACGCATTGGGACAGTGATTACTCAATTTTTCGATATGTTACCGCCGGTATAAATCGACAACTAGCAGGACCTATATATTTTTCACACATTTTTTTATGCCGTATAAACAGATTGTTCTGTAACATATGTGTTCATTAGTGATTTATGCTGACATACAATAAAAAGAAGTTTGTCTTTTCAAATCTTCTATCGCGTGTCATTATATTTATTTATGCTCGTGCGTTTCGTGCTTTAGAAATGTGACATAATTTCCAGTAAGGGAACATAGATGCTCCCTGGTTTTCAGGGTGCATTGTGGGATTTGTTTAGGGAGCGAACATTCTAGTGCACTGGAAGCATTTTGCGATTGAGAAAGCCCTTAAAATGGCCGATTCCCTGATCAGTGCCCTGACTACTGATGAACTATTGAGAACACCTCACCAAGCATACGACATGACAATCTCCCTCAACACTAGCCTGGGAAAACCCAGACAACTTCCGGCAAATTTAGATTTGCTCTGAAAGTTAGTCTGGCAAAGAGCTCATTCAAGCTCATTTCCAATCCGCCGAAATCGAGGCACCAATCAGAAACGTTGGGGCGGGCTTTACACGATGACGACAGCGCTGGGATTTTGAAGCAGATTTTGTAGCCTACATTACAAAGATGGATGCCGCCGTCGAACATCACTCGTTCGAATCAGCTATCGCGTCTGTTTTAAGCGATTTGAATGTTTCCTTTTAGTTAAAAACCGAGCAAAGAACAACACTCGGGAGATGTTTCTCCGCCGCTCTGCATACGTCATCTCCTTCATCGCTCTGATTGGTTTTAGGTCTATCCGCGACGTCCGTTGGTGACGCCCCTCTGGAAATGATTTGTCTACGACGCTTTGCCAGACCAAAACTCAGTTACAACTGAGAATGGTCTGGTTTTAACCAGGCTACCTCAACACATGTAGCATCTTTCATTAAACTGAATCATCACAGCACAAATATGCAGTGCCTCAAACAAGCCAATAATGCAATAAACATTCAATACATGACCTATTTAACCACCTGCTTTTGCACGGCAGCCTGAGGGAACTGTGTCGGTGTGCTTTCTCCTGTATGTGGGTGTGCAATCCAGACATAATTGAGCTAAAGTGTGGTTATTATAAACACTATTTTTCTACTTGCCTTGAGATAATACTGTACATTCCTGCAGGTTGTAACAGAAGTAGCGAGTCAGAAATAGAGTTTGAGACAAGCAGACCATTTTGTGTCTCTTTTACTTCCACAGAGCTCAAATTATTGCATTCTTAAACTGGTGTCAGCATCATGTTAAACGCATTCAGCACAATTATAACAACACAATAAACTCCCTGTTTAAATGGTCCAGTGATCGGTTTGGCTTCGGTTTGTTTGTGTTGTGGAAGCTTCTGCCTAAAGCAGCATTAGGGCAATCCAACACCATACTACTCTTTTTTTCCGAACAATTAGACACCCGGATCTTCTGGGGGAAGGAAAAGGGACCAATAACTCACAAACACAGTCACACCATTCATTCAGGCAAGAAATAAAAAGTCAATACATATCAAAGTCAATAAAAGTAAGTAATAAAGTACCATCCAGTGCGAGCATAGAAGGAAAGTCCTTGCAGTTGGAGACTCCGGTTGAATCCGTAACGCACGTCTTCCAGAGATTGGACCAAAATGTTGCCGTGGTGATGACCGTCCCATCCACTGACGACACTTTCCAGTAGTCAGTTGGGATTGTGGAGGAGATCAGAATCCATCCAGATATGGTGAAAATGAAGGCAATAATCTCTGTTCCCATATTACCCATGTCCCAATGTTCTATTAAAGTTAAATGAGGAGAAAAGTCTGGTCGAGGCAGGAATCAGTTCATTCGTAAGGGGTTCTGAGTCTGGACTGAACCGTTTGTTGACGGGTCTCCCCCCAAAGCTGCTTTATATTCAGCAGGGAGGGCTCTGGCTACTAACCTTTTCAACAGCTGACCAATAGCTTTTTGTTTTCACATTAACTACCCACGACACCACACACACACTCGCATACACACACACCCACCCAAACATCACTCTGCAAGAATCATTTTAAGCGAGTCTGCAAAGATGCTGGAGGTCAGGAGGTGAGTACATTAAAGATGGGTGTTATTGGAAGGGCCTGAAAAGTCAATGCTTCTAGCGGATATTGAGGAAAAATGTTCAGATAAGGGTCTGATGTGAGAGATAGAACTTTAAAGTATGTCATTTTGCATTTAGGATTCATTTGGACCAGTGCTATTTTGTATGTACGGTTATTTCACCCAATAATTAAAATTCTGTCATCATTCACTCCCCCTCATGTCGTTCCAAACCCGTAAGACTTTCGTTCATCTTCGAAACACAAATTAAGATATTTTTAATGGAATCTGAGAGATTTCTGTCCCTCCATTGACAGCTACGCAACTACCACTTTGACGCTTTAAAAAGTTCATAAACAGAGATTGTAAAATCCATTTGAATTGTGCGGTTTAGTCCAAATTTTGTGAGGAGACTCGATCGCTTTATATGATGAACAGATTTAATGTAGGCTTTATTCACACATAAACATTGATCAGCAAACATAAACAGAAGCTCAAACGTGCTGCGTAACACGAATGAACCTCATTGGTTCTCACACGTCACGCGATAATGCTTGAGCTTCCATACTGATGTGTGAGTTGATGAATGTTTAAATGTGAATAAAAGCCTAAATTCAATCTGTTAATCATAAAGCGATCGTTTCTCTTCAGAAAATTTGGACCAAACCACTCAATTCATATGGATTAGTTTTACTATCTCTTCTGTCCATGTTTGGAAGGACATGAGGATGAGTAAATGCCTTTAATATTTTGAATTAGTTTTTAATTTGTATATTTCAGTTTTCATTTTCATTCAATTATAATTCAACTTTTAGTAATTTGGGTTTTTTATATGTTTAAATTTTTTATGACGGTAATTTTTTTCAGTCTTAATTTGAGTTAGTTTAGTATATCAAGTTAAAATAAATGAAAATAAAATAAGGTTAAGGTCAAGTTTCTTATATTTTATTTTATTTCAGTTGATGTTCAAAAACGTTTTTTTTTATGGTTTCAGTTTAACTATAATAACCAAGATTTGGACCGAGGTTGAGGTTTCGTTGCCATCTAGAGGTACTGTAAGAATTTGGGTGAATCCTGTTTGATATGAGAATGAATCAAAAATGATTTATTGTTATAAAAGCACCAGTTTTATCTTTCATTGGTATTCATGTTTTTGCATTAGTCCTGCAATTATGTTTTTATGTGTTAAAAAGTGTGCTTCAAAACTCGTAGGAGAGAGTGCATGTAACATATTCACACTGTCTAGAATTTCAGTCATGCTTCCTGTGTGAACACTACACCTTGAGCTTAAAATAACAGATCTTCACTTTTCTAAAATGTCACCGGTGTTTAATAAAAAAGGAGCATTTGGCAAGAATATTGAAATGGTAAATGTGTTTGTATGTGTGAGTTGGAGAGCATGTTTGTGTAACCAGGAGGCTCCAGTTAGCAGAGGTCAAATGGGTCTTCCTGCCTGTTCTCAGGCTCAGATCCTGTTAAAGGTTTCCCTCAGTCCCCCAGAGGGATACAAAACATAACCTGACCTGACCAAAACATTGAGGCTTCTTCAGTCAACAGCTGCTCGGCTCAGCCAAGAACACATAAATTACAATTATATAATGTTTGAAGGTAGTATCAGTTACATTGATCATTTCATTTAATAACTTATTAGGTCAACACAACAACAGCGTCATTTCGGGAATGCAACAAAACCTTTACAAAATAAATTGGCTACAAAAATTACCAAACTAGATTAGATATTTTCTGAAGAAACTGTAAAAGGTCATGTGGTTTTAGTAAACGATGCTTTGTTCAATAATAACTATTAAAAAATGTTTCAAATGTTCAAAACAGGCGACATATCTATATATATATTTTACCAGTTTTTTTTGTATAATTTGTATAACATTTGTATAATAAAAAAGTAAGAACAGTAATTGTTTCTTATTGGCCTGAGTAGCCAAGCCCCCCATAAAACACACTAAACAAACACTACCAACCCGATCTCATGAGAAAACGTAACTAGAAGCTGACGATTTCATATGAATTTCATGTGATTTGTACAAAAACGTTAACCTGACTCCGCCAGATGGATTTGCTCCGCATATCCATCTGGAAACCTTCCGTTGAAGTAGTTTTGGTAAGGGGCGAAAATACTGGTTAGCTGATCGGCCTATGTTGGTGATAGACGGGCCAAATCAACCAATCAGATCAACGAAGCATATGACGTACTAACAGAGCGTATCTTTTCCTCTGAGAAAAGCCTCCAGAGCAGTGTTTTGCTCTTCTTTCAGTGAAGAAATACTCTGTAATTCCGATAAAACTTGCTCGATAGCCACGCTGATGCTAGTTTCATCCGCTGAAGCCGACATGTTCTTTAGACTGAACTGACGCGCTTCTCGTTGCGTCACACCTCAACCCGCCTCAAAGCCAACGCTGATTGGACGTTCGTTTGGTGAACTGCTCCCAAATTTTCTTTAACGGAAAGTATCCAGACTGATCTGCGAGTGAAACCTTGAAAGCTCGCGAGATCAGGATGGTCTCACGAGGCTACAAAAACGTACGCTGAAAAAGCAACGAAGGTCCACCCCTAAAGCTAACTGTCAGTGGGGCATAAGCAGATACAACATACAACACATACAACTGAGATTGTACAAATTCATGCAAATTAGCCACTAATTCGCCAAAACGGAAAATAGGTATGAATTGGCGTTACAAACTGTCAGATTCATCTGCACAGAAGAGCAGTGCTGAAAAGCACAACTCTGGAAATAACTTTTTAAAAAATGTTTGCATTTCTATGTGGTTGCTATGGTGTAGCTAGGTAGTGGCCTACTGGTCAAAGACAAAAACGTATCGGGTCAAAAGGCTTTGCTCCCTCTTCAATCCACACGTTTCCATCCACACGTTTTTATCCGCATTAAGTGATATCGAATGAAAAATGCCTTATGGAAACTGTATGTCAAATTCGATTGAATTTCATGAATATCGACTCAAATGAAATACGATCGGTCTCATCGGATTTTATCTTGATCGATATACGGCTTATGCGATAAACGCGGATGGAAACGTTATTATGGTGCAATCCATTTTGCCTAGTAAAATTTTGTTCACAAATGTTGTGAATGCTTGAATGTTGTGCAATTCGGTGAGAAAATGAATGGAAACACCTTAACATGTCTCAAATCAATTCGATATACCAATTTGATCGCAAAACAGCATGTGACATCATTACGCACAGGTTTTTATCCGCTTTAAAGCCGTTTGAAGGAAACACACTTTCACCAGCTTTATTCGCATAAGGTTTTTTACCGAACTTCAGATAATTCGATTGACAAGTGGATGGAAACATGGCTTG
This sequence comes from Rhinichthys klamathensis goyatoka, assembly GCF_029890125.1. Lineage (NCBI taxonomy): Eukaryota > Metazoa > Chordata > Actinopteri > Cypriniformes > Leuciscidae > Rhinichthys > Rhinichthys klamathensis. The sequence continues at coordinate 1,249,337 of NW_026606776.1, forward strand.
TTATGACTCTGATCTATACACAATAGTCAACATTTGAAGTGGCTCAAAAAAGTTCATCACAGTGTTGTCCAAAGACAGGAACGGGTATTGGTCAAAATTCATGCATAACTTTGATAAAAGGTTTGATCCACTTCACATGTTGACTACTGTACTGTACACTCACCAGCCACTTTATTAGGTACACTTTGTTAGTACCGGGTTGGACCCCCTTTTGCAACTGTTTTGGTATTTTTTTCCTATACTATGGAAGTCAATGCGTGCCGTCAACTCTCTAGTTACCAACATTTGTTTATTCTTCTTTTGTGCTCAACAGAAGAAAGAAACTCATAGTTTGGAACAACTTAAGGGTGATTAAATGATGACAACATTTTCATTTTTGGTTAGTGGTTCATTTTCATTAAAGGTCAGATGAATATCACTGGAAAAAGAAAGGGTTATGAACAGGCAAAAGTTTTAGGACCCGCATTAATAACTAAAAAAAGCTTTCCAGCGCTGTAGAGAGTAGCAGGAAGGCCTGAGAATGGGGTTGCGTTGTTTCTGCTCCATACGTGAGCAACATTGGTTTTGAGTGTGTGCTGCTGACGACTAACAATGAACTCTTGCTTGTATATACTCTTGTGTATATGTTCATTTTTTGTTCTTCTTTCTCGTTCGTTCGTCGTCTTCGCTTTATTTTTCGAAAAGTTTCATTTTGCTTCTCTTTAGCTATGATCAAGAGACATCCACTCTTGCGTTGCGTGTTTGTGCATTTTAGGGCCGGGCAATCCCAGACAGCAACATAGTGTCGGCCCAGATCCGACCCACATCTGGTACACGTTGAATCCACCTGTACTATATGTGGCCGACACTATGTTGCTGTCTGGGATGAAGGGTGGGGTGTGTTTGTTTGGGTTGATTTTAAATATCAACAGTGTTCAACAATGACCCTTTAGGGTATAGGTGGGCGATTTCGGACACAAACCCGAGTCTACATTGCTAAATGCGTTGAGTTGCTACAATGTGATTGGCTGATTAGATATTTGTGTTAATGAGCAGTTGAACAGGTGTGCCTAATAAAGTGGCCAGTGAGTGAAGATCAGTTAAGCAACTAAATAAAATACAAAATTACTAAACTTCTTTTCCACTGAACATGTTAGAGAGAAATTCTCTCTTGTGCCCGTGGGGATGGATGACTCAAAACAGCCAGTAATTGTTTTTTAGGTGAGCTGTTGCTGAGTGATACAAGGTCAGCGAGAACGTCAAACAAAATATCTGCTGTCATAGCAACCATATAGATTCCCTCGAGGAGATCCCTGTTTTGAGTCAAATTAAACTCATGTATCACCTCCACTGTGCAATTACACTGTTGCAAATTACATGTGTGAAATTAATCTTGCCATATGAAAGGGAGAATGTGGCACTTTTATGATTGCAGAATAATTTAGATGGGGCAGATTGAAGCACGCTGAGTGAAGTATACAGTTATTCATCTTCAGTAGCCTTAGCTTAAAGGTCACAAACCTGACATCATCATGGCATAACACTATGACTTCTTAGAAAAATGTGAAAGACTCAAATGAGTCACACAAAACTAGTTTATATTTGCATGCCAGAGTAGAGTACCCTCAAGTTAACTAAGATTTACCCTTGAAAAATGAATGACTTCATGATAGCATTCCCGGGAAAGTTGACTGAACATGTCTGTACATGTTTAAGAGCAATGCACCACTTACTGTTGAGGAGAGAGAGAAGGCTGGTGGCGTGATTGATAATGAGCGACACCTGCGCGACGCACCGGTCTCGTATCTCCTTTAGGGAGGAGCGAAGCATAAAGGAGGAGCGACGACAGTGGAGATCGAGAGAGGCCAGGCCTGGATTTACACTGAACAAAATTATAAATGCAACACTTTTGTTTTTGCCCCCATTTTTCATGAGCTGAACTCAAAGATCTAAGACTTTTTCTATGTACACAAAAGGCCTATTTCTCTCAAATATTGTTCACAAGTCTGTCTAAATCTGTGTTAGTGAGCACTTCTCCTTTGCCGAGATAATCCATCCACCTCACAGGTGTGGCATATCAAGATGCTGATTAGACAGCATGATTATTGCACAGGTGTGCCTTAGGCTGGCCACAATAAAAGGCCAGTCTAAAATGTGCCGTTTTATCCAAGGGGGTAATCCATCGACCGGAAGTTGAAGCCGTCCGGGTGCCGCCATGTTGTAGCAGAACTTCACTTGCGTTAGCATTTCCATTGACTCCCATTCATTTTGGCGTCACTTTGACAGCGAATAACTTTACATCTGAGGCGTTTAAAGACTCCATTTGTCCATTATTTATTTCTAAAGAAACACGACAATGTATAAAGGGCTCCATTACCTTCTGTTACATTATGGCCCCGTAGAAACAGTTTTTGTAAAAATAGGCTAACGATTGCGTCATAACCACTCGACTCTCTGTCGCGCTGTACAGAAATTACCGTACAGACAGGAGGAGAAGCTCGCAGGCAATCGGGGGGACGTCCCGTCAAGGGAGAAGCCCATAGAGAATGAGTCCATAAAAGCAACGGAATACTTACTCCTGCTCACTCACGCCAAAGAACTCTTTGCTCAAGTTCCCCGTCTCTGCAAGATTAACGTTGGCAATTTTCACGCACAGCTACTAGAAGATTAACGTCTGTCAGACAGGTTGCTCACGTCATCAAGCTTAGTTTGAGTCGGTTTGAGTCTGCGCGTCAGGAACGGAAGTGCTCAAAAATGGGCTTCAACTGTCTCAACTGAGTTCCAATGAGATGGCTCTGTCCACTTCTTATACTGTCTATGGTTTTATCACACAGCACAATGCCACAGATGTCGCAAGTTTTCAGGGAGCGTGCAATTTGCATGCTGACTGCAGGAATGTCCACCAGAGCTGTTGCCCGTGAATTGAATGTTCATTTCTCTACCAAAGACGTTTCAGAGAATTTGGCAGTATCCAACCGGCCTCACAACTGCAGACCATGTGTAACCACACCAGCCCAGGACCTCCACATCCAGCATCTTCACCTCCAAGATCGTCTGAGACCAGCCACCCGGACAGCTGCTGCAACAATCGGTTTGCATAACCAAAGAATTTCGGCACAAACTGTCAGAAACCGCCTCAGGTGAAGCTCATCTGCATGCTCGTCGACCTAACTGCAGTCATGTATGGCGTCGTGTGGGTGAGCGGTTTGCTGATGTCAACGTTGTGGATCGACTGGCCCATGGTGGAGGTGGGGTTATGGTATGGGCAGGCATTTGTGATGCGATCTGGGAAAACCCGTCGGATGTCGCGCTGGTACGTTTTTAGTAAGGTCTAAAAATAGATTGAATGTCAGTTTTTTTGTCAAAATTGGGTTTTCAATAAATTATTATTCTATTACATCTTGTTTATCATCTCTGAATATATCTTGGGAAAATTCACTAGTTTAGTGCAGAAAAATAGCGATTTATAGTGGCAAGCTGAAAACACTGTCTTTCTCTTTAAGAACACGCATGGCGGAGCAGAGGGGCAAAAAAACAAAATCACCCATTTAGCTCTCCTTCTCTTAACACTACAAAGACAGTTTCGCCTATCAAAATAAACCACATAACAGAATAAAGGTCCCGCCAGTCCTGTGTAAACTACAACGGCACGCAAGTTTTTATTTATTTATTTTTATCCAGCGTTATCGTGTGGTGTGATGCGGAGCACAAGAGAACAACAGAGTCTGAAGCTGCTCGCTTAAAAGACCTTGCTCGCCTCTCAATCGTCCAGTTTCAAAACGGTTTTCACAGGATGAATTTTGAGTTTGTAAGCTTTCGAATGATACCTACCGGTAATCTATGATGATTACTAAAATATGTGATGTAAAAAAAAGGCAATAGAAAAAGAGCGCCAGTCATCCCGCTAGCAGGACGTGACAGTTAATTAAACCATTTTTTCTCAAAATTCCATGTCACCCATTGAGCATGTTTAGGATGCTCTAGATCGGCATATACGACAGTGTGTTCCGGGTCCTGCCAATATCCAGCAACTTCGCACAGCCATTGAAGAGGAGTGGACCAACATTCCACAGGCCACAATCAACAACCTGATCAACTCAATGCGAAGGAGATGTGTTGCACTGCGTGAGGCAAATGGTGGTCACACCAGATACTGACTGGTTTTTTCACACCAGATAACGACCAGATACCCAATACAGTAAAACTGCACATTTTAGAGTGGCCTTTTATTGTGGCCAGCCTAAAATGTGCAATTATCTGTGCAATAATCATGCTGTCTAATCAGCATCTTGATATTGCCACACCTGTGAGGTGGATGGATTATCTCGGCAAAGGAGAAGTGCTCACTAACACAGATTTAGACATATTTGTGAACAATATTTGAGAGAAATAGGCCTTTTGTGTACATAGAAAAAGTCTTAGATCTTTGAGTTCAGCTCATGAAAAATGGGGGCAAAAACAAAAGTGTTGCGTTTATAATTTTGTTCAGTGTATGTTGTGTTTTGTTTTATGTGACAGCAGTCATCCGTGAGGGGCTGCTATCTTTACTTTCATTTTGTATTTGTTTATTTTACGTTTATTAAAGTTTTTGAATGTTCGCCGGTTCCTGCCTCCTTCTTCCCACAAAATCTAACCTTGTTACAACCACACAAATTTGAGTTACGTAACTCTGAAGAATATAATTTACGATACTCAACCTGAGCAAAGGTTAATAGTTAACCACTTTCAGCGCTGGCTTTGGAGTAAAGTTCACATATAAAACATTAAGCAAAGTAATAATGACTCAACAAGTTAGGCTTTACAGAGCATGGCATGGAAGTCAATCAATTCTAATGTGCAGTTCTGGCTCAGTTCAGGGCCTCCCTTCTCACGTGTGTGTGTGTGTGTGTGTGTGTGTGTGTGTGTGAGTCTGTGTCTGTCAGCATTACCTTTATCAGTGTAGTGGCCACCTGCCCTGTATCATTGTGGGTCTCTCATCTTCTGTTCTTTCAGTGCTTTAACTATATCGGAAATCCAATAAAGAGAGAGAGAAAAGGGAAGGAAGAGAGAGATTGAACATACATACAGTGTGTTTCTTAAAAAGGAATGAGATTGATATGTGATTGAGTTACACAATGTACTTCTACTTTGGTCATGATTTAAAGGGTACCTATTGTGCAAAATTCCCTTTTACATGGTGTTTGAACATAAATGTCTGTCGGCAGTGAGTGTACACACCCCCATAATGGTAATATCCACCCATTCTCATTTTTTAATCCCCATAAATCATAAGCAGCCAGTGTCTCAAAACAAGTGTTTGCAGATTATAGCTTTGTGATGTCACAAATGATTAGGCCCCGCCCAGGACTGCTGACGGACTCTGCCCTATTAGCATAGACCCCGCCCTGAATGAGCAGTACACAGTCCTCCATGTTTATCTCCTCACCATTCCATTTAATAGCAGAATTCAATAAAGAGATGTATTCTTATTAAAACTACTAAGTTATTCAGTCAAGAGCAGTGAGTGAGCAGCGGCTCATTTGCATTTAAGGACACGTGCATGAAAACAGCATCACTCAAAAATGGGCCTTTACAACATGGTATAATAAATGATCTGTGGGGTATTTTGAGCTAAAACTTTACAAACACATTATTGGGACACCTGAGACTTACTTACCTCAACTAAAGGGACATAATAGGTCAGCTTTAAAATGCAAAGTGAACAAAACGTTCTTTTGAATTGTTTAATGAATCGCTCGATCTTGTTCACAAACGAATCTTTTTATTTTACAGACTACTTTTGGTGTGTTCGAGAAGAATTGGAATAGTCATATGGAATTGTGTATGATACTTTTATTGTTTTATACTTTTATCCCTATTTATTGTAATTGTATGGAATGGAGAAGAACAACCAGTAGCTACATTATTCAAAATGTATCCATTTGTGTTTCACAGAAGACAAAAAAAAAAAAAAAATCATATGGGTTTGGAACAACATGAGGAAGAGTAAATGATTTTCATTTTGAAACATTCTATAAGTTAAAAAGACTAGATATGTTTTGTGTAACTTTTTGTTTTCCTCTGTTTAGAGACTCTAATTAAAGATGATTGCTTCCAGCACACTGCATGAGTGGGTTGTGTATGCAGAGCTAATAAAGAACAGATGGTAGACAAGAAGCCTCCTCATCCAGAAGCACATTCGAAGCACAATAACACAATCAAAGCTACAAATGTAGCTAGATCTCTTGCTTAATTTGCTTAAAAAGAGTAATAAACATAAACTTGAATCCTTCAACAATTGCACCTCGCAGCAATTTTCTGCAAATCTGCTGTTTCCTCCTGAGTTGGTTTACGGTTGATCTCAAACTCCTGCCGAATCCGATCCTCCTCAAAGAAAATTTACAAATCCTACTACGGTGAAGGTTTGGCTCATAAATATTAATTAGGTGACGTTCAACTAGTTGGTCTGATTGGTCGCAAAGTCGAGGATAGTAAATGAGCGCCGTTGTGCCTGGATATTAATTAGGAGGGTTACCAAGCAATGTAGGTATGTTTAATTAATATTCATGAGATAGTTCTTCACCATAGTGGGATTTGTAATCTTGTCACTGTCATATAAGTTAGCTTGATCAGTGTGAAAAACAAAAAAATGTATGTTAAATAATATGTTAACGCCTTTCCTATTAGCGCCTTGAGAGCCAATCAGAGTGAACTAAGCTGCTAGGGCGGGGCTCTTGTGTCACAGTAGGAAATGAAGGGTTTAACAGTTACCTCGACATTGACATGTGCGTGTTAGAAAGTTACACAACAGTTTATACAATAAATGTCTCGGACTGGTCGCAGGTTATGCGTGGAGTACCAGTGTTCAGCTGAACTGCAGGGAGGATGGCGAACGACATGGAGCCAATAAACAAAGATGCGAAAAGCAACCCTGCCGCAACAGCTAATCTCTTCTCACAGATATTTTTCTGGTAAGTTAAGCCGTTACGAATCGAGACAGGAGAAAGAGATCAGTTTATAGGCTATTTTGTGTTTTCTGTCGTGAAATTTAAAGTCTACAGATAATTTAAGCTTTGTGGCTATCGTTTCCTTATGTGTATTGTTTCAAACTAAAGGTAACGTTATTATTAGTTCAACTTATCTATTAAACTTTTCACACTGATGATATTCAGTGAACTTTATTCATTGTTGGTTCAAAGCATTTCTGAAAAACATTTATAATTACTTTCTATATAATGTATAATGTATACTTTTTAGATATTAGATAATTTTTGAAATTACATTCTTTTTACAGGGCGAAATAAAATTACCTGCTTGTTGGTTACACCAGACTGACTTTGAATTGTTGGATAAAAGTCTTTCAAATAATATTTTATTGGAGAATTTCTCGACTGTTTTTTTTTAAAGAAAAGAAATGATAAAATTAAAGTTTATATCGAACAAAAAAATTATGGCTTTTAATTTTTTTTTTTTTTTTTTTTTTTTTGCCATCTCTGAACAGTTACCCCACCTTTGGTAGGCATTTTTATAAATCAGAAACTATTTGAAATGGACTTTTAGAAATTGAAATCAGGTTTACTTATAATTATGAGTCACATTTTAGTGTATACCGTTATTCTGTATTGTTTTAACTTAATAGCCTAGTTTTGAAAAAATGAAGCGTCATGTCATTAGCCTTTTGGCTGTAATATCAGTCAGAGTGGTTTTTAGGCTTTGCTTTCAAACCCTTGACTCTCAGGAACACTCTTTGCAAAGCTGATAGAGGAGAACATCTGTTACTGTTGTTTTAAAGAGATTGCCTACCTGCATGTGTGTTGGTTTTGTTTAATTACTGCTTTCACTGTCATGAAACATGTGGTTTGTACACTTTAGACACCTGTCATCACTCATCAATAATTCAGCATCCTTTTTCACACACCTTTAAAGCATTCTTTTGACCAAATCCTTTTTTCTCTTCTCAATCAGCTGGCTGAACCCTCTTTTCCGTATCGGATCTAAGAGAAGACTTGAAGAAGATGACATGTTTAAAGTGCTTCCGGAGGACGGTTCCAAGAGACTTGGGGAGAAACTGCAGAGGTGAGTGAGCCGCTGGGAATAAACCGATTAAACAACAGGCTGTTCTCAAACAAACCCTCAGAAGACTTATGGTGAAATATGAGAACAGAGGCTGGTGCGGTTCCCATTAGATGTTGGAAAGGTGATGCTCCCACCGTTTGTGCATTGAGTGCATTATGCAATGTTGAGTTCTTGTGAAAGTCATTCACACATTAATGATAAATGCAAATTGAAATGAAAGAATGAGTTTAGGCTGGTTTAGTACTCCTAGAAGGAGCTGTGGGTGGGCACATGGCTTAGTGGATTAAGATCTGGCCTGGTAACCCAGGAAACCGTAGGTTCAAAATCCACAAGCAATACCACAACTGTGCCTTGGAACAGCTTGCAATGGAAGGCTGTCACTGTAGGCAAAAAAAGTTTCCTTGGATAATCGGCCAGGTGAAAATGTCAGATCACTTAGAAAAGCAATAGAACACCTTTTCTCAAGCCTCATGATTTGATGATCATTCAAGTTTGTAGCACAAAAGGCGTGGGACAAGTTAAGTTACACATTAAAATGTAGTATTTAGGGTTAGGATTTTTATAAGAGGCGATATTATGCCTTTTTACAAAGTCTTGGTTTTGTTTTTGGTGTATACTGGAGCAGGTTTTCATTCTTGAATGTTCAAAAAACCTTATTTGTCACATATTTTACATTCTAGCAGCACCTCTCTTTCCTGTCTGTCAGTAACGCTCTGTGGTGCGTTTCCCAAAAGCTATATGGTCGCAAGTTCCATAATTATCAGCATAGTTCAACAAGTCGGTGTTTCCCGAAACCATAGTTCCAACGAAAATTCGCAAACAGCACCGCAAAAGTTGTGTGGTTGCAACGACAGCTCTCGATCTGAGTTCAGAAGCATAGTTTCTTGTTTGCATGGCATTTGGACTTAATAAATCCTTATCTCGAGCCAAATAAGCAAGCTGACATTCAGTACAATCTATATCTTTTATTTCGAATACAAATGTCATTTACGTCTTTTAGTTTGTCAAGAGATTTAAAGCACCATTTTTGATGAGAGCGCATGTGTGAACGAACGTGCTCTAGTAGGTAAGAATGAGCCTATGATTGAATCTGGAAATAAAGCGAAATAACTGAGAAGAATGAGAAATGGTCCTCAGATGCCATGTCCGTAGTTTATAGCATTAATTCTAGGATTAATTCGATCTCCAGCAGATTCATTACAAGATGTTATTACTCCACAACGTGCGTGACATCATGGTTGAACTACCAAATTGCGACAATATGGTTTCGGGAAACAGTCGTGACTAGCTAATTGATTTCTTCAACGATCCATCGTACTATTGTAGTGAAGCAGTGAGTTACGTCGTTGTACGGGAAATGCACCTCTATTTAGTTCCTGTCTCTAAGAAGTAGGGCTGGACCCGGATATTCGAATATTCATTCGGTGGGTTGGTATTCGATTTGAAAATGTGACATTCGAATATTCGTCTTTTTTTTTTTTTCTTTGCACACCTGGCATCCCCCTCGAAACGGTTCTCATTCGCGCTAAAATCGCGCTAATATTTCAGAAAATCTGGTGAAATATAATACTTAACATATAACTTCGTTATATCTACTTAATAAATATATTTGCTTCTTCTTGGACTAGCTACTAAACCTGTTCCTGCAACGGGAGTATTCTCTGACTAGAGCGCAGAACAGCGGAGTTTGTATGGACAGAAGTGCATGCCTGAGCTTGTATTTTGGGTTAAGCTGCGTTGCTTTGACATTGTGGATAATAGAATAATAGAAACAAAATGTATTATCCTTTTTACCCTTATCAATCTAAATTAATCTACAGCTAAATATAGGAGACTTTGAGATTTTACTGGGACGTCACGTTTATTTTTCGTTTTTCTTTATTTAAATTTCGTTTTTTTATATTTAAATTTCGTTTTTATTTATTTAAATTTCGTTTTTATTTATTTAAATCTACCCTACTTTGTCAGTGAGAAATATTATAAGACTACCTTATTAAAAATATTGCTTAAGTTAACAGACCTGTTTGTGTGTGTGTGTTTTATATCACTAGTGCAGTGTCCATTCTCGGAGCATATAAGCTCTGCTCGCGTGAGGCGTGTGCGCTTCCCGCTCGGGCTGTTCTGTAGTTTATTAAAAATTCTGAACGTGTGGCGTCTCGCAGTATATTGCACCAAATACAGTATATTGCACCAAATACGACACTGCACTCCCTTGTGAAGTCGTTTGGATGAACGGTTCTTGAAATAATCAAAATGCAAACGGACAGACAGACATATAGAGATTCCGAAGCTTCGAATATTCGATGTTCATTACTACCGAAGCTTCGAAGCTCAAGAAATGGTATTCGGACCAGCCCTACTATGAAGCCCCTCCTTCTGAAAAGCACAATGTGCTCTGAGTGGGCAGCTGGATCAGTGTGTTGTTTCAGATATGCCACGCCCCTTACCATAACCGCAAGATCCAACGAACGCACTAATAAAGCAACTCAACCAGGCATCGTCCCTCTTTATTTTGCATACACATTGGCGGGAATCATTTAAATGAGAGATTTTGTGATGTGTTTTGTCCCAAAAGAAACAGTTCTGATTGATAAAGGCAATGACACCCTTTGGTGTGACTTTGTGCTTTGTACATTTTCAGACCTTTTTTATGTTCAAACAGCAGCATCACACACTAAAGAAAGTTGAACATGCAAAAAAGCGTAATGGGTCCTCTTTAAACAACACTCATAATCTGTGGAGTCGCACATAATTTGGAAGGTTTTACTGTTGCTACTGCTGGAGCAGAACTCTTGGCAGAGGATACAAGGGTACGGACGCAAGAGCAGGACGCAAGGTTATCAGTCTGTCTGGTTTTCCTGCTCGCTTTTGTTTTATAGTGTTCAGGAAGAAGCTACTCTGAAACTGAAGCTACAGGCTACTCATAATGAAAAGTAGTTCTACAGAAGTTAAGCTACTCATTTAAAAAAGTAGCTACAACTACAAGCAGCTAATAAAAAGTTGTTTACTACATTAAAGCTATAGCTTTTTCTAACATAATTATAGACAATTATATGTACATATACATTCATACATAATATATATATATATATATATATATATATATAATGAGGGCTCGACAATAAGGACTGCCCGATGGCCCGGGGGCGGCATGAAAGATGCTCGGGACAGTTGACAGAATATCGTCATGAAAAATTTATCATTTTCATGTGTGTCTTACCAATTTAAACATAAAAGGGATTTTAAACCAAGTGCAAGACGACGTTAAAGGGAACTCAATTCAGTATTCGACCAGAGAAGTATTTATCTGACACAAACAAAGAGTTTTAATTAAACAGTGAGTGCAAAACTAGAAACCACCGTAATGTATATAACCTACGTAAAAATAATAAGGAATAGCAGCATTTGAATAAATATTATATTACTTTGTCAAATAATTGTAATATTCTTTTTATATATTAATGCAAAAAAGGTGTAAAATGCTGCAGGCATCACTTTTTTTTTAATCTAATACTGATTTAATGCTCTTGAGGTGACTGTGCATCTTATTTGACCATGAAGTCAACGTGAAATCAGACATTAGTATTACTGTAACTTAAATATAATAATAATTAAATAATATAATAATTAAGGTTTACAAAGATTGACGAATTGTTTGCAATAAGACGGGGGTCTTATTGCAAACAATTTGTCAATCTTTGTAAACCTTAATTCAAATACAACTGGTCCACCTCTGAAACATCTTTCCTTTTTTTGCTTCTATGAAATGCAGCCATTTCATAACTTCTCATTACATTACATTTGTGCATTTGGCAGACACTTTTATCTGAAAGCAACTTAAGCTTAGATTTGGACTAAACCGCTCAATTGATATGGATTAGTTTTATGATCTCTTTATTAACTTTTTGAAGCATCATAGTGATAGTTGCGTTGCTGTCAATGGAGGGACAGAAATCTCTCTGATTTCATCAAAAAGATCTTCATTTGTGTTCCAAAGATGAACGAACGGGTTTGGAACGGCATGAGGGGGAGTAAATGATGACACAATTTTCATTTTTGGGTGAACTATCCCTTTAAACTGCAATCAAGGTATAAACATTTTTATCAGTTCATGTATTCACTGGGAGTCAAACCCATGTCTGGTTTGCCTACGTTCTGGTATTGAATGGCCCCTTTTCACCATCCAGTAAATTAAATTCCCTTTTACTTATCCAGTGTCATGTTTTATCTTATACGTTTTTTTTTGCTCATTGAATATCCGGTTTCATTCAGAAATGTCACATTACAGAAGTGAAATGGGTTACTTCTGTTTTCATGGATATTTGTTACTGTGCAATCCAAGATTTGATGGTTGCATTTGTTCTTTTAGTCTTGATACTAATTGTTCACACTGCAATCTATCATGTTAGTGAAGGTTTTTCTTCACCTTAAGGTTTTATTACGCAAGAACAGATAAGCAGATGAAGGATTCGCTGACCCTTTGTACAGTAGTCAAAACCACTAATAATCAGCAGTCTGCCACAAAGTTTCCATATAATCATATTCTCCAGCCGTGAAAGCATTGAAATGAATGACGATGAAGACAATCCCGTCGTTCATTAAAAAGCACCTCCACACACAGCGTTTCTCTAGCCTCTAATCATGCACTTTAAAATGGATCATTGCTGGTTCGTTTAGCACAGAGCTCTGGGCTACGACACTAATTAGTGAAGCTTTTATTGCGATCAGCAGCATGGAGAGCGATGGGGCCGTGGCGTAAACACAAATGTTCTGCCTTGAAGTAAACTGTTATTTGCAGATGTAGAATTTACTGCCGGACGTTGCTGCTGGAAAACATCAACTGAAGAGTCTCAGCAGCTGTTTTGAAGGAGCGCTTTAGTAGTTTTCCTGATTTGGCTTGAAATGCCGTAGTTTTTGCTCAGGATTTGTTTCTTATGTGCTTTGAATGTTGCTCATGATGTTTTTCATATGGACTGTATGCTTTATGTACATATTATATCATGTTGCCTACATGGAATGTACAACACACACCCATCTTATGTTACCTGTTCACCGGGTGGCCCTTGGGGTCCAGGACTGGACCTTGATTGGTCTACATTTTTTTTCTATCAAGCTGAGTAATAAAGAATTAAGATTTCTAATGTCACAAATGTCTTCATAGTTAAATAGTTTTGTGGACAAGGAGTGAACAAGTTTACTGTATATGTTATCATATCGTTATTGTATGTGAGGTGACACAATGTAGGTAATAAAGGAGAATTATAATTCTCAGATTGTTTTATGATATCCTCTCTCTCTCTCTCTCTCTCTCTCTCTTTGTCAGCCTTCTTAATTTAGCCTTCCTCATCTTTTTCTTTTTCCCAACAGCTGCTGGGACCAAGAAGTGGAGAAAGCAACCAAAGAACTCAGGACACCCAAACTTACCAAAGCCATTATCAGGTGCTACTGGAAATCTTATGCAGTACTGGGAGTCTTCACTCTTATAGAGGTACGTTCTGATCTGGGACTTTGGATGATGTTCTCTTTGTAAATGGTACACAAGGTAAAGGCAGTAAACCCCCCCTCTAGTTAACTACTAGTCTGGTGTGTATTTACACTACATTTAGTTTAATTTTTAAACCAAGTCCGCTGTCAAATGACACAGCACGTCTTATAAATTCGGTTGATGATTCACCATCTTGCTGTGAGTCACCTGAAGTGCATCACACAGGAGTCAGTTTTAAGAGTGTTTATAGAAGATTGAGTTGAAGCACATCCATGAGATCCGAGGAAGAGTGGTCAGACATCCAGGGTTTTTTCCCTATTGCTTGTAATTAGATTCTTTGTTCTTATTTTATCAGTCTGTTTACTTGTCTTCAGTAAGCTTAACAGTTTTTTTTTTTACTTGGTTATATTAGTTTTTTGTGATGTCAAAAGTAGTGATGAGAATTATGAAATTTCAATGGTATCATATATTTTTATATAACCTTAAGGCAAAAATAACTATAATGTGATATATAAATATATCGTTATCATTAAATAAAATTACTCTCATCGTGATATAAGATTTTGGTCATATCGCCCATCCCTAGCCCCTATGATTTCCATGATTCAGAAAATACAGAATCCAGTCATAAAATAGAATTTACAGTATACGCAGAATGTCACGGAATTTAAAAATAAAATAAAAATAAGGCTGTACTGTACACTTGGTCTATGTCTTTTGTGTGAATGTCGCAATTTCGTCTCCTACACATGCTCAAGCATGTGTGAAGCTCATGTGTTTAGCATCTGCTCACTAAATGAGGACAGCATCTGATAGTTTACCTTATGAGTATTTCCCCATTTCAGTTGATAAAACTGTCGTCAGAAACACTGAAACTCAAAGGTCTTCTCTACAACCCACTAAAATAAAAGTTTGGTTTAACTTTGAGAAATTATGACAGAAATATATTACTCTTTTACAGTAGAATGTTCTTCTCAAAGTAATAATAATAACAATATTTTAAGGAATGTCAAGTCACCTTTATTTATATAGCGCTTTATCCAATACAGATTGTTTCAAAGCAGCTTTACAGTGATGGCAGGAAAATGATGCATTTTTGCTGTTGTTCAGCTGAAGTCAGTTCAGTGTCGATTCAGTTCTGTTGTAAGGATCATCAATTATTAAATTGGTTCATTCATCTGTTAAGCAGTTCTGCAAAAATGATGTCATCGTCCAGCTCAGTTCAGTTCTCCTACATCAGGTTCACTACAGTCAGATTAATAATATTGTTGAATATTAAGTGTCCACAACTAAGCAAGCCAGAGACGACAGTGAAAAGGAACCCGAACTCCATCAGGTGACAGAATGGAAAAACCTTGGGAGAAACCAGGCTCAGTCGGGGGGGCCAGTTTTTCTCTGGCCAACAAATACACGTGGTGTGATTATGATTCAGGCTGCATCACAAGTCAGAATTCACATCGGGATCGGTAGCATTCAAATATTCATCCAGTTCCTTTTGTTTGAAGATTCATCATGCCAGTATGGAGCAGAAGCTGCCCATAGGGTCTGTGCAGAGGACTTGTCTGGTTCTTGTGGTCTTTGCTGAGGATCTGTGCAGATGGCTGTCATGTCGACGAGGCCTTCACAGGGGATTGTCTAGTAGACACGGTCTCTGCTGATATTCAGGGCTGCGTTTTGGTCGTGTCTAGGTGCAGGTCAAACATCTGGTCTGGATATGGACCGGATCCGGATGACTACGGTAACCTCGGGGAAAACAGAGACCTATATTAGCGTAGATGCCATTCTTCTTATGATGTAACAAGTATATTGGGTGTTATAGAATGTGGTTCCGTTCGAACTCATTTATGCAGCCTAAAGGCCTGTTCACACCGGGATGAATTTCGCACGCGATATTCGCCGACGTTTAACGCCTCGTGACTAAACAAAGGGCGCCAATGTGAGTGTGCACACCGACGCGAAAAACGCCACGCGTAAAAGCGGCATTTTTTTAAAAACGCCTCAGGTTCGTTTTTTTGGTTTGACGCGCCGCGTCAAAAACTATCCGACCAATGAGATTGCCGCTTTTGCTCACGTGTCTGGAGCTTCTGAAGTTACAGTAAAACACAACTTGGGGGCGCTCAAACACAAAACGGTCTTGCTGAGCACACATACGTAACGGCGAAGAAGATGCGCCAAGCAGCGTACACCATAGATATCCATAATAAAGGCTAGATGTCTCGTCCGCGCTGCTGGCCAAATATGTCCTTTATTATGGATATCTATGGTCTACACTGCCGGGAAGAAATAAGACGAGGAAGATGCGAGGCAAGATGAATGTAGAGCTTCTGGTCTCGTTGGTGTCGGAACATAAAGAACTATGACGACAGCGACTACAAAATAGGACTATTTCTGTTTTACATTAAGCGACATCTATTGTCAGGGAATGAAATTGCATGTTCACTCGGCTCATCGTCAGCGAAAATCGCTTGGGTGTGAACACAAAAAACGCCTTGAAAAACGCTGACGAATAACGCGCGCCGATATTCGTCCCGGTGTGTACGGGGCCTAACAATCATTTAACTGATTTGAAATAATAGAAATTGATAATGTGTTATTTGTATGCCAGGTTAAAGAGATGTGTTTTTAGTCTAGGTTTAAACTGACAGAGTGTGTCTGCTTCCCGAACAAGGCTAAGAAGACTGCCAGAGTTTAGATGCTAAATAGGAAAAGGATCTACTGCCTGCAGTTGATTTTGATATTCTAGGTAGTTATCATCTGGCCAGAATTTTGAGATAGCAGTAGACGTGAAGAACTATAATGCGTTAAGAGCTCGCTCGAGTACTGAGGGGCTAAACCATTTAGTGCTTTGTAAGTAATTGGAAAGATGTTAAAATGTATGCGATGTTTCATAGGGATCCAATGCAGTGTTGACAGAACCGGGCTAATATGGTCATACTTACTGGTTCTAGTATGAACTCTAGCTGCTGTGTTTTGGACAAGCTGGAGTTTGCTTATTAAGCGTGCAGGGCAACCACCCAGTAGAGCATTACAATAGTCTAGCCTTGAGGTCATGAACGCATGAACTAACTTTTCTGCATTTGTCATTGAGAGCATATGTCGTATTTTGGACATATTTTTTAAATGGAAAAATGCGGTTTTACAGATGCTAGAAATGTGGCTATCAAAGAGCACACCGAGGTTCCTAACTGACAACGAAGACTTGACAGAGTGTTAGACAGTATTCTAGGTTATTACAGTACGTGCGGAGGTTTTTGGTCCAATAATTAGAATCTCTTTTTTCAAAATTAAGTAGTAGGTACTAGTCATCTATTTTTTTTAAATCAACTATGCATTCTATTAATTTTGTGTTCACTAGCACGCAATAAAAAAAAAAAAAAATCAGATTATGGGGGGAAATATACAGATTTCATAGAGCCCTACACTGTAGGTATGTAGAACAGGACAAAATATCAATTATTTAACATTGTTATTATCTGATGTTATTCTCTTCCCCATTATAGGAGGTGATCAAGGTGATCCAACCAGTGTTTTTGGGACAACTCATTCGGTATTTTGAGAGCTATGACCCCGAGAACATGCCAGCTTTGTACGAAGCCTATGGATATGCAGCAGGTGTCTCTTTATCCACTCTGTTTCTGGCATTACTCCACCACCTCTACTTTTACCACGTCCTAAGAGCTGGAATGAAAATCCGCATTGCAATGTGTCACATGATCTACAGGAAGGTAAGATTTTCTTAAAAAAAAAATAATAATTAAAAGCCTTCCAAAAAAACTGCTGAAGTGTTGCCAAGGTACAGTGTTAGTATCAAATGGTAGTACCACAATTTTTGTATACCATGATGGGATTCTGAGGTTCATCAAAGAATGGTCCAAAAAACTCACCAAGTGTACCACATCTTAAATGTATATATTTTTTAAATAATATGTCTGTAGATGTAAGCGATACAAATTATTTTATTATTATTAGTTTTTTTTTGGCTGGGCTGAGGGTTAATCCTTATCACAATTTCTCGTTCAAACCTCTGGAATCTTTTCTTCTTGTAGGCGCTGTGCCTTAGTGCCACAGCTATGGGCCAGACCACCACAGGGCAGATTGTTAACCTTTTGTCGAATGACGTCAACAAGTTTGATGAGGTAGGAAATTTCCATAACTTCTTTGTCTTCCTCTTAAGTGTTATGGTCACAGGTTGTCCATTTCCTGTTTTTGAAGCAGGTCTTTATCAGTGTATTTTTTATTTTTTTATTTAAAGAATTGGACATGGCACTTGTTTGGTCAGGGAATTGTTAAATTTCCAGTTAAAACAGCCAAAGGCAGCACGAGTGATTTACTGTAAAAGGGCTTGTGTTACCGGGCGGGTAACAGATTGGCCAGCGTTCAGAGGACTAGGAGAAATCTCAAAATAGTCTCAACCGTTTGTGCATTTACAGCCGGACTCCAGATCATTAGGAAATTAAAATGATTAGTTGAACAGTTTTAAACTGTACTTATTCATCGTGGTTTCTGACATCATAACTCACCAATTAAGTGGAGTTTCCCTCAGATAAGTTATCATGTCTCAGCATTATGTGATGGACAGTAATGTAAAATGTTGGGTTTGTGGCGTGCAACATTACTTTACAGATCTAATACAACTCCATAAACCACACATGACATAATTTCTAACCATGTACATTCTTGCTGAGCAGTTATTCTGTCTAATCAAAGTAGGAATGTCATTGTTTTAAATTTGTCCATTGAGGCGTTTCTCCTGTATTCACCAGCAGACATCAGAGGGGTTCTATGAAGAATTACAGGAAGTTCTGTTTTTGTTCAGGCCGTGTTACCCAAAATTAGTTCTTTGAAGTTCAAGCTCCTTTTGTAGATTCTAAAATAATCTCTTGGGCTGATTAAAATAAAGTACTACAAATGCAGTACATTCTGTATTTCCAACTATTACACTAAATTATTTCCACATGAACTACAACATTTAAAATGTAACAAAAGATTTCAGTTCTAAATAAATGCTGTTTTTTAAAAACTTTATTCATCAAATAATCCTGAAAAAATGCATCACTGTTTCCACAAATATTATTAGCACTGTTTTCGAGATTGATAAAATTAAGAAATGTTTCCTGAGCATCAAAACAAAATATTTGAATGATTTATGAAGGATCATGACACCGAAGACTGGAGTAATGATAAATATTTAATCTTTGAATGGTAAATGCCCCAAAACAAACATGGTGTTGCTATAGTGCTACATCAAAACCATTTTTTTATAATGAAATAATTGTGTGCTCTTTTGTTTACGTCTGTATTCCCAGGTGACTATTTTTCTGCACTTCCTGTGGGTAGGGCCTCTTCAAGCCGCAGCTGTGATTGGTCTGCTTTGGCAAGAGATCGGACCATCATGCCTTGCAGGCATGGCAGTTTTGCTCTTTCTTATGCCACTTCAGACCATGTTTGGGAAACTGTTTTCCAAGTACAGGTACAATCTCAGGACTACTCCTGACAGGGAATTTTTTTTTATTGCATTAGGAAAAAAAGGAATCGTGAGAAATTGAAAGGTTTAATCACAGTCACAAGATGCTCCTCATGTAGTGTCATGTAGACTTCAGAATCATATGTAAAACACATTTATTATCTCTTAAAAACAAAACAAAAACGGGGCCCTTTAACTTTTAATGAGCTGTAATTTAAATTATTTTAGTTTTTCAAAAATCAAAGTTTCGATGTAAATAATTCACACAAGCACAGATTTCCGTTATCTGGAAATTATTAAAAGCACAAAGAACTTTGCATGCTGAAGATGGTGTATTTTTCTGTTACAGTAGTTATTCTGTCCATAATGAGATGTTAATCATCTCCAAGCAAGTCATTTATAAGAATTTATTGTGGTCAGCTTAAGTTACTACAGTGCTCAAACACGATGAGTCAGTGTCACACATTCAACCACGTGCTCTTTCCTTCTGGGGTTATGCACTCTACGTGAGGTCTGAGTTCAGGTTTCTACTCCATATGATTCTTGAGTTAGAGGAACTTTTGTGTCACGTAATATGATTTTAAAGAAAACATTCCTTTTAATAAAATCATGTTACTTTAAAGGAAAAATAATACATGCATAATATTATGATAATTACTTAAATTATGATAAAAGGTTAAATATTTCAGAGTTTCTTAATTTTTTTGATTTGTACGGTATAGTAAACTCCCTTTTATAGTAATGAAAGTGTTAAATCAGGAAAATGTAATTTGCCTTTCAAAGTTCCCTAAAGAAAACAATGCCCGCAATTCTCCTGTCATTACAATCACTTCAAACATTTATACAACTTTAATTTTTCATTAAAATACGATTTAATAAAGGCCAGAACAGGCGACTGACAGTATGAAAATGAAAAATGTTATCTTTAGATTTTCACATCATAATCTGAGACCTTAATGCCCTTAATCATTATTATTTAAAGATTTCAATTCAGAATCTCTTGTATTTTTAGAAGTTAATTAGCAAGTCCAAAGCTTATCCAACTTTTTCATTTTCTTGTAAAAATGTTCCAGCACACAATATCAAAAATCCATTTCAATGTTGATCAAGGTCATGGTCAAATCCAATTCTAGGTTGTGTAATGTGTTTTAACAAAGATGAAACCTAATTTTAAGAAGTTAATTTTTTTTGCTCCTAATTGCAGGATCACCCTTTATGTTTTAGAATATAGCCCAAAAAACATTCTCTTTCTCTCTGTCTCACTCTGTCTGTTTCTCTCTCTCTCACAGGAGTAAGACGGCAGCTTTAACTGACAATAGGATACGCACTATGAATGAGGTGGTATCTGGTATACGTATAATTAAGATGTACGCCTGGGAGAAGCCATTCGCAGCGCTGGTTACTGATGTACGAAGGTAAATTATATACTGTGGGCTTATTTGGTCTTATTATACTGCTGTGGCTCTGACATGGGTCAGCAGAATTCTTCACTGAAGCCAGCACACAGCCATTTATGGGCTTTGATTATTTCTTTTGATTTAAAGTCTTAAAATGACTTTATTTTAAAGGTCTGTAAAATCTTAGGTCAATCAAGGAAGTGATAGAATATTCCTGTGCCGTTAAACTGGATTTGTTGTTATTCATGTGGCTATATTTAAACGGTTTTACCAGTTTAACCAACTTTCTCAGCGTCTCCTAAGACTGTTGCTCTGCCATGGCAGTAGTTGACATGAATATGAAAACTGACTATAGAAGAGAATACACAGCATACACAATCCAATGCCAAAACATCACATGGCTAGAACCGGTTGTTCACATTCTTTCATAATATGGTTCAGTAAATGCCAGCATGTCAAAAACTTGACTAAAAGTGTTTAATAATGTGTATTAGATTTAGAAGCCATGATATCTCAGACAAGCTTTAACCTTTCAGTGCCACAAGCAATGCTTCTTTTAATCTTATCTGTGGTTCTGCATTTGATCTGTCTTTTTAACTTTCTTTTAAAAGACCAAATTAATTTTTACTGTGCAAACCGACCTTGTGAAGCACTATGCAGGGCCGTGTGAAGCACTATGCAGGGCCATCCAGCTCTAGGACGAAATATATTTGTGATTCTTGCGCATGAGTGGATAAAGCTCTTATTTTTTTAATTTCTTGTAGGAAGGAGATCTCAAAAATCATGAATAGCTCTTACCTCCGTGGGCTGAACATGGCCTCGTTCTTCACGGCGAATAAAATCATCCTGTTTGTGACCTTCACCGTGTACGTGCTAGTGGGCAACACCATCTCTGCCAGTCGTGTGTTTGTGGCCGTGTCGCTGTACAGTGCCGTCCGCCTCACCGTTACTCTGTTCTTCCCCTCTGCTATCGAGAAAGCGTCTGAGACTGCCATCAGCATCCGGAGGATCAAGGTACAACCTCTATCATTAGAAAAACTCAATGAAGTTACACTGTTCCCACGGTCATGGGAAACCTAAAATTGTTTCTGGGAAAGTCATGGAAATTATTACAATCTCAAAGAAAAACTAGTGCATATTACTCAATATTGTATCCCACAATGCAATGTGTTTATCATCTCTTTTATGACTCTATTATTTTATCCCTGAGAATGACAAGTTTAATCAAAATTATATTGTAAATTTCCAAGTTGACAACTGGATGCCACTAACATACAACATGGTGTCCAAGAAGGCTCTTCATGTTTTCTTTTCATAATGTATTGATGGCAAAAAAAATGGGCAAAACCAGATAAAAACTTGTAGGGCCTGGGCATTGACACAAATTAAGATTCGATTCAATTTTAAAGCGCCCCTATTAGGCTATTTTAAGGCTCTTAAGTTTGTTTTGGAGGTCTCCTACAACCGGTTTACATGCATCAAAGGTTACATTTTCTCATAATTTACATTGCACATCACAACATTTTTAAACGGATGACGGATGAATCAGTCTCTCTAAATCCCTCCTTACAAATAATCTGCGCTACAAATAATGCGTCTCAATCAGCTCCCTAGCTCAGTAGATCAGCACTGATCAGGGAGTCGGCCATTTTAAGGGCTGTATCAATTGCAAAATACTTAGTCCACTAAAATGTTCGCTCCCTAATAAGTCCCACAATGCACTGTGAAAACCAGGGAGTATTGTTGCTCACTAGATTCCCTTACCAGAAGTTCTGAAGCGCAAAATGTATATCACGTGAGGCAAATCACTACACATAATAACACAGGATAGAGGCTTTGAAAAAACTGTTATTTAATTATATTTCAGCATAAACATACATGGCCAGACAGGTACTTAACATAATCTAGCTAACATTTATAATTAATCTATAGCTGAAATGTTATAGGTATATGTAACAATCAAAATATTTAACATAATGTACTTTAAATAACATTAAAAACATACTAGCTGGAAAAATATCAGTTCTGCTGTTGTTCATAAATACAAGCAGTGATGTCATGTCACCATCAGGGTCCAAATGTGTAGTGATCCAGTGTCCTTAATGTCCTTACCGGTGCCCCAGTTTGTGTACACGGTATACTGATACACCCATAGTTTAGTGAAGTTTTGTACAAATTAACTGAAAACAGCATAGACTAAAAGATAGATTCTTGTGATTTAAGAATCGATTCCGGTTCATTAAAATGAGTATCCATTAAAATCGAGAAATCTATATTTCTAACCCGATCTTGCACATTAGAAATGAGCAGAACTTATATAACATACATGTACAACTTTCAATACAAATAACAAATAAATGAAATGTTAAGACTATTTGCCACAAGTAATAGCATATAAATCTCTGTCTCCTCTGGTGCTGAAGGTATCATTTTTCAAGGTTAATTTTAGATCTATTCTAAAGTTCCCACTGACGCAGCTACTGTTGCATAAGTCCAACATGAACGTGCAGATTTTGTAATCATGGAGTGTCTGTTTAGAAAAAGCTGATTATATTTATTTTGTGAATTGAACACACTGTGCTCATTTCTTCTGCTTGCTGGACAATCTTAATTTGGGTTAACCACAGAAACTCCTAAGGACTGCGACTGTCAGTGTTATTACTGCCGGTTTTTTTGATGATCTTGTGTTCATACATCATAAGTGTCTGTGGTTTTTCTTTCTCGTGCAGAAGTTCCTCTTGCTTGATGAGCTTGTGAGAACCAGCGCCCCCCTTTCTCAGGAGGAGAAGAAAGAGGCATCTGTGGAGATTCAGGATCTCATATGCTACTGGGACAAGGTGAGTTCAGTGTATATAAATATATAGAGTACACACACACCTTCCCCGGAGTTATACTTTTGGAAATGCAGAACTACAAGCCGATATATTGCCCATCAAGCAGTAGAAGTTTAATCTTGATCCCAAAAGCATAGTATCTTTTTTTTTTTTTTTTTTGGCTTCCTTATGTATTTTATCAAATGTTTTTGTAATAGATGTATTAATTAGTGTAGATGTTGATTGTTTAAAATTTTGTTGATACTTGCAATATCATGATCAAATGCACAGCAATATTGTTTAAAGCGGGGGTGAAACACTCAGTTTCACTCAATCTCATGTTAATCTTGAGTACCTATAGAGTAGTATTGCATCCTTCATATCTCCAAAAAGTCTTTAGTTTTATTATATTTATAAAAGAAAGATAGGCTGTACCGAGTCTTTCCGGAAAAACCCGAGCGGGTGGAGGCGTGCCGTGTGGGCGGAGCTAAATAATCACGACACGAGCGCGCGAAGCTTTTGCGTTGAGAGCTATGGTTGAGAGCGTCTGGAAGCTGTGAGTGACATCCGAAAATAAACCATGGCTAACAATCAGATAGTAATCCCATGCAGAACAAGGATCTAAACAATACTAAGGGCTCGTTCATACAGAACGCGTTTTTGCTCACAAAAACGTGAGATGGGCAGTGAAATGGGTGAAAACCATAAGGTCTCGAGCGTTTTTTTTAAAATAGAAATGATTTGAACTTGAGCGCAGTGTTTTTAGAACACCATGTCATGCGCGAGTTTTACAACATTTGTGTGTTGTAAACAGACAGACTCGTGGTTTATGAGGACATGATTTATTTTTACAATAAACAAACTGACACCTACAGTGGCCAGCTAAACAAATGTTTTTAAACACACACACACACACACCATACATCGCATGCTCCATAGATATACATTAACTGTATGTGATCATGTTGTTTACTTGCTGTGCTTACACGCCGATAATTAACAACTCACAGACATTTGAAGCAGTTTTACTCACCGCCTGCGGTTCCAACGCACGACCGTGAACCTTTATCGTTGGGACTGCTCCATCTTTAAGTATTAGGCGATCTGCAAATCCGGCGTTGAACTGGGCCTTGTTTATAAAACTATTACTGTCGAAATGAAGGGAACAAACAAAAACACTTACACAACTCCGTTGCTGCTCTGGAAAAACAAAATCCATCCACAGGTCCCTTAACGCTGGGTTCTTTGGAAATTTGTGCAGTGTTGTCTTGCCCTGGCAACCAAAAACACACTTTTTTGGTGCCATTTTTTTAATTGCAGCGCAGCCGACCGAGCCCAGCGCTCTGATGGGCATAGGCGTACTCTCGCACGCACTAGGCTACAGATGCGCGCGCGCCCTTCCGGGAGAAGTGCCCTTAAGACCCGTATAAGGAAAATCCGGCGACTCTGACGTCACACACGCCCGTATTCGAAAAAAACTTTACGAAACTTGTGACAACCCGGAAGGAGCATTTTTGGAACAGAATTACTCCATCAAACTTACAACTTCATTTTTGAAACTTTGTCCATGTTTAGCATGGGAATCCAACTCTTTAACAGTGTAAAAAACTCACTATGCATGAAACAGCATTTCACCCCCCCTTTAATCGACTAGTCGAATAGTCTCACATCCCTAAATATTACGTTTATAGAAATTAACACATTTATAGTGATATATTTATGTATCATGTATTAAACACTCAATGAAATGGCTCAAGAGGTGCCGTTTTCTTCCCATTATGTATGTTTTCAGCTGGTTAAAAAAAAAAACGCTTTGGGGATATCAGTGTTTTGGTCCATTTTCTTGAAAGAAAAATACAAAATTTATTGTTTGCTAATTGTGGCAACTTTAAGAGGTCAACAGCAGATGACCTCAAAATTACCTTTTATAAATGTTATAGATATCACATTTTAATTTAATAATAAAATAAGTTCAATATAAGTTGTATATAAATTGTATATACACAATCGTTCAAAAGTTTGGAGTTAGTACGATTTTTCGAATGTTTTTGAAAAAAGTCTCTTCTACTCACCAAAGTTGCATTTATTTGATAAAAAAAAGTACAGCAGTAATATTGTGAAATATTATTACAATATAAAATGACTGTTTTCTGTTTAAAATATTTAAAATGTAATTTATTCCTGAATTGTCAGCATCATTACTCCAGTCTTCAGTGTCACATGATCCTTCAGAATGAATTCTTATATGCTTATTCTTATATTGTTGCAAACAAAATGTATTTGAAATATGTTGTAACAAAGGGTTTCACTTTTCCCCCTTTATGCATGTTAAGATTAATATATTTTCTCCTTTGTACTTGACAGACTCTGGATGCTCCAACATTACAAAATCTGTCTTTTACTGTGAAGCCAGGTCAACTTCTGGCTGTTATTGGTCCTGTGGGAGCTGGAAAGGTCAGTCACAATAATTACATTTTTCCCAAGCTTGCCAGTTAAAATAGTGATCATGTCAACCACAAGTGTTATTAGTTACTAATCATGACCTGTATCCTGCAGTCCTCTCTCCTCAGCTCAGTTCTGGGGGAGCTTCCAGCAGAAAAGGGTGTTATAAAGGTCAAAGGTGAGCTGACGTATGCCTCACAGCAGCCTTGGGTTTTTCCAGGGACCATTCGGAGCAACATACTCTTCGGAAAGGAGCTGCAGCCCCAGCGATATGAGAGGGTCCTCAAAGCCTGTGCACTCAAAAGGGTGAGACGCTTATTAGTTATTCATCCATCACTCTCTTGCCTTTCTGATCTGATCCATCTACTTCCAGATTAAATTCTCAGTAAGGTTCTTTGTTTACTTTGTTTTAATCAGGATCGTCAAATGAATTAAGTATATATGCTGATTATTTCATTTAAACAATTAAGTACATACTTTTTACACTACCATTAAACGTTTGGGCTCTGTACGACGTTTGAATGTTGTTGTGTTTTTTTTTTTTTTTTTATAAGTCTCTTATGCCACCAAGGCTACACATATTTAAATAAAATTTAAAAAATATATATTTGTGGAAACTGATACATATTTGTTCAGGATTCTTTGAGTAGAAAGTTCACCATTTATTTGAAACTAAATTATTTTGTAACATCATACATGTTTTTGCACTTACTTTCAATCAATTTAAAGCATCTTTACTGAATAAAGTTATTAATTTCATTCAAAAAGTAGAAAAGTAGTGTATTTGCTGAGTGCCTCTCAAGAACCTTACATTTTTGTGTTAGAACAAAGCAATTTAATACGTTTTTTGTTGTTGGTCTATGTACACATGCAGGCGTATGTATTTGGCTGTTGTGTTGTATTTTGCCTTTTAGTGTAATTTTCTATTTATGTATCTGGGTTATTTTTTAAGTGCATAAAAAAAAAACATTAATTCCATCAAATAACATTAAATTGACAGCACTAGTTTTAGTATTTGTAGCTCACTCCAAAGCTATATAAACTTTAAATTGACATCTACACCAGCATAAAGCTAAAGTTATTATAAGCAAACTGTAGTATACTGAAACTGTAGTTCTCTCTGTGTCGTATAGGACATGGAGTTGCTTCCTGATGGGGATTTGACTGTGATTGGAGACCGAGGAGCAACTCTCAGTGGAGGGCAGAAAGCTCGAGTCAACCTGGCCAGGTATCTCAACCTGTTAACTCAAACATTATTCACTAATACAATTAAACACAAGCCCTTTCCTAACCTTAACGGATACATTAGTGTGAGCAAAGACAAATATATAATGTATATAATGCATAATGTGCATTCAGAAGACTGCATCTTGGACATACTGATTATTTAATGTAAACAATGACATTTTGTAAGGTGTATAAAATAGTGTGAAAAAATCAACCATAAGCCATTTCTTTATAAACAAACCGACATATATTTGCTAATAGGAAATGTATATTTTGGAGCTGTTTTGTTAGATTTTTAAGCAGACCTGTTACTGTCTGTGGGTTTTAGGGCTGTGTATCAGGATGCTGACATTTACCTGTTGGATGATCCATTGAGTGCAGTGGATGCTGAAGTGGGCAGACACCTGTTTGAACAGTAAGTCTTTACTCTTCACCGATCCTGTTGCATTTTTCTGTTGCTCTTCAGTCTGTTCTTTTCCATACAATAAGAGCTTTTAGTGTTTAGGGGCGGTCAAACTCCATAAAGGGCCAAATAAACCATAAAAGCTTCATGAAAGTAGTTCATATGACACATCAAGACACTAGTGATGGGAAGTCCGATTCTTTTCCTTGAACTGGATCTTTTGAACGGTTCGTTTCAACGAATAGGCTCAAAAAGACGATTCACCAGTTCGTATACGTAATCACGTAATGACATCACGTATGGAAGTAAATTAATGTCAAATGTTTTTGAAATAAAAAGCCTGTTGAATTGCACTACTTGAAAAAAAATAGGCATTGCATTAACCATGCTTGCATTTTTATGCATTGTATTTTTAGGGCTTGCATTTTTATGGGCTGAAATTTAGCATGGTTGAATATTTAAGCTGTGAATATTTCAATTAAAAACATTTCAAACACATTTTCATTATTAAAAATTCAATAATCCATATTCACCATTCATATTTCATTTCCAAAATATTCAAACTGTTTAAAAATACAACCAATAATATTCAACACGCAATTTTCGGTCCATTTTATTTCGCTTTGCAAATTCGCTTCCACAAATTCAGTGGTTCAAATTCGACAGTAAATTCAACATTGACGTCCAGGAACTGCAGGAAAAGCAGTAGATTGCCGAGCATACTCTCCATCTGCTGTTAGTCGACCTCACCATCAGGGGGTGCAAAAGCGCTTGTTGTTGACGAAGACATTCATTCATAAAATGGAAATGATTATCTGTGACAGTATATGCGGAAAAGATGATAAACACACAAAAGCTGTGTTTATGTTTCATTCAATAACTTCATTGTTACTTTCCCTGTGTATTCTACATGTCATCAGCTTTCTCTACCATGAACAGGATTATAATCGGTTTCCCTCAATACCTCATACTCAAGGATTCCCTTTCCGTTGGGACAAAACGCTTAACACATACAGTGATATAAAAAAGACCAATCTTGCACCTTATTGGGGATGTAGGCTGTAGGCTACTATATAGGC
The DNA here is from genome assembly GCF_029890125.1 of Rhinichthys klamathensis goyatoka. NCBI lineage: Eukaryota > Metazoa > Chordata > Actinopteri > Cypriniformes > Leuciscidae > Rhinichthys > Rhinichthys klamathensis. Next base: position 1,277,681 of record NW_026606776.1, read on the forward strand.
TACAGGCAAGAAGATGGACTCAGATAATAAACTTTACGCGCAAAGTTTCATGCTGAGCGTTTCGTGATATACTGGCATAAAATCAACACTTGATCAATTAATAATAACACTTTCTATTCTGTTCTCTCTCTCTCTCTCTCTCTCTCTCTCTCTCTCTCTCTCTCTCTCTCTCTCTCTCTCTCTCTATATATATATATATATATATATATATATATATATTAGGGGTGTAACGATATTCGAACCGAACCGAAAAACCGCGATACAGAACACACGATTCGAATCGCGATACTCTCATTGCGTACCGAACACGCCCCTCCCCGCCCCCTGCTACCCCGGCCCCGCCCAGCCCAGCTCAATGGACCTCATGTCTTGTGTACAGTACACAACGAATTCAGTTTTGTAGCTAACCACCATTAACACCAAATAACAAGCTCCGTGTTTTGTTACTTTCGATAATAAGCAAGGTGTAATCTTTCAAATTTGTCTATTTGATACGAAATTCAAACAATAAATGGCGTTTTGGCGCTTTTTGATGTGGCGTGACAGATCGCTGTAGGCCTACTAAGCTCCTCATTTCAAACGGCAACGCGGCGCGCGGGTAAACGCGATCATCTCTTCCTCAGTTACGGAATGGACACCTGAAGGTATGTTGAAAGATGCAGTATACTTACTGAAAGGCATCATAACTCGTGTAATCGCTCAATCAGTGTTTCAGCAGCGGAAAAACGTCAATAAAACAGCATAGCTTGTCACTAGCATTATATTTACCTCAACAGGCAAGTGATTCAGTGTCCACAACTTCCTATAAATGGTTCCTATAAATGAACTCTTGCACTAAATAAATGCACCATGTTAGCCTTTTTTACTTTTTTTTTTAATTTTACTTAACCTGTTAATGATATCTTGATTATTTAATGTATGTTTTAAATATCTTTCATGAAAATGACAACTGTGTAAAGTATTATATTTCAATAACAAATTAGAGTAAAACACAAGTTAATGCAAAAACTGCCTTGTGTTCAGTTTACATGTTTTCATACAATGTGTTGTGTGTTGATTATTATATCTAAAAAATAAATAGCATCTGAATTTAGGTTAAAAGTCTAGGCTACAACCTTTAATGTTATAGTAATGTGCGGCTCCCTATATAGTTTACAGATTTAGCAGATTTTTTTTTAATCCTTGTGAAACGTTTAATTGTAATTGAATTAATTTAAAGACAAAGACAATTTTTTCGTTAAACCACTGTTTAAAAAAGAAAAGGAAAAAAAAGAAGCAATTTTAGCTTTCTAAACCGAACCGAATCGAACCGAACCGAGACGTCAAAACCGTGGGAAAACCGAACCGTCAATTTTGTGTATCGTTACACCCCTAATATATATATATATATATAATGTCCTAAAATGCCTACGTGTATTGCATTAGCTTAAACTGGGATCATAGCACTTGCATATTGTTGTCCTCCTATTGTTAGTTTAACCTCCTTCTGTTAGTTTAACTGTAAATCGCTTTGGATAAAAGCATCTGCTAAATGACAAAATGTAAAATTGGCTTGACATTGGACATTCGCACATTTAGGGACTGTCTCTAAAGTTGCATACAACATTGGCATGTACGTTTCTAACTTCAATAGCAAACTTAAATTTATTTGAATAAATATCAAAAATCCAAAGGGTGCGCATTATGCCTGACACTACATGAACACTTACAGTTGGTTTTATGACTAAGTCGTTCTATTCAAATGCTATTGAAGTTAGAAACGTGTATACCAAAGTCGTATACACTTTAGAGATGGTCCCTAAATGTGCGAATGTCCAACATCAAGCCAACTTAATGCCAGTCTATCACTGGGAAACGCTTAGCTGTGCACGTTATTCTGAGTCCTTCTGCTTGCCTGTGAGTTTGGACTTTTACATCACTAGTCCATTAAGCTACGTTAAGCGTATATGTCCACCAGGGGAATCCTGAAGTATTGAGGGAAACCCTAATAGCCTGCATGCAGCACATCGCCACAATATAAAGTTAAGGCAACTAAACAACCAAGAGAAATATATGTCAACCTCAAAAATGTAACATTGGATCTGTATTTCTGCATCGGGGAATAAAATTTTGATCTCGTTCACGGTAGAGAAATATGCATGTAGGCTACACAGGAAAATTAACCGTGAAGGCACCGAATTTAACAAAAACAGCCGTCATAATAATCACAAATAAACTTACATTGCTGTAAATGAGTTTTATGAATGAATGACTTGCTCTAATGTTGCTGGTCTTCGTCAACAACACGCGCTTTTGCACCCCCTGCTGGTGAGGTCGACTAACAGCAGATGGAGAGTATGCTCGGCAATCTTCTGCTTTTCCTGCAGTTCCTGGACGTCAATGTTGAATTTACTGTTGAATTTGAACCACTGAATTTGTGGAAGCGAATTTGCAAAGCGAAATAAAATGGACCGAAATTTGCCTGTTGAATATTATTGGTTGTATTTTTAAACAGTTTGAATATTTTGGAAATGAAATATGAATGGTGAATATGGATTATTGAATTTTTAATAATGAAAATGTGTTTGAAATGTTTTTAATTGAAATATTCACAGCTTAAATATTCAACTATGTTGAATTTCAGCCCATAAAAATGCAAGCCCTAAAAATACAGTGCATTAAAATGCAAGCATGGTTAATGCAATGCTTATTTTTTTTCAAGTAGTGCAATTCAACAGGCTTTTTATTTCAAAAACATTTGACATTATTTTACTTCCATAATCACGTATACAATAATGATGTGAAACGTGGATGTTTTACATACCTAAAGAATATAAAGTGAATAAATTAGTCTTAATCTCTCACCATTAAAAAAAAAACTAATTTCGTTCCGTTTTTCGAGTCAACTGCTCGGTTTACGCATGCTCATATTAGCAGCTCATCAGTTCTTCGCAGACATGTCTAACTCTGAACTGTTTCTTTAGTTCAGTGTACAGGTGACTCGAGAAATGTTGTAACCATTAACTGACACTTGACTCGAGAGAAAGCTGCTATCAGTGTACTTTAATGCCCTGCCATGAAGCTTTAAGCTTGATGACGACTAGTCGCTGTTCATGGCCTATAGAGGGCGCAACAGAATAAGAAATCTTTGAAGTCCACTTCTACGCTCCGTTTTCAACATATATTTGATTATACTATCTAGATGCTCAAAATTGATCAGGTGAACTCACGTTTTAAACCGCTTATTGTACACGTAATTTAAACGCAGTTCTAAACTAATACACACGTACAAACAGTAGCTCACGTGTCACACGCAAATCGCACGCACACAGAAACATTCAGTAGCGCAGAAAAGTATTGTCAACACTGTTCTTTGATATATCAATAAAATAGCTTAGGAACTGAAAAGTTCTAGCAAATACTTCTTAGTAACGGAAACCCACAGCTTCACTATTAGTATAGAGACACTGCCAGGTATAACTACAGTAATTCACACGCAATCACTCTCACTAATGCATTCATATAAATGCTACTTTATCTGTATCTGATTTAGAAAGAGCAGAAATCTGTAAGGAATACAACCACCAAAGAACTGATAAAAATAAGCGGTTATGTAGGAGCGCTGTGTCATATGCCATAACTGTGCACAAGAAAACCTGCGTTCAAGTCTAAGTTTGAGGTTCAGGCTTATTTGTTCATTCATGGTAGGGCTGTTGGAACGAATTCCAAAATTCGAATATAATTCGAATATTAAAAAAATCAATACTATTCGAATGCTGAAGTTACTATTCGAATATTTTTATTTTTATATTTTTTATATGCAATCTTGTCTTTCTCACCACCTTGGCTTACACGCATGTGAAAATGAAATGCTTTTGTTTCGTCTGATGAACAATAAAGTTTTTGAATCGTAACACAATTGTGCACGTTATACACGTTGATCATCATAACAATACTGTCAAAAATGGTAAATGTTTAACGACGTAAAAAAGCGCCCGTGAAGCGCAAATATCTTGGCGAATACTCAACGGATTCGGTGAGCACCAAACTCGCTGGAACCGTCTAGTCGAACTGAAAAGAACGATATAAATTTCAGAATGTTTGGTGGTGTTTTCGCGGAGATATTAGCCGAAAACCATCGGAAGCGCTTCAACCATATTCAGCGTGAATAAAATGTTTATTGTAATGTTAGATGTCCCTCTAGTGGACAGAACGTGTAACAACAACCACATGCTATAGTGGCATTGGCGATCCATAAGCCTGAGTAATGTCGTAAATATTAATAATAGGATGAATTTGAGCATTTAATATTCGAATATTATTCGAATATTAAATAAAACAAGGAATGGAATTCGAATAGTATTATATTGGAAGATTGACAGCCCTAATTCATGGCGTCATCAGCAACTCTACTTTCACCATCTATACATAGACTTTGAAAAATCGGAAGTTGTTCAACCCCTAGTGTACTGCTAATGATGTTAAAATGTTTCTTGAGGATTAAATCAGCATATTAGAATGATTTCTGAAGGATCATGTGACACTGAAGACTGGAATAATGATGCTGAAAATTCAGCTTCGTCAACACCAAATTATATGTTAAAATATATTAATTTCACAGTATTACTATTTTTACCATATTTTAGATGAAAGAAGTCTCTTATGGCTGAATTTATTTGAAAAACATTAACAAATCTTACCAACCTCAAACTATTGAACCAAGAGTATTGTTGTTGTTTTCACTGTTATGTTAACATTTCTTTGAGGTGATTTATTAAGAGCACTGACTGTCCTTGCAGTTGTATTTGTGGTATTCTGAAGGAGAAGCCCAGGATCTTGGTTACTCATCAGCTGCAGTTCCTGAAGGCTGCAGATCAGATCCTGGTTTTGAAGGAGGTGAGCCATTTCATTCAATTTGCATTCCACCATCTGTGAATAAATGAGACAAAATATAATCATTTGATCTCTCTCAGGGACACATGGTGGCAAGCGGCACATACTCTGAGCTTCAGCAGTCAGGAGTGGATTTCACCTCTCTGCTGAAGAAGGATGAGGAAGAGGAGGGTGGGAGTGAAAAAGGAGAGGCTCCTCGCTCCCCCCGCATTCGGACCCTCTCCCAGAACTCCAGTCGTTCCCAAACTTCATCTGTTCTATCTGTTAAAGATGAATCCGATCAGCTGCCGGTAGGTGTGCTTTTGACTTCTCCTCCACCATCCGGTAGTATTGTGAGGAATAGAATAAAATTGTCATGATTCACTCATGTTTATTTTTGGGGGATCTTTCCCTGTACATTCACATTTACAGATCAGATGGGTCAATAGCTTCATCTAGTGGATTGGTGGGATTTTTATTTCTGTCTGATCATGAACATAGACAATTTCAACTAAAATTGTTTGTAATATGTAGATGGAACATGTGCAAACCATGGTCGAGGAGACGCGCTCAGAGGGGACCATTGGTCTTCGCATGTATTGGAAATATTTTCGAGCTGGAGCAAACGCCTTCATGTTGATTTTTCTTGTGCTCCTCAACCTTCTGGCACAGGTAAAAGGCATAGCAGTGCTACGGCGGTTCAGAGTTATACACTGAATATCACTCGCACACAGAGATTCATGCTAATGCGGTTTTCTGCTCCATAGGTTTTTTATATCCTTCAGGACTGGTGGCTTTCATATTGGTGAGTGCTCTTTGCTGCTGAGCTATCATTTTTAAGCGCATTAATGTACTGTAAAGCATTTTCTCAACAAAAAATATATATATATTAATGCACACACACACACACACACACACACACACACATATATATATATATATATATATATATATATATATACTACAGTTTGGGTTAGCAAGATTTATATATATATATATATATATATATATATATATATATATATATATATATATATATATATATATATATATATATATTATTGAGCAAGGAACCATTAAAATAATCAAAAGTCATAGTAAAGACATTTATAATGTAACAAAATATTTCTATTTTAAATAAACTGTTCTTTTCAACTTTGTATTCATCAAATAATCCAGAAAACAATGCATCAATTTTCACAAAAATATTAAGCTACTCAACTTTTTTCATTGATGAAAATGAGAAATGTTTCATGAGCAACAAATCAGCATATTATCTCAGTGGATCTGAACTTTTTGACTTCAAGGCCATTCGTTGTCCACAACAATATTTGAAGCCTCACCCACACCCCCAATATGCAATACATGGATCAAGAGTGGCAGTGGCACTAAAGACTTTTACATTAACAAAATATTAACTTTTTTTTTTTTTTATTCCCCACAAGAAATGTTTCTTTAGCATAAAATCAGTATGTTAGAATGATTTATGAACGATCATGTTACCTGAGTAATGATGCTGAAAATTCAGCTTTGCATCACAGGAATAAATTACATATTAAAAAAATATATATTAAAATGGATTTTTTTTTTTAACATTTTAACTTTTACTGTATTTGTTATCAAATAAATGTAACCTGGCTGGGTAAGATTTTCAAAAACAAATATTATTATATTTTAACAAACGATAACCAATATGTTATATTCATTCAATTATATATCTTTTTCTTTGCACATTTTCAATTTAAAGTCTTGTTTGTGGCAGTCACTCTAAAATTGTTTGAAAAAGTATCTTCATAAATGTATATAGAATAATTAAATCAAAGTAGGCAAAAAATCTAAACCTAAAATGACCTTTCAATTCATTTTACTTAACCCTCCTGTTATGTGTAGATTTAAGTGGTGATCAAAATGCCCTCAGACATGAATCACAGATTATTTGTTAAACAACCTAAAGTGGTGCTTGATAGCTGGATGTGCAGAATGGATGTGGTGATGTTCTGGTTATTACTAGCCAGGCCCGCCGACAGGGGGGGACAAACGGGTCTGTTGTCCCGGGCCCAGGGTAGGGAGGGGGGCCCAGAACTGGGCCATCATTAAATTATGGAATAATTGTAAAAAAAAATAAAAAAAAATTGGCATATTTGTTGAAAAAATATCTAATATTTGAGTTACATAAAAGCTTTTTTATTCGTTTTCTTCCTAATTGTCCTTGAAATAGTGGTCAAGAACCCCCCCCCCCCAAAACAAAAATGGTTTGGCCACTGATCGAAATATGATGTTGTCATTTGATTTGAAGTTCAGTAGGCTAACGTTACGCTCAAAATGTCCGGTTAGCACAAGTCCGGTGCTCAGAAAAGAGAAGAAGAAAATAGAGTCCTTCGAGATGCCCTAAACAAATATTTTTTAAAAGGTGGTGACGGTGAAGCTGGAACTAACGTTAGTAAAGTCAACGTAGAGCAAGGTAAGAAACAGCGCAGCCAACGTTTATGAGTGTTGTCAAAGACCCGGCACTTCGGTACCAAGTCGGTACAAATTTCTTTTTAAACGTCACGCCACGGTACCAGGTTTTCTCAAACCCGGGATGCGCGTGCATGCCCAAAGCGCGTGCAGTTGCGTCCTCTTCATAAAAGCGCTGAGACATGGCGACCGGCGGTGCTGCTGCTGTGCTGGCTGTAAATCCACTTTTTGATAAGAAAGGAGGAAAGAGCCACATATGGAAATATTTTGGATATTAGCTCATAATAGCGACGCGACGCGCTCGTTTTTACAGGCGCGCCTAAGTTCATTGTTGCATAGCAACGACAGACGCCACGGGAGAGCAAACGCTTGTGGAAAGGAGAAAGCGGTGCGAACTGCGCTCTCCATGATGACGACGAGGAAGTATTAGCAAAGAATTCATTGATTTCTAGCCCTTGGATTAGCTTTACTACTATTTATGGAGATGAGAAATAAAAAGCCGGCTGAAATGCATCGTCATCATCGGTGAACAGATAATGGGTCAGATCCGAGTCTATTTTTGCTGTGCTGCTCATGCTTAAAAGTGAAAGCACACTTTTGATGGACAAAAAATAAATATGATTTCACACAAAAAGTGCCCAAAATGCACAGATTATGCATGTCTAGTGTGTTTTAACAAGAACTGGCTATGTCAGAAAAGAAAATGAAGACATTTATAGAAAATGCACCCATTTAAACGTGTTTTTATTATTCATTTTGGGTAAAAGTATATGGTGTTTTATAAAAAATAAAAAATAATCGTGGGGGGGCCCCATCTAAGATTATCTTGTCCCGGGCCCAGGCAAGACTCTCAGCTGGCCTGTTACTAGCTTCTGTAATGTCATTATTTTGTGATTGACAGGGCCACAGAGCAGGAGAAGCTGGACTCCACAAACGTCACTTTAACCAACGGCAATAATACGACTCAAACCCTCAACCTGGATTTCTATCTGGGCATCTATGCAGGTATGCTCATGATCGAGGTCAGCCACAGTACAAATGTAGACATGTTTCATATGTCTCCAAATCATGTATCTTTGCTTCTCTTCATCATCAGGCTTAACAGGAGCCACCATCATCTTCGGCTTCATGCGTGGTCTGATTATGTTTAACTGTCTGGTGAGATCAGCGGAGACATTACACAGCCGTATGTTCAACAGCATCCTGAAAACCCCGGTCCGTTTCTTTGACATCAACCCTATTGGTGAGTTCAAAAATAAGAATGACTTCGATATTATATTCCTGTGTCTGTTCATCAAGGTAGTTTGACAGGCAGTGTTGACAGTGGCCAACAGAGGGCAGCACATCCTGTGAAATGTCCTTCTTTCCTCTTTCTTAGTCTTACAAGCAATTTATCTGTTCTGTGCTGTTCTTGGAAAACCTCTGCTGATGTGCAGTTAAACTAAATCCCTCATACACAGACTCCATATATTATCTGTCAATAATATAGGGCTCAGAAGAAATACTGTGGTAGACCCTGGTACTTTGATACTAGATGAGGATGTTCATTATTAATGGATGATTGATTGATTCATTGTTATGAAGTAATTTGATTAAGATTACCAATTGTTATTTAATAGTCAGCTTGTAATTGTAAAGTGGACTCAACTTAACAGTGTTGGAGTATATTTACCTGTTTCTGTTCACTGCATGTGATAGTGAGTTAATATAAACATGTCAAAAGCACAGTTCATCTGTGTCACGCAGCTACACTCACCTGGAATCTCACCTGACCAGTATAGCTGTATTTTATCCATTGGATATGTACTGTGTGTTCTTATACACACTACCGTTCAAAAGTTTGCGTCAGTAATTTTTATTTGTTTTTGAGAGTCTCTTATGCTCAACGACACTGTATATTTGATCGACACTAAAAACAGTAATATTGTGAAATATTGTTACAATTTAAAACAACTATTTCCTAATTGAATATATTTTAAAATGTAATTTATTCCTGTGATCAAAGCTTAATTTTCAGCATCATTACTTCAGTCTTCAGTGTCACATGATCCTTCAGAAATCACTCTAATATGCTGATTTGGTGCTAAGAAACATTTCTGATTATTATTATCAATGTTAAATACATACAACAAACACGTGCTGCTTTTCCTCAGACAAGTTCACATCTGTTGATTCTTTTAAAAAGCAGCTGAAGACACTTTGATTTTGACAAGCTTTTAGTTGATTAGGCTTTTGTGTTTTAGGCTAAGTTTTGTTTTTAGCTCTGATAGTTTTATCTGTGTTTTATTGTTCTTTTATTTAAATTGTTTGTGATCAATCTGTGATAGGTGCTATATAAATAAAGTTTACTTACTTAAAAGAACAGCCTTTATTTAAAATAGAATTTAATGCATCCTTGCTGAATAAAAGTCTAAAAAAATATATTTTTTAACTAACTAACCAAACTTTTAAATGGTAGTTTACTTTTGACTTTAAATTTAAGTCATAATGTCCAACACATTTCATCATCCACAGGTCAAACGTTTTAATGAAGTTGTATGTGCATTTTAAATTTTTACTCTATGTAAATGTATACTCTGCATGCATAGTAATTAAAACATGGTGTTTGCAAACCTCCACATATTTTGTTTTATTAATGTTAATCATTAATTGTTCATTTTAATGACATTTAATTATATGAAAATCCCTCAAAATGTACATACCAACTACTGAATGATACCATTTTTATAAATATAACATATTGTTAGCATTGTACTCCAATAACACCTTGTTATTACCACTATACCTCTTTATAAAATAATATAGTTACTATGGTACTTTGTGGTATGTCTGTAAGTGTCTATTGCTTATTGGGTTTTCTTTTGTGCCCTGAAAATACCATGGTACATTTCCAAACGAACCATGTTACTGTAATCCCATGGTAAATTTTGCTACTTATTTGTTAGTGTCTGTTTTCCTTTCGTAAGGATTGTGACTATTGAATGTTTTTGCACTTATTTTGTGCACTGTCCAAAAATGTCTTTAATTTAGTGCTTCTGGGTACTGGATGACATTCATCTAGAAGCAGTCACAGTCTTTGAGGTGCACTTTGTCTGTTTTAAAGAGATTTCCAGACTTCCTCAGTGGAGGAGGAAAGTGTAAAGCTGTGTCTTCGATGTTTACCCTGGATGTCAGTGTTTACTCTGGAGTATTGTGTAAATGGCAGCGTCTGAGGCCTTTGCTCATGCAGTGAGGTACATTGACTGTGTTGAGTGTGAAGTGTTTGGATTGAGTGTGTGAAGTCAAACCTTCAGCTCTCACTGGCTGTTTTGCCTGCCCTGTTCCTCTTGCTCGTATCTATAGAAAATAATGCTCTGCATTGATAAGTCATAAAGCATTATTAGGACAATCTGAGCTGATGGTTTTTATTGCACCTTATTTGCTATAACATTTCACCTATACAGTAATTAATGAAATTATTTGGAGATACCATTAAAACTTGCTTTGTTGGAACAACTATCATTATGAAGACATTCCAGAGGCGTAATGATTTTTTTGCTTTATCCGGAATACAGTAATATTGTGAAATATTATTACAATTTAAAATAAAGGGTTTCTATTTTAATATAATTAAAAATGTAATTTATTCCTGTGATGGTAAAGCTGAATTTTCAGTATCATTACTCCAGTCTTCAGTGTCACATGATCCTTCAGAAATCATTCTGATATGCTGATTTTATGCTCAAGAAACATTGGATAAATTATCAATGTACAAATGCATCAGTGTATTAGAATGACCGTTGTGCTAGATACTGGTGGTATCCTGCTATGACCAGTATAGTGTAGTTTCTTCTCACCTTCTAAAGAGCAAACAGCAGACCTGGGTTCTGTCATCGTGGTCTCCTTATCGGGGTGTTACTGTTGATAACATGAGCAAAAGAGCATTTACAAGTCTCAAAAGTCTAATAGATAGTTTTTATGACTGCTGAAGAGTCAGTTGGAGCCCTTTTCCCTGATCCTGTTATCAGCAGCGCACACACGAGGCGCAATTACTGCGAGATGCACTCATAGAAATCACATTTAGAAAAGCTTTTATGGTTGGAATAAGCTTGTGTTGTGGATTAATTGCCACAACTACTGTAACCTGTGTCTCTACGTTCTAGCCTTTATCGTTTATAATCTATGGTCTCTGGTAATAAAGCATGGTTAGCACTAGTGGGTGTTTATGTCTGTCAGTTCTTTGGAACTTTTAATCTCAGCATAATTAGCTGTTAACATTTCTGACAAATGACAAATAGGTATCCAGCATAGTGCCATTGTTGATTGAGCTCTCCTTTGTTTGCATTATTTGTTTAATCTGTCATTTATTATCCTTTCAGCGATTCAAAGCGTAGGCCTTTACAGCCAGTATTATCATAACCAGTTAGATAAGTAAAGGGCATTGTGGGATTGTTATTGATAAAAGATAAAAAATAAAAAGTGGAAATGCTGACAGTGACATACTGGGCAAACATTTCTGTTGCATTATTTTAATTAGTGGTGCTTTCATTACTATTACTGGTTCAATGACAAAAGAGTGTCATGACTTCGATTCGACAAAGCTTATTCAAATATTAACAAGCAATAAAGCAGTTTTGTTAATCGTATTATTCTATTTGTCACTTTCTAAGAAATAACAATAGAAGATTATGCTTAGAAGATTTTATATTCAAGTATTTCATTTTATAATGAGGCTTTTTTTTCTTGATGTCCTTCTTCATGCTGTCCTGTCTAGCTCATTGGATGTTCTGGAAGCAGTTGTGTTTGCTAAATGTTTTTTCTCTTTTCATTTCAGGAAGAATCCTCAACCGGTTCTCCAAAGACATTGGCCACCTTGATTCCTTACTTCCCTGGACATTTGTGGATTTTATCCAGGTTTGCTATTGCTTGGTTTGCAAGTTTTGTAGTTGAGTGTCTGTTAAACACTGTATAATTTGCACACTGGTAACGTGGCTATATTAGAGCACCCATCACTTGTGGCCATACGCATTATTATTCGCTCTGGTAAACCAAGTGTTGTAGTCTAACAACATATTGTGGCTTTTCCCCTGGCAAATGACAATGTGGTCAATGCGTGGGTGACAGGCGTCACTTTATGTGCTCAGAGCGCTATTGTCTGAAGCTTGACAGACTGAGTGGAAGTACAATAGTCTTTCTTTTAAGGAGCTTTTCATTGTGTGGGGCAGCAGAATCTTTCTTGGTCTCTCTCAGGATGAGAAAACTCTGCAGTCACTTAGCCTTTCCCACAGTCCTCTCTCACTATTGGTTCCCTTTAGTGTGACAGCAAAGTCAGCATGCATTGTTGAATACTTCCTAAAGAATAGCATACCACTATCCTGCTTGTACTATTTCCCCAGTGTTGGTGCCTTCAAGTCGGAATGATACATACTTACAAGATACCAGTGACATAATCAGCAGTGGGGAAACTTTGACTTTGAGATTGACACGTAGTTTAAGGAATCGCGAAGGAAGTTTGTTTGGTGAAAGTGAAGATGAAAGAAACTAGTAAAAAATCACTTTAAAAAAGTCGATTTTGAACCCAATTTGTATTGTTACAATGTCGGTAGTAGTATGTAAATGAATAATGTTTACTCTTTCTCTCTCTTACTTGAGCCTTGAAATTCCTGTTTATTTTTCTTTAAAAGTCTGTTGGATGTTGCAAAACGTGTTATTCGTCTGACTTTTGTCAGCTCCAGGGCTTCTATGAAAACTACAGCTTGAGTAGGGATACAAAAATGCAGAAGTACATAGACAGCCAGATCGACTGAGGGTTATTAACAAAACAGTTGTTGCAAGAGTAGGTTTTTCACTGAAAATTGTATCGCACTTTGTCAACATTGTATACAACATTATGGTACAAATGGAACCCTATGGCAACAGCTTTTTTACCTGTACGCGACAGCGTTTTACTTTGCCGGGGTTGAGCGGAACTGACAGAACGGCAGTGTCTTTCTGGTTTTTTCTTCCTGTGTTTTGCCTAAAACAGTGTTCGTTGTCATCCAGTTTGAAATGTTGACTACAAACATGGAGGTTTTTCCAATTTTCTGCCACAGAGTTCTCTTCATGTTTACGTATTCACATGTCTGGAATTCACTTCCTACAATGCACTGGATCCTTCACTGGAAACCGAAAATAACTCACTCCCACTAAATGTTTACTCTTTGAATTCTTGCGCCCGGTAACACTACAAGTCGACACCATTATGACTAAGATTTCCTACTAAAGCAAGTCGACACCATTATGACTAAGATGTCCTACTTAAGCAAGGCGATTTTTGACTGGTCAGGTGTATCCATAGCAGATTATGGCAGGGAATGGCCTTGGATGGCAACATGCTCAGTGCATTATGGCCCGGGTGTTGAATTTTTATTACCTGTTAGAGAAAAGAGGCTGTTGTCCTCCCTTTTGCCAGTTTTCTTTAGTCGGTTAGCACTGATTTTAATTTTTTTGACTTTCTAATTACAGTTTCCGAAATAGAAAATCGTAAATAGGAAATTCCCAGAAGTATTGCAGCAAATATATACTGTGTGGTTCTCATCTTTTTGACTCCGTGGTACAAAATCTGGTACATTTGATGTAATGACTCTTTTTTTTTTTTTTTTTTTTTTTTTTTTTTTTTTTTTACAATTTTAATCTACGGGCATTCCTAGTTTCTGAATATTTCAATTTCAAGATTCCAGAAGTTTTAAGAGCTGAATGTTGTTCAATGGTCCCACTCTTTTTAATGAATTGCAAGACTTTTCCAGTCGTTCGTGATTAACTGGATAGGAATTAAAGATCCTTACTCAAGATGTCGCACTTTAAACTCTTTCCCCGCCAGCGTTTTGGAAAAAAGTTGCTAGCCAGCACCAGCGTTTTTGATCATTTTCACAAAAGTTTCATTGCCCCTGGAATATTGCATTTTCAGATATTCATACAACAAAATATGTCAAAAGAAAGAACAGAACCTCTGATTTTACAAAAAACTCGTTTTATTCTAGCTTTATGCATTTTTTTAATCAACACTTGAATGTGGGTAAGTTTCTTAAAAAAAGCAACATTTTGAGCAAAAAGCTGAGAAAAACGCATTTTTCTTAAAGACTACATCCAGATTGGATTCAGAACGATGATCAAAAAATGGATGGAGTAGATCGAGTCCATCAACACCCCCAAAGCTTCACTGTCCTATAGCTCGTCCTGTGTCGACATTTAATTCAGTAACGTGTTAAATGTTGATGATCACGTTATTTGATCTATGCCTCTGCTTGGATATGTTATTGCTTGTTCCTGCATCTTCTTCAACTGTGTTTTGATCTGGAGATTCAGTACACTTTCAGAAGATGTGTAATAGCGCCCCCTACCGTATAACAGTGAAAACACGGAAAGATGGAAAATTCACTCAATGGCGGGGAAAGAGTTAAACTACCTCACCTATCAATTTTTTCCAAGGCCATGAGAATCGTGGTGGTGGTTCTATTAAAAAAAAAGTTTTTGAGGTTAATTAAAAATACTTTTAGCTTATATTAATACTTGTTTTTCTTATTTTAAGGACAACTTTGAAGTTTTCGGCTTGCTGAGGCCCCGTAGTGGGCCCTGGCCCCTGTATTGAGAACCACTAGTATACATATTGTATAGACACCCCCACTGGATGCCACTTACTTAATTAAACATGCAACATGATGAGGGCATGTGTCAGCAGCAATGCATAATACTTTTTGGAATTGTTGTAGTTACATAATTTATACAGTTTCACATACTATTTTTGTGAAATAGTAGGCATACATTGTATAGTGCACAGTATTCTCATATTCCATACTGAACATGACAACGCTGGCATTTTGACCAAAGCGGTTTCTTTAAACAGTTTTAAACAGAGAGATCTCACTCTGACGTTATTGTGGATCTTCTATGTGGCAAGTCCCAAAAGCACAAGCACAGTAATGCTTTTATCAGTTTGTATTCTGCCATAGTCTGTGATCATTCCCACACTAACCTTAAGTTGTTAACATGGTTGCAGGGATTATGGGTAATTTGAGTGCGATCTCACTCGGAAAGTGTCCAGTCATGCTGTCATGGCAGCCTCACTGTTGTTCTTCCGTGTTCTTTGATACAGTTTGTGGTCAAAAGTAGCAGCCAAAACCACAAAGTGCTTTTAATGAGCCAGCAGTCAACCGCCGTGACGCAGTGTTTCTACAGCTCTCTTCCCATTTGGAACACTTTATACTTTATTTTACTGTATTTGTTATAAATGAAATGTATTTGTTTCAATTTTTGTTATGTATATATCTCCCTTTTTCATGCCCTTTTGCACTCTAGGTGTTTCTTCAAATCATCGGAGTCATTGCTGTGGCTGCTTCAGTCATCCCTTGGATTCTGATTCCTGTGCTGCCCCTATTAATATGCTTCCTGTTTCTACGCCGCTACTTCCTGCGGACATCTCGAGACGTTAAGCGCATTGAATCCACTAGTAAGCATCTTCGAATGTCTTCTGTCAAATCTGAGAATAATATCGTCTTCGGTGATGTTTCTTCAGAGCGTCTTTGTTGTTTGTCCTGTACGTTTAGTCGGTCTGATGTTGATGACTCTGTGTATTTGCGTTCCTACAGCTCGAAGTCCTGTATTCTCCCATCTGTCTTCCTCACTGCAAGGCCTCTGGACCATTCGTGCCTTTAAAGCCGAGGAAAGGTTTCAGCAATCGTTTGATGCCCATCAAGACCTGCACTCAGGTTAGTAAAGGTGTCGGTCACTTACAGGACTCAGATTAGCTCTTACCTTGTAAGAGTGTTGTTAAAAATGTTGTGTACTCCTACAGAGGCCTGGTTCTTGTTCTTGGCCACTTCACGCTGGTTTGCAGTGCGGTTGGATGGAATGTGTTCTGTGTTTGTGACCATCACAGCCTTTGGATGTCTTCTTCTTAAAGACAGTAAGAAATCCAGATCAAAGCATCCACACTACACACCAAAACACAATTCTCTTTGTTCATGGTGGCAGGGCACTGAGTCTTGAGTAATGGGACAACACAAGCTGCACAACTAGGGGGAGAAATATTATAAATATTATGCATTTCATAAATATCTAATGGTATTGACATAAAGTAGCTGTTTAATTTCAGAAATCTTCACACTTTCATTTATATTTAAATACTCATTGTTTATATAAAAAGTATCTTTGTTTCCACAAAAATATTAACCAGCAAAACTGTTTTCATTGTTGATGATAATAAAACAAATTCTTGAGCATCAAATCAGCATATTAGAATGATTTCTGAAGCATCATGTGACAATGAAGACTGGAGTAATGATGCTGAAAATTCAGCTTTGCATCACAGGAATAAATTACATGTTAAAATGTATTAACATAGAAAACTGAAATATTATTACAATTTAAAATAAAAGTTTTTACAATAAATAAGAGCATAAGAGCCCAAATTTGAGTGTATATATGTTTATACGTTCATACATTTATTATATATGAAGTGAAAATGTTATGTGGGACGTCCCGTGTCTCAAGAATTAATGATCTTTGATGCTCATATAGCCTCCAATTACCAACTTTCATTGAAAATGAATTTAGTGGCAACATCTTTTTTTCCTAGGATTAATGTCAACTGTTTCAAACTTCAAACTGTTTATGGTACCCAACTGTACCAGCTGAATCTCTTTTTTGAGACCAGTTTGTGAATGAAGTGTTGATCATGTCTGATTCTCACAGGTATGAAGGCGGGAGATGTGGGATTGGCCTTGTCTTATGCAGTCACCCTTATGGGAATGTTCCAGTGGGGCGTTAGACAGAGTGCCGAGGTGGAGAACATGGTAAGAACCTTGAAATATTTGAATTTACTGAAATATCCATTTCATGAAACAGTAATATATAGTCTTTAGATATGCTCACCAAGCCATTTATTTGATCAAATCTGTAAAAACAGTAATATTGCAAAATATTACTGCAATTCAAAATCACTGTTTTCTATTAATACATTTAAAATGTAATGTATTCCTGCGATGCAAAGCTGAATTTTCAGCATCATTACTCAATTTACATCATTGCAGTTTTTTGTGTCACATGATCCTTCAGAAATCATTCCAATATGCTGATTTTATGCTCAAGCAACATTTATTGTGAAAAAAAAAGTTTTGAAATAGAAATATTTTGTAACAATGTAAAAGTCTTTACTGCCACTCTTGATCAATTTATTGCATAATTTGCTGGATAAAATCAAAATCTTATTGACCCAAAAACCTTTGATTGGTAAATCAAATAATCATCCTCAACTACTGTTCATAATTATTTAGACTTTTAAGAAACTCTCAATTATGGTATTTCTGACCTGAAATCAGCTGTCAATTGTATGCTTGTTTTATTTAGTAACACAGAGTACTGAAAATACTGTTGTAATAGGAGCATTGCAATGTTAGCTTAGCAACATTGCAATGCTCCTCAATCGGGAGTGCTATTTCTGTGATGTACATGAGTTGCTTTTTTATATGGTGCATTTCAACTCAGTTATGAAGTACCTTGCGGGTTGATGCTGATGGTAAGAATGCTGTCTTTGGCCCTGTTTACTCCTGGTGCATTTTGGTCGATCGGATCACAAGTAAAGAGGGAGACACATTCCTGTTTACACCTTGTGTTTTAATCCGTCTCTTTTGTCCACTTTCAACCACTTCTGTCCTGATTTCTTCGAGGGGAGGGTCCATAGGCGGGTAAATGTATGGGCTTTTTCAGATCTTTCAATCTAATGGACAAAATAAACTCCCGCAATTTACATATGAACACCCCCGGAGACGACTGAAAAACATAAGGAGACTAGCAGCTTTCGTTTCTGCTCTGAGAGCCGCAAGATGACGCCGAACGCTGTGAGTGTGTGTTAGAAATCAGGAATGGTGAGAGAACATTGTGCTTGGTACGTTTTTCATCTTCAAATCAAACTTGGGTCTTCAGCCGACAAAGTTTAAATCCTTTCTGTCTAGAGCGCTTCCCTTAATGTTTATGCATTAGGTTAGTAGGCGGAGAGTAGACGGTCTTTTGTGGCTGTTCGAACTCATTCGACCACATGAGCGTTTACACTACGAATCAATCCGGTCTAATGCGTTTTCGACTCTGAAAGTGGACAAGCTCAAAACATTTTAGACCCCGTTTACAGGGTTTGTGACTTGTGATCCGATCGACCAAAACGCATATTAATACCAGGTGTAAACAGGGCCTTAGAAGGTAGCTCAACCAGAATTTTTTTTTTTTTTTTTTTTTTAAGAAATATACGTCTTTCTTGTTCGGTTCCAAGCGATCTTTCCAAGCTTTAAAAATTTTTATTGGGTAGAAATTGTGGGTGGGTCAAATATTGTGGACAATGAGGAGCTTTAAGATCATAAAGGTTGAGATCCACTGTGTGTATATTTATATAAATTGATTTGCTTTCTGAATGTCCTTCTAGATGACGTCAGTGGAGAGAGTGTTAGAGTACACAGAGCTAGAAAGTGAAGCACCTTGGGAAACCCAAAAACGCCCCCCTCCCGAATGGCCAAATCGGGGCCTTATAACCTTCGACAAGGTCAACTTCTCTTACAGTTCTGATGGACCCGTCATCCTCAAAAACATCTCCGCCATGTTCAGACCTAGAGAGAAGGTGAGTCCAGCACCAGCTCCATATCATCATATGAGTCTGTCAGGACGTTTGCACTGATGTTTTCTGCTCTGCATTGATCAGGTTGGAATCGTTGGGCGGACCGGTGCCGGGAAAAGTTCCCTGATTTCAGCACTGTTCCGTCTGATGGAGCCAGAAGGTAAAATCTTCGTGGACGGAGTGTTGACCTCGGAGATCGGCCTGCACGACCTCCGTCAGAAGATGTCAATCATCCCGCAGGACCCCGTACTGTTCACAGGAACCATGAGGAAGAACCTAGACCCCTTCGGCCAGCACTCAGACCAGGACTTGTGGAACTCTCTGGAAGAGGTGAACATGCACACACTCACTGTAATAGAGAGCTGCAGGGATGACAGGTTTTTTGTAGGCCAAAAACTGAAAACGAGTTAACATTTTAGCACTTCCGATTCCATTCCGGGTGCTTCAAGTAAGAGTTTAAGTCAAAGGGGTTCGGCAAACCAAACATTTCGGAATCTCTGACGTACACCACTCGCTATTTCAGTCTGTATGTTTTAAAGAGGCACAAAAAATGCGGGCACTGTGTTGCGGACAGATTTGTTCCTTCACTGTTTAATCTTACCACAAATGTGACATTTATATTGAGCCATTTTCCAATGTGACCTTTTACCCCAGTAGATTTACATTACGATTATAGATGTAATGCAGTTAATAAGTGATCTCTGACTTATGGCATATGCGGTCTGCTCAAAGGTCCAGCTGAAGGCTGCTGTGGAGGAATTGCCTAGTAAGCTCGAGACAGAACTGGCTGAGTCCGGATCAAACTTCAGCGTGGGCCAACGACAACTCGTCTGTCTAGCTAGAGCCATTCTGAGGAAGAACCGTATTCTCATCATTGATGAGGCCACTGCAAATGTAGACCCTCGGTGAGTCCTTTACCTGGTGACCTGAGGTCCTTTATAAACCAATAAAGCCACTCTGAGAGCTACAGCTTTGAATGTATGTTATGTGCTCTACAGGACAGACGAGCTGATCCAGAAAACCATCCGGGAAAAGTTCAAGGAATGCACCGTCCTCACCATCGCACACAGACTCAACACTATCATAGACAGTGACCGCATCCTGGTGAGTGCAGAGATGGAGAACTCTATCACAATGCATTTGATCCATTATGACCTAGAAGAGATGCATAAGAAATGCATAGTTTAGTGTAAAAAAAATGCATAGTGTACAGAAATCAAACATTGCAAATGAGCCAAGACTATTTAATTTCTTTCATAAAAAAAAAAAAAAGTTGACACCTTTTACAGTAGGGTCCATTTTACTCGAGCATCAACTGATGCTTTACATATGATGTTATGCAAACTTTTTGTTTTTTTATTTTGTTAGATTTGCCTCAAAAAAATACTTTTTGAGGCAAAAAATATTTTTTTAGTCTCTGGTGCTGAATTTTGTTTATAATCATAAACATTCATGCCAATTGATGAACCGTTGCAACATGAAACATGTATCATCTTTTATCTGAAAGTGAAAGATTATCCCAATAAACTGAATATGTTTCATTTGAAAATATTCCAGAGTAATATCAGTGTTGTTTTGTTAGAAAATGAACATGTAGGTTTCATAAATTTAGACAGTTTTTGAGCAGTCATGATTTTGAAGTTAACGCTGGTAATTCTGCGATTGTTCTTAGAAAATGTCCAATATTCAGAATTCATATTTGAATATATCATATGGAATTTATGCAATTCAAATTTGTAATTTCTCAATTGCTTAATTACAAGAATTAAAAAGGGGTAAATGTAGTAAATAACGTGGTAATAACACTAACATTCAAAACTGATTTTTTTTTAGAAGTTGTTATTCAGAAGTGGAATGGTTTCAATTGAAAAATATTATTTATATATATAAATATTATATATTTAATATTAAAATTATTAAATAAGTTATGAAAATCATATGCAGATTTTGAACGGATTATAGTGAAAATAATGAAAATTAATGAAGAAAAATTTCTCACCCTCATATCTTTCTAAACCAGCATAGTTCTTCCATGAAATTCATGTTTTCGTCCTGCTTTTTTTTCTTTCTTTTTTTTTTGCTACGTATGTGTTTATTGGAACCTACATAACCTGGAGCTAATAAGCTGGGGGAAAAAAGGCAAAAAAGCACCATGAGAATAGCATTAAATACCTCGAATACTGTAATTTTTATGTATGCTGGATATTATATGAACGGTTTAAAACTGTTTTAAGTCTTACAAGCATTAAATGCACATATCACAATAGCATTTTCTTCATTTTGAGTTTGGACATGATGAAAGTAGTCACTTGAGTCAATAGACTAACTCATGACTGACCTTTGAGTCCTTTTTCTTTGATTCATTAAAAAGAACCAGATCATAAGAGTCATTCATTCATGAATCGAAC
The DNA here is from genome assembly GCF_029890125.1 of Rhinichthys klamathensis goyatoka. Classification (NCBI taxonomy): domain Eukaryota; kingdom Metazoa; phylum Chordata; class Actinopteri; order Cypriniformes; family Leuciscidae; genus Rhinichthys; species Rhinichthys klamathensis. The sequence goes on from NW_026606776.1 coordinate 1,299,014, forward strand.
TACAGTTACGGGATCCTAATGTCACAAATCATTATTTTTAAATGGAACCAGATTTGGAAAAGTACCGGTTCTCAATCCTAAAAGGGAACTGTTTATTTTTCTCTCAGGTTCTGGATGCAGGTCGGATCCACGAGTATGACGCCCCCCACGTCCTCCTACAGAACCAGAACGGGATCTTGTTCAAGATGGTGCAGCAGACGGGCAAGGCAGAGGCCTCCTCGCTCCTCCAGACCGCCAAACAGGTGAGCAGATCACCGCATGTCCACAGGAGCGCATCAGTTTAATACCGATGTGAAGTCTCCCGTCCATGTCGCCCTGTCCCATCGCCAAATATGTGCCACATGTACCTGAGCCAGAAACCCACAATACGCCGTGTTTCAAAGAGCCCAGGCCTTTGTGCTGTCAGTCAGTATTAGTTTCCCCCTCCTCAGCGGCATGTTGTTCTCCCTTCGGATCGGGTTCCTCTCCACCTCGTTCAGCCGGTGAGCTCATTCTCTGTGCCGGCCCCTCTGGAGCTGACCGCCGGGGCTTTCAAGCACACATCCACCTGATATTAGACCACTCCGCCTTTGTGCACTCTGAATGCCGGCTCAATTGAGAGTATATCTGATAGTGTGGCCAACTGTTTGTCGGCCATGCTTTGTGTTGTTGGGACTTTTCTCGGTGTATCTGCGGGGGGTGTGGGTCGGAACACCAGGTGCTTTTTCTTCTTTTTGTCTTTACGCTCATTGTTAGCCATGGGTGCTTTTAAATACAATGAGAGGTTTTGATTACTGCATAATAATGATATTAAATAAGGGGGGATTTTTACTTCCATTCAGCCTCCTGTGTTCCGTCCCCTGTGTTTAGGAAAGCATTGTCAGGGAAGGTTTGGGAAAAGAGTGACGCCTTTCATCCCTTTCCAGGTCTCATTAAAAGGTCACATACACAGTGCTGGGTAGATGACTTACAAATTGTAGTGCGTTGCAGATTGAAAATGGCATGATGAAAATTGTAGAAATGGAATCGGTTACATTACACATTTTAGGTAATGTATTCTGACTACTTTTAGATTATTTTGGATTAGTGATGTCAAATCGATTTAATCATGATTAACCACATCTAACGAAAGTACATACCGGTATATATATATATATATATATATATATATATATACACACACACACATTTCTAGGGTGACTTGTACCATTCTGTCCAGGGACTACAGATGAGAAATAGCCTTTGGCTAATTCTGGCACATTATAGAAATGTTTTATTAATGTCCAATGTCCCTGTTAACTAAACGCATAAAAATATTTGTACACACACATATAATATATATATATATATATATATATATATATATATATATATATATGTAAACAAAAACGTTTATGTTAGATGCAATTAATCGCTTTGACATCTCTACTTTTGACCCAACTCATATATCAAACTGATTTAAATAGGACAATTTTATTGATACCATATTGATATAAAAATGTAAAGATAAAGAAAATATATTACATTTCTATAGTTTGTGAAGTGCAGGGGGTTAGTGAGATAAAGTTAATACATAATTAAATCATTAAAATGTCGAATTTAAAGTAAATCAAAACAAATCAACACATTAAAAAATATTAAATATTTTATTTGATCACCTGCATGTGACCATTAATCGACATCAGAGAACCGTGAATATGCGGATGTGTTAAATTTACTTGAATATATTAGCTGTAAAGGGCTGCGACTGACAATTTTGGGGAATAACGGCATTACATGTTAGTATGCCATGATTTTGTGTATTTTAATGTGGTAGAAAGAGAAAAGCCTTCCAAAGACATAATGAGTAATTTAACCATGTATTACCGAGTAATAACTCGAAGAATAATTCAAATATGCTCAGGGTTTGATCAGATATGCAATAGAGGAAACGCTCCTTAAATATGAAATGATTTCTGTAAATTCAGTGTTCAAGTGCTGTTGCCTCTGTACTAGTGGCTTGTGTGTGCAATTCAACAAATCGAGAAGACTTTACCAACATATATAAGTGATGAGCTTTTTTAAAAAGAAAAATTGAAAAGATAAAAAATCAATAAAAATGTATTCCGTTTTCAAATTCTCTTAATCGGTTACTGCCCAGCGCTGCATATACGTCACACTAACCGCGTCCTGTCTCTCTTCTGGTTTCCAGGCTTACATGAACCGCAGTCCGGCCCACCAGCTCAACGGTTTCGCCACCACTGGAGATGGCAGCTTGGTAATCTTCGAGACTGCCCTATAACAGCCTGGAAAGTGGATGATGTACACGGGGCACGGCTATCCCAGCATCCTCAGCTTCTGCGGAAGGCAACAGCCACGAGTTCTGCCTCCCTCACCGAGCGGAGCAGGAGACGCGCACACACGCCAACATCTCCAGAGAGGACAGGCTGCGGTCACACGAGAGGAAGCACCAATTCAACTCTACACCAGCGGTCTGATTTCTCCAGTATGATAGCACTTATACACTGTATATTATGATTATGAATATGTGCCTTAATGTGTAAGTATAGTACAGGACTGCTATGGGCCTTTGCTCAAATGAAACACTATACTATGATCTAGACTAATTTAGTTTTACCGGTGCCTTCATACTCCATGATCCTTAAAAAGCTGCTGATTCTGACTACACGAATAAGGCCTTCTGAACATTAAGACAACTCTGTACTTAAAAGAGTCAGGTTTAAAAGCAGCATCTGTTTTATTTGTATTATTATTATATTGTATATATATTGTATTATTACACTCCATTTGCCTTAATCAAAAACAATAAACACTTTGTAGAGACAGGTTAGAGATAAACACATTGGCTGGAAAACAATCTTTCTGAAAAGTTTTTTTTTTTTTTTTTATAGAATATAAAGACAGTTCTTGTGCAATACGAAAAAGACTGAACTGTTATGTTTTTGTTTAATATCCCCTTTAAATGTAATGATGTCCCTGATTCTTTTGAACTTTAAAAAAATTATTTTATTTTTATACATTTCTTTGTGTGAATTTGGAACTGTGAGAATGAAAGGGATGTTGAGTGACTGCGATGTACAAACACCAGTGTAATTTAATGGCAGTTATTCCTTTGCTGCTTTTTTTTTCTTATGTTTTGTCATTTTATGCTTTCATTTGTCTTTTCTTTCATTGAGCGGTAAAGAGAGAGAAAGTTGTAGTACCAGCCAAAAAGATTTTTGTGGAATCCAGTTTAGCCCAAAAGCTTTATTTAAATGAAACCACTGATTTCAGTGTTTTATAACTTCTTGGTTATTTGCACAAGAATTAAGTTAAATGTTTGTTGTCAAATACCATCGGGGACTGTTCCATTTAAACTGACAACATGGTTTCTGCTGGTTAAAGAATCAGTGTTTGCGGTTCAAAAGTTGCAGTAATGTTCAAATTTGTGTTTGAAATTGTCATATCAGATTCTTGTATTTGGATTAAACCACTTGGTATCACACAAAACATGTTTTTGTATTCACTCTGCAATCATTTTCTTAAATTGGTGTTTGTGTTTTGATTGGTATTTTTATTTTATTTTGTTGTATGGTTAGCAGGAGCTAACGGGGGTCATGCTAACCAGCCAAAAACATGCAGCTTGAGTTGCGCTGGTAGTATGAATACAGCTTTTTAGGGAATTTATGTACAGATCAGGGGCAGTGCTGGGTGGAGTACAGAATGTAGTCCATTACTGACTACAAATTACACGATAAAAATTGTTGTTAGTAATGCAAGGTTAATCTAGGCTACATTACACATTTTAAGAAATACAATCTGCATTGTAAAAAGTGATCAGTTGACTTAACAAAAAAGAGAGTGAGGAAACTCGAAAATTAACTTCACGCGTAATTGGAAAAATTAAGTTTCGTGGAATTGTCAAGTTCACATAACTTAATTTTCTCAATTACGCATGGGTTTCCTCACTTTTGTTAAAGGAGAACTCCAGCGCAAAATGAACCTTTGGTCTAATTACACATTGTTACCTAGTCAACCGTTATCTGAGATTTGTTTTCATGATTATCGAATGTAAATAGTTTTATCTCTAAAAACAGTTTAGCCTTTAAAGCTAGTATAACGCTAGTATATTGGGCATAGTGTAATGACAAATAAAAATCGCTTGTTAATACCACTAACAAGGCTCAAAATAGCCCCACACTAGCACGGTAGCATAATGAGGGTCCCTACCTTCAAACCGAAGGATTGAGAACTTTGTCAGTGTCCAGACAGTTTAATAAGAAGATATTTTATACATACAGTCAACTTCGCGTATACAGGCAGAAGCCATCTTTGAAAAACAGTCTCTACCAGTCGATCTACGAACGCCGATCCAAGCCTGCTGTTCGCGCTCACCTTATCACAACTTATAGCTCGTTCACATCTCACCAGCGCACTTGGATCGGCAGTGAGCACAGCTGGAGCTACATGTGCAAAACAGTCTGCACTACCAACAGTCACATGAGCTAAACAGTTCACCTGCAGAACTCATTCCAAGCAACACAACTCTTAAAGGGGTCATATAATGGTACATGCACTTTTACAAGTTGATTGTACTGAAATGTGTGTTGGCAGTGCCTGTACACAACCATCATAAAATGATAAAAATCCATCCAGTGTTTTTGTTTTAATCTCCTTATGTTTTCCCCTGCCTCAAATTGAGCCGTTCGGTTTTGTGACGTCACACGCTCGGAAGCCCCTCCCACGATTGTTGATTGACAGCATCGTTTCAACACAGACCCGCCCTCGCTCGTGAGAGCTGTCAATCATAGTCTGCGCGATATGCTGGAGCACTGTCTATGAGCAGAATGGCGTCTAAGCGATTGTGGTGTTCTGTTCTTGGGTGTAATAACGAACACAGCAGTCATTTTAATGTTCCTAAATCCGAACCACTGAAGACGCAGTGGCTGAGTTTGTTTTCGAAGGGAATATTCCCCACGAGCAACGTCAATGCTCTCATGTTTGCGCGAATCATTTCTCACCAGACTGCTTTATAAAGGAGGGTCAGTATAAAGCTGGTTTTGCTAAGAAGCTGCTCATGAAAAAAGGATCTGTACCAGCTATTCGTGTTCCTGCTGAACCTCCAGAACAACTGAAGTGAGTGTAACGTTTTATTAAACTTTATATTAATATTTATATTAATCTTTGCAAATCGCTAGCTGCACGCTTCACAATGAATGCGTCTAAGGTTTACACTTAGGGTACATTACGGCATGTTTTCTATGTATGATGTTCTCAATATAATTCATAATCCCACGTTTATACTGAACAACGCGTTATGGTTATTGTGTTATTATGTTACAAACGGTGTACGCACAGAACAGAGAGGCGGGGTGAGCAAAGCTCATGATCATTTAAAGTCATATGCACTGAAACGGCGTGCTGAAAACAGAGCTGTTTTTGACCAAGTAAAATAATTGTTTTCTTACAATACCAATGAGAATTTTTAATTAAAGTATATTGCAAACTTTTAATTTAGACCCTAAAGAATCATACTAGCTTGTACAAAAATGGCATTATATGACCCCTTTAACACATGGCTCAAAACAGGCTCAGCCAAACACTACACAACCCTCACTGAGATAACACACACTGTCACTCAGAACACACTGAGAGGAAAAACACTAGCATCAAACACCAATACAGAAAATACAAACTTTTCATCTTTACAGTTTGAACCATTTTAGTGACTTCATACATATACAATATTTACTTTAAAGAAAAGAGTGACATTCTTTCACATGATTTAAAATTTTATAACATAATTCTTTAAGGTAACTGAAAATTCGCAGTTTGATTCAATAGTCTGTATAATTTACGGAATTACAGTAATGAGGAAAAAAAAGGTAGAAACTAAAAGTACATACTGTAATTCGAACAAATAATTGAGGGGCTAATCCTGCCTCTCTCTAGCATCATATCTAATGTTCTCTCTATTCTGTTTTGAATGTGTGGTTCACAGTTTTGACAGCAGTGTGTTAGCATTTGAACAAAGTGCTGTAAATCCACAGTGTTGTGTAGTTAAAGTCATGGGATAAGTGTGTAGAGTTTTGAAAACTGTGTTCAAGCAATGAAAAACGAACTAGAGTTTGGTCCACATGAACTGCTGCTGTGCAGACTGGAGTTAGAGTTTTGCACATGTAGATCCAGTTGTGCTCACTGTCGTTTAGCAATCGAAAAAAAACTGTAAATAAGTAAAGTCAACTGATCACTTTTTACAGTACTACTGTAAACTACTTTTAGATTACTTGGGAACTAACTTATTTATAACATTGATTTGAATAGTATAATCTTGTACCATGTTCATAAATAATACAAAGAGAATGAAAAGATAATAATTATAGTGGCTGGTCTGTTTGTGCAATTCCATAAAACTTTTGAGAAAGGAAAATGTAAAAGGTAAAAAAGGAATTTGGGGGAATCAATTAATTGAGTAATGTGAATATCAAGTAATCATGTGGCTAATCAATAAAAAAATGACTAATCTTATTTTTTTATTTTTTAAAGTATTTTATTTTTGGAATCCGATTACGCAATCCAGATTGCATATAATTAGTTACTAGCCTACCTAGCACTGGTCAGGGACTTGATTATTTGCATTTTTTTATTAATCACATTAGAATGACAACACTAATAATTATCATACTGCATAGAGTTATCCTAACCTTCATTTCCATACGGGTTGATTACAACTGGGAATCCCCCTGTATTCCAATAACCCGGAGAAGAAAACCGTTGTCACTTTACATCCCGCCCCGTAATGTCTTTAAGATTTGGTGCCGGAGGTGACAGCAGGTATTTGTTTACAGTCTGTCATCCGTGTCTCATGGTGTTTTGAGACGAAGTTATGTTAGGGCATAAAGGAATTAACCTGAAGGCAAAATCCTGGATTGACTGAGAACAAGAGGCGATGTGTTAGGCAAGCAGGCATCGAATCACAGCCTCTTGTCCCCGACATTTGTGGCTTTGTCTGTAATCGTAACCATCATCTCTGGAGAGTAAGCGATACTGTAGGCCTTTCTCCTCCTGGATGGACAAACAAAAGTGTGGGATCTTTGCAGTAGACGATCCTATTGTGTTCAGTTCAAAGGTGTGCACAAGAAGGAATGCGTGCCTTTACCTTTCCATTGAAACAGCACTTTCAATACACTCTGGTAATGCGCAAAAATTGAGAGAAGATATGAAAGGATAGCCAGATCCATTATAATGGGAGATATGTGGTATGCTTCCCTTACAGCGATGATCTCATGGCAAAGCTGAACACACACACACACTTAAACATGTTGATAAGTAGGCCTGTCCTTGGTTTTCATCATTTGAAGTGGAATTTGCAATTAAGATTGTTAAATTATTTTACATTCACCATTAATCAAAACGATTCTCACAGGATACATTTTGTGTTTAAGCTTTTAAATGAGACCTAATTTATGATAATTACTACTAAAAAAAGGCAATAAACAACCCCCAAAGTGTCCTACTACCAGGACAGCTATAGGTATAGAAAGAAAGCACAAACACTTTAAAATATGTATCGTTTAAAATGAATACTAAAAAATATTTGGACACTTTATAGTTGTCTAATATTAGTGGAACATGTAATGAAAGTTCCTCCAACATTTACTCACCCTCATGTCATTCCAAACCTGTATGACTTTCTATATTTTGAAGAACGTTTGGATTCAAAACAACATTGCAGCCCATTGACTATTTGTAAACACATTCAAAATACGTATTTTTAAAAAGTATTTCTTTAATTTGAAGATCTACAACTGTGGTTACTCTGTTAGGATACCAGTGTGAAATTGAGGAGAACAGACTTCATAGAGCCACTAAAAATCACCTCGACAAGTCTTTTCTTTTTCTTTTTTTTTATGGAATATTGCAGGATTTATTATGAATGATTTATCCATAGCTACATATCATTATTTTTTTTTTAATTCATGTACCCTCGTAATCTATAATCAAAATAACTTCCCCTCCCTACTTCTCTTCTCTTCTCTGATGACTTGTTTACTGGCGTGAGGGCGGGGCAACCTGTCACTCACATGAGATCGATTGACCAATAGCAAACCACAACCATCCAATCAATTCCTGATGGACAAAATCAAGTCCCGCCCCACATTTGTTCCTGTTCAAGAAGCCGTTTCACTCGGATATACTTCACACATCAGAAAAGACTATCGCATCCAATTCGTTTCATGCCGACTTCAAATAAACTGGACAAACGGCTCAGAAAAGTTTGTTTTTGTAGACAATGCTTGATTTATTCTGTATTAATGTGAAGACATAAAGACATATTGTAGGTGTGGCTTAAGTTTCCCAGTACTTTCAGGAGTAGTTTATCATGTTGTTTTGTTTTATTTGAGCCATTTCCTTATGAACAGAACAAAAGAAGTAAAGTTAAATCTTCTAAACAAAACACTTTCTGACAGAAATTGCTTTTCTGGAGCAAATTGCTCAAAGGAGCAGGGAGAGAAGCATTTGTTACGCTACCACCTCCATTCTGTGTCTTATAGCACGGTCTTAATATCAGTTGCAAAGCTGCACAATGGGCTGATGAAGGTTAGAAATCAGTGTGACATGGAAAGCAGCTGTTGGCTTTTCTTGTGGACCGCTGCAGTCTGCGGTGACAAAGTAGATTGATAACTGATTACACTCGACACGCTTAAATCATTTTCCCAGTTCAAACCAAATGAAGTTCTACTGACAGCATCTGGGATTTTCTGCCGTTTACCTATGCAAATAGTTAAAAACAAGCCTAGATTGCATTTACAGTAATGCTCTTACAATAGGCCTAGATGTCAGTGGGGCAAGTTCAAATACAATACGTCGACAGTAAAGAATTGAACATATTGCAAGAGATTCATGTGATATTCAGCTTGTGGATCTTGTCTGTGTTTTCAGCTCCTGTAATGATGGCAGCTTAATGAACATTAAAACACACAAATACAGGAATTATGTCAGCAATGTGCAAGTTTACTCTCCTAAAGCCTTTAAAAATACAATTCAGAATAAACAGAGCAATTCCAATAGGGTCCACTCCTCACACCATCGGTGCTCGCGCCCTAAAAACTCTTAGCATGCATTTTTGTACGTAAGAATTAATATTAGCGCTTGAAAAATGAAACCCTTGTGTGTGTATTAATGTTGAACATAACTTAGAAATGGGAATTTTCTATTAAAAAGAAGCTAAACATCGTATACAGTATAGAGAGATTGTGATTTATCAGTAATGACAAGTTAGATTTATTTAGGAAAATATGGAAATCACTTGGAGACATGATCACCTTATGTTATGTTTCATATTTAACTTTATTTTTTTACTTCACTATACCCTTCTATTTCAGGGATATTTATCTTTTACATCTTTACAATATACATTATTTTGTTTCCACTTTATTCATTTAAATATTCCGAGCTGTTGTTTCCCTTTTTAGACCTCACGTTTGTTTAAGTGCACGCCTTGTCAGAAAACAAAATTGTTTATTTTCCCTGACAAATAAAAAGTATTATTATGTATATTTAAGAGCTTGAATTATATCATTACAAAGCAAATTATAAAAGAGTTTGTCATCAATTGTACAAACTTAACCTCCAATTTAGTTTTTCAAGGTTTCACAGTCCCGTTAACAAAGAACTTCAACAACAACTCAAGCCGTTCTCATGCGCATGATGGTCGGCCATGTCTGATGACTTTTTGAGAGAATAAACGTTGGCTTTTCTCTCCAATCCTCTCCATTCATCCCGTGTTTTCTTTGGACCCAAATCCCTGTCTTAAAGTCCGGCTGTCATGGTGATAGATGGGGATTCTTCCCCTTTCTGTCCTTTTGTTCACGGGCCCGAACTCTCAGCAGTTTCTGTTTCGAACAAAACCTTCAAATGACTCTGAGTGAATGTGATTAGGTTGAAGGACCTCAGACAAATTGAGTGGACAAAAACACTGGTCATTGTCCTGCCATTTGCTTCCATTGTTAGCATTCTCCACAGTGAAACCCTTCAGAACATTAGCCACACAGTGTGACCATCCTTCACTCTCACTGGAGCTGTCCTTTTATCTCCTTTCACATTCACTGGATTCATTACGGCCTACAAAGGACAGCCAACAAAACAGCTTGTGATGTCAGCTGGATTCTGGGTTCGTCATGGGAGGGCTGTGTGCTCGACGCTGGAGCGGGTGAAAAGACTCAGGACCCCTGTAATGGCGGTCCGAAAGCACGTCAAGCACTGGGTGGCCGTACGTTGTGGTGGATACTGCATGTCGTCCATGCTGAAGGACACTGTATGTTCTAGACATCTCAAGAGGAATTCGTTCAAATGATCCGACTATTTCATGCGCGGTGTGACTCGATACGTTTTTAAGGTTTCATGATTGGTTATTGAACCCGGCGGTTGTGTGCCATTCCGAATTGAGAATTTCAATTCCATTCCTGACGGGACGCAGAGTTGCAATATGATTTTGAATATAAGCAGTGTTAGGGAAAGTTACTTTTAAAAGTAATGAGTTACAATATTGTGTTACTAAGTAACTAATTGCATTACTTTGTTACTTTTTATGGAAAATAATGTGTTATGTTACTTTTGTGTTACTTTTTCTCATCTGGGCTCGGCTTGCTTGTTTGTTTTTAAATAACAACAAATAAAATCCTATTTTTGGCAAATGTAAATGCCCTTTCACACCAAAAGTGAAATGATTAAGCCTCAGGGTGAAGTGAATGCAAATTCACGCCTGTATAACTTTTCAGCTGTGCTGGATTGCAGAAGAATAGGACGCAAGAGAAGAAAGTTCAACACTCTTACTTAAGCAATAAAAACGAAAAAAGGAAACAAATATGATGTTTAACTAAAGTCATTTTTGCTTATGTGGTTGAATTAGATCATTGAAGATCAGCAGCAAAGACATTGGTTAAAGGGGTCATATAATGCCATTTTTGTACAAGCTAGTATGATTCTTTAGGGTCTAAATTAAAAGTTTGTAATATACTTTAATTAAAAATTCCCATTAGTATTGTAAGAAAACACTTATTTTACTTGGTCAAAAACAGCTCTGTTTTCAGCACGCCGTTTCAGTGCATAATGACTTTAAATGATAATGAGCTTTGCTCACCCCGCCTCTCTGTTCTGTGTGTACACCGTTTGTAACATAATAACACAATAACCATAACGCGTTGTTCAGTATAAACGTGGGATTATGAATTATATTGAGAACATCATACATAGAAAACATGCCGTAATGTACCCTAAGTGTAAACCTTAGAAGCATTCATTGTGAAGCGTGCAGCTAGCGATTTGCAAAGATTAATATAAATATTAATATAAAGTTTAATAAAACGTTACACTCACTTCAGTTCTTCTGGAGGTTCAGCAGGAACACGAATAGCTGGTACTGATCCTTTTTTCATGAGCAGCTTCTTAGCAAAACCAGCTTTATACTGATCCTCGTTTATAAAGCAGTCTGGTGAGAAATGATTCGCGCAAACATGAAAGCATTGACGTTGCTCGTGGGGAATATTCCCTTCGAAAACAAACTCAGCCACTGCGTCTTCAGCGGTTCGGATTTAGGAACATTAAAATGACTCCTGTGTTCGTTATTACACCCAAGAACAGAACACCACAATCGCTTAGACGCCATTCTGCTCATAGACAGTGCTCCAGCATATCAACAATGACCGCGCCGGTCCGCGCAGACTATGATTGACAGCTGGCTCACGAGCGAGGGAGGGTCTGTGTTGAAACGATGCTGTCAATCAACAATCGTGGGAGGGGCTTCCGAGCGTGTGACGTCACAAAATCGAACGGCTCAATTTGAGGCAGGGGAAAACATATAAGGAGATTAAAACAAAAATACTGGATGGATTTTTATCATTTTATGATGGTTGTGTACAGGCACTGCCAACACACATTTCAGTACAATCAACTTGTAAAAGTCCGTGTACCATTATATGACCCCTTTAATAAAGTGAGATGAAATACATAAAGTATATTGTATTATCTAACCTATTTAATTATTGCAAGTTTAAGTAATAGCTTGCATTTCACTGTTTTTATTCATTTTGAGGAATTGTGAATCGTTTTTTTGCTATGTTCACACAGAGCACACAACGCCTCTGCACTTACTCACGATTTCTCTCAATCAAGACAGCAACGTAGTGTCGGCCCAGATCCGGCCCACTTCTGGGCCGTGTGGAATCCACATGTAACCAGATGTGGGCCAGATCTGGGCCGACACTATGATGCTGTCTGGGAAAGTAACTTGCGTTACACGTTTTAAAAAGTAATCAGATCAAGTAACTCACGTTACCCCCAAAACTAAATATAAGGAAGAATCACAATGAATTAAACTGAAATTCAAAGAACTGTATATGTCATTTTTAACTAGAAGAGCAAAGAAGAGCAGCTGTGCCTCTGGTGACCCGAGTTTGATTCTCAGCTTGAGGTCCTTTGCCGATCAAGTTCTCCTCTCTCCACCCATGCTTTCCTATCTGACCTCTAACTGTCCTATCCAATAAAACCATAATGAGGTCAAAATATAACTTAAAAAAAGGCCTTATGGACTGAGAGAATGATACATTTTCCCATGAATGCATTGCATTTCTTTGAAATACACTGTAAAAAATTATCGTGATTTTAACGGTAAAAGACTGTAAAAATGCTACAGTGAAAAACTGTTAATTGGTTAACAGAAAGTTTCCTTACTATATACGGTAAATAACTGTGATAGATCTAACGGTACATTTAATGTAATTTTACTGTAAAATACCGTTAAACAGTTTTTGAACGTGAAAAAGAACAACTCATTGTATAATTTACAGTGAAATACCGTAAATTGACATTCCCACAATTCCCTGCGTGACACTTCAAATTTGATGTATTTTTGTTGAAATAACTATGTTTCTTCTTAGTTTTCTTATCAGTTATGTACATTAGGGTTTTATGTTACATTTAATGTTGTTAAAAGAATGTTTATTGCATTTTTAAAATTTCATGTGTTACCATGATGCTGTTTAGTGTTTGTGCGAATGACACTGTGCAGTTTCTATATTACAGTACTAACTTTCTAGTGGAAGAGCTGGTTGTGATGAGCTTTGATTTTTCATGTGATTTTCATCACTGCGGTGATTGTTGTTTGTCAGTGTATTACAATGGTACAAAACAGATATGAATACATAAATAGGATGGTAAATTAACATTATATCAGATAATGAAATACGGTTTATTACTGTAAATTTTAAGTTAACTCTGTAAAACCAATAACGTCTGTACCATATTTTTGACGGTAAAGTTCTGCCAACCACAGCTGCCGGTATTTTACCCTAAAAATGGCATTTTATTTTTTACAGTGTACTATTCAGCAAATTCCTGTCATAAAATTTCAAATTCCAATTCAGTTTCTTGTGGGTTCAAATTGACACTTATGGATTTTTCCCAAACCTGAGCACCACACACATTTTCTTCAGGACACAGTTCATCAATAGTTATTTCTTCAGTCTGGTTAAACGTCTTCTGCACAGTTATATAATAAGTGACTCTTTCTGCAGCACATTCATGTTCTTTAGAACACAAATGTTGAGACTGCTTTGGTGGTTCTGTCAAAGCACTGTGGAGATGAAGAACTGAAGGCAGGGCAAAGCTGGACATACAATGGCTCTTCTTCTAGCTGAAAATTAAAGGATTTCTCCTTTTAACGCATTGTTCTTTTCTTCCGCTCTCTCCAAAGGACCTTCTTTTCCTTTCTGCTAAATAAGCTTCTCTTTGAGAGATAACCGAGAGCACTCATGCAGTTCCAAGATGCGTTCCGAGATGTTTTCAGGAGAATAAAAGGAGGCTAAACACAGAGCCGGTTTTAAGAGTCATTTGTTCCTTTAATTACCCCGGAGCATATTGTTCTGGTGTGGTCCTGACTCATGACAGACACCTCCTAGTTCTCAGGGTATGATCGCTCCAATTACAAAAGGATCTTATCACTTCCTGTTGATGAAAACATGGTTTGATTTCTTGTTCATTTGTGTATGCAATAATGAAATACAATGAAAACACATTGACTATAGTGTCAATGTTTATTGCGCTTAAGTGGGAAAAGAGATTGCAGGGCTATGTTTGTAGATAGTTTATGGAATACATGTACAATAAACATTTTTAACAGTTAGTATTCTACATTGTAACATGACCTCATCACATGGCATCCAGTTATTATTTAATATTCTTTTTTAAGCTGTTATGCTTTATTGCTGCCAATTGTAATTTGGGCTTGAGTAGTTTATATTACAAGGATGTGAGGTGGATAAATTGTCTGCAAATAGTACATCCATGGTTACAAGAAGATTATGAAGATTTAAGCGTATACAAAGAGACATCATTAAGAGAAACGACGACAGTGTCGAATTTCCACGCTTGACTTAATAATAAGCACTTCCCTTCTCTAGATACACTCTAATATTGAAAGCCATTCAATAAAATGCATCATAATCACATAGTGATGGAAAAACGCATATGACCTGCAGTTATGGACACAATGTTAACTGAACTTCAAAGGGTGTCTTTTAATGACACAGTATCTGTGATGAAATAGCATCCTATTGGTTAAGCACTGAGTTGCCAAAACAAAGATGACAACTGAGTATTTTATTTATTCATTCATTTAGCCTTGGAGAGCTAATTTATATATTTGTATATTAAATATGTAAAAAAAAAATAATAAAGTACACACTGTAAAAAAAAAATATTTTCATGATTTGCTATCACAACATTTTTTCTTTTGTCAAATCAACTTAGATAATTTATGTGATTCAGATTACATAATATATTGAGTTTCTGTTGATTAAACCAATCTCCTTCATTGTACCATATTGTAACTCAATATTTTAAATTTCAACCAGGTTAGGCCTATTACTCTTTTAAGTTAATCCAACAATGTTTTTTTTAATGTGTAAACATTTTACAACAGTGTAGGTTTGATTTTGTATAACATCTTTGCTCACTACATAGTTTCTACAATTTATATTATTTCAGTTTTGATGACTAATACTATTCTAACAACTGTTAATAATAATAATGCTATTTAACATTTTGAATAAACATTGAACTAATTATCTGTTAAAGATTTAATAATGTAATATTGTCATCGGAGTGCTACCACCAGTGGAAGTAAACTGCCCCACACACAGTGCTGCTAGATTTCACAGGAAACACACGCAGTGACGTCATTTATCTAAGGACGAAGTGACACGCCCACTTCATTCAAAACTCAGCGCAGGCGGTACAAATCTGAGTAGTGTGTGGTGCGCTTCAGAGACTCACCGTGCGTCCATGGATAACAACTACAACTATTGCCACTTGTTTGAAGAGATAAATAGCCTTATCTGATGGCATTTTTGTAAGTCAATGATATTTGACAAATAGTAAAACTTATTTCTAGGCGGAGACACAGATTTTGGTGCCATGTTACAAAAGGTAACATAGCCAGGTCTGACTGAACTGTGCGTGAAAGGAACTTTGGGCTGCTTTCCGCTGGACTGAATTGAAAAAGGACCACCAGAGGAAACTGTTTCAGAAATGGCAAAGCCTATGGACCACGTTAAGCGTCCTATGAACGCTTTTATGGTGTGGTCGAGGGCTCAGAGACGCAAAATGGCACTGGACAACCCGAAGATGCACAACTCTGAGATCAGCAAACGCCTCGGAGGCGAATGGAAGCTCTTGTCAGACTCTGAAAAAAGACCTTTTATCGACGAGGCCAAACGCCTGAGAGCCGTTCACATGAAAGAACACCCGGATTACAAATACAGACCGCGGCGAAAGCCCAAAACCTTGGTCAAAAAAGATAGGTATCATTTTAATGTGACGTATAATCTGGGTGACAGTGACCCGTTGAAAAGTGCGCGGTTACCCGGTGACGCGCTCGCGGACTCGCTGAGCGCGGAAAAAACATCCGTCGCTGCCGCTACTCGGGTGTTTTTCAGTCACCACCACCTGTCCGCCAACCCCTATCAGTTTCTTGACCTGAATTCCAAAATTACGGAATTACCCCCTGCTCCTTTCCCACATTACTCTTTGCTCGGGTATCCCGGTGGAGTCTCCGCGTTCCCCGGTATGGGGGTTCTGGCCGGTGCGCCACACGCTCACCCGTCTCCGGGGAACCCGGGCCACATGGTGCCCTATAACTGCCTGGGCTGGCCGGGTTCTGGACCTGCTGTTCCTTCTTCTTACGTGCTTTTACCAGGAATGACCAAAGCTCAGCACGAACATTACCTGACATACGCCGCGACGATATGATTGGATGTTCTTGTGGTATATGGTCACGTGCACTTGTTTAAAGTTTTGCATCTGTAAAAAGAAATAAATTTGTAAAATATTATTTGTGCAAAAGGAGTTCGCTTTTAATCTTTTTGTTCGGAAACACTTTATTTTACAGTGACCTTGTTACATGTTACATGCAATAACAGTAAATAATGCATAACAACATGCAACTAAACCAAACTCTATCTCTAGCCTATTTCTATAGTAAGGCTATGTTTTTAATTAATATCACTCAGTACTTAAATGTATAGTTACACTGTGACAAGGACACCTTAAAATAAAGTGTAACTTTTTTTTTTGTATTTTATGAAATTTACGTTTTAAAAAATCTGCAGCTGATATGGTTGCCAGAACTTTGCTAAAGTAAAAAAAAAAGAAAAGAAAGATGTTACAAGCATTATGGGCATGTTGGTGGCTATATTTTACAGTTAACTGTATGTGTCATTAAAAACATAATGTTGATACAACAGCCAAATATAGAGCTATTACAATCTGTTACTGTAACATGTGCTGATAATAACAAAGACCAAAGTTTTACACACACAAACACACTACATGATTAAATAATGGTATCAACATTAACTAATCGATTTAAAACACTCAAATACCTACATAACTAATAACAATAATTACAAATAAATGTTAAATACTTACAATAAATGGTTCACAGAATGAATCTTGGGAATACCTACTGGCATAAATTGTGAGACCATTCATACTTTAAACTTTCATACATTATTTTTTTATTTTTATTTTTTACTATATTGTAGTTTGGCAGTAGGCTATGCATATATGCGTGTAGATTTCTTCATATATTTAATTTTGCAATATATTGTCTTGTAAAATGTTATTTTATCTCATGTATGATTTAGTAACGTAGTTAACCAATTAAACGTTTTTTAGTGTAGCATTTACATTCTTCTGTTAAAATGACTTTGTGAGAAATGACAAAACAGTGGAGAACATTTACACAAGGAATCATCTTCCGATCACATTCTAATATCTGTTTGTCATCGTCAAAATAATGTTGTTTCTAAAAAAAAGAAAAACCTTGTTTGAAGACTATAGACCTGATAATTCTGCAATATAATGAGAAAAACAGATGACAAGTGACAGAATGGCAAACGAACGGGGAAACAATCTGTTGAGAGGAAAGCCATCAAATGCAGAGTCAGTGATCATGTAACAGCAACTAGCTTATAAAATCAGCTGGTTCTAAAGCCTAAACAGATGAAAGAAAGAACAGTCTCTGAGCAGTGATGACGAGAAACAAGAGTCTCCAGGAAGCTCTTAAGAGGGAAGTGAAGGAAACGGACAGAAAATACATAACAAAGGATCTCAGACACAACTAGCTCCTCTTTTCACCAGCTCATGTGATCAGTTAACTTGCACTTCTCATCCTTTTGTTGGCTAAACTCAAGACAAAGAAGAAAGGAATGAGTGATGAATAAATTAAACTGAATTATTACAGAATTTTTCAGAACAATGAATCATTTAATAAGCACATACCATCAGTGACAGAGTACAGTAATAAATACCTTTATGCAACCTGATATTATTGACTTCTTTAGGGTCAAGCAATACAAATGAAACATGTTTTGCATGTCAGTCAACTCAAAGCACCCTATAAAACCTGTGGTATAGCCTATTGTCTATAATCAGCCATGAAAACTGGTTACAAAGATCATGAGTAATTATCTGCAGCTTGTGTTTTATACATGTAAGATAAGAAATCATTAATAGCAGAACGATTACGCTGCGGCTGTTCTATTATGTTTAGGTAGAGTGGGGGAAAATGCCCCCCTGGGGTAAAACGCCCCCCACCCGTTTTTCCCAAAATAACCACTAGAATGAATCAAGATACATTTTTACTATT
This sequence comes from Rhinichthys klamathensis goyatoka, assembly GCF_029890125.1. Classification (NCBI taxonomy): domain Eukaryota; kingdom Metazoa; phylum Chordata; class Actinopteri; order Cypriniformes; family Leuciscidae; genus Rhinichthys; species Rhinichthys klamathensis. The sequence goes on from NW_026606776.1 coordinate 1,317,180, forward strand.
GCTATGCACTACGTTGACAACGGGGATATACAAATCTCCATGGAGAAGCTGACACCAGCGACGTATTTGAAGAGAAGAGGATTACATGGAAAGTGCTATAACTTTCAGATATTAATAAACAAGTTTTTAATAGAATATTGTTCACAGTGATATCACATTGATGTATGATAGATGAATAGTGATGTCTGTAGTTTGAGAGCATATGTTATTTATAAGGAATATAATTATATATTTTTAAAATAAACAATTTTTTAAAAAGACATAGCTTGTGGGGTAAAACGCCCCCTATGCTGAGGGGTAAAACGCCCCCCCAAGGGGCATAGTTTCTCTTTATCATAATTACTACAGTAACATATTTCTGTTCATCAAAGTCTTTATTTTACACTTTAATGCAGTATAACTAGGTGTTAAAATCAAAATATTTGAACAAAACATGAAAAAATTACCTCAAGTGAGCATTAGCTAGCTTGGTGAATGCAATGATGGAAGGTGGTTAGGTGACCCAATGATAAAACACAGTGACCTTTAATGCATTTATGGAATATATTTCACTATAAATATACTAATTTATGTTTAATATTTATTTAGGGTTTTCTGTTTTTCTTGATGATAGTGGTGAACAAATACTACATCAATTATCAACCCCATATAGGCCTAGTGTAGAAATCAAAATATTAAAATGTTAGAAATTTGGCTATTTTGTACATTGCTGAAATAAATATTAATAGGTATATATATATACATGTTGTTGCATTACTTGCCTTTTACTTTTAGAGATTAAAAACTATGTTCATTTTGCTGTTGATCTATGAAGCAAACTGGTTGGTAAGAAAGGGGGCATTTTACCCCACCTTGGGGGGCGTTTTACCCCACCGCTGGGGCAAAACGCCCCCTTTGTACAAAAATATTTTCAGTAAAAAAAAAAAATTATTATGAAGGTTGAGCAATTTTAATATTTGGTAAATAACTCCTGCCATAGACACTCAAAACTGGGATGGCAATTCTAGTCACATTTATGTTTTGTTTCACAATAATGTCACATTTTCCTTAAGGGGGGCGTTTTCCCCCACTCTACCCCTACAAAATATTATCATAGGACCAAAATACTAGGGTGAAACAGGTTGATTGGGACACTTTTTCCCAGTCATCTCAATGGCAAAAAGTGTCCCAATCAACCTGAATTCACCCCTGCAACAAAATTACAACTGTCATCGTGCAACACTTAACTTAAAAGAAAACACCCCCATTACAAATTTTAAAGAAAACCTTTTTCTGCTAAAAACATCTCTCGAATAAGACAAAATGTTAATAGGCTATACTGAATTAGAGAATTTCCAACCTAATTTAAGTTTGTTGTGCTAAAGCTCATCTTTTTATTTCCGAATAAGAACACCCGCATATTTAAAGCCATAGCTCCCTCTGCTGCTAACAACTGGTATCTCTCTCACACACACACGACACACGCACACACACACACACACACACACACACACACACACACACACACACACACACACACACACACACACACACACAATAAATTAAATAATTGTATTGTATTAGCCTAAGTACCATACAATTACCTCAAAATACAAACTATTAAATACAAATATTATTGAACAATAATAGGCCTAATATGACATTGATTTTGCCGGAAAAAAAATATTATTGGACAATAATAGGCCTATATGATATTGATTTTGCCGGGGGGGAAAATACATTTGGAATCGTTTGACTTTTTATCTAGTGTCAGAACGACATCAACTGTTATTTCTGTGATTTGAAAGCAAAGATACGCGCGCACTGCTGGAAATATGTGGCAGTGCAGTCGCATTTATTTGGTGGTTGCTAGGAAACGGTCAACAGAAACGTTTCACAGGCGGACATCACAGGGTAAGACGATGGGAAATAATGATAGTAGCGCTAAAATATAATTATTTTTACCAACCACAATTGTAAATATTAGAAATGGACACGTTTTGTGTATCTTTTTCAATTTCTACTGCTTACTGCACGGAAAAAGTTTAACGAAGCTCTGCATGGCTATCTATCTATCTATCTATCTATCTATCTATCTATCTATCTATCTATCTATCTATCTATCTATCTATCTATCTATCTATCTATCTATCTATCTATCTATCTATCTATCTATCTATCTATCTATCTGTCTATCTATCTATCTATCTATCTATCTATCTATCTATCTGTCTGTCTGTCTGTCTGTCTATCTCTGTCTATCTATCTATCTATCTATCTATCTATCTATCTATCTATCTATCTATCTATCTATCTATCTATCTATCTATCTATCTATCTATCTATCTATCTGTCTGTCTCTCTGTCTGTCTGTCTGTATGTATGTATGTATGTATTGACAAGCCAGTTCTGATTTTGTGTAAGTTATAGCTGCTAATAAATTACATCTTCTCTTTTGAGGACTTTTGAATCTGTGATCCACAGTCAGCAAACATGTCTAAAAAAGCAGGGAAGAAAGGAGGTGGAAAACATGCCGGGATGACTGAGGAGGAGAGACTTCTGTACATGCAGCAAAAGGCTCAAGCTGAGGAGGATATTGCCAAGAGAAAAGAGGACATGCTCACCCACTTCCTCAAGGTGTGACAAGCAGCTGACATATTATATATGAGCTGGAGTCAATATTTTAGATTTAGAAATCGTTGAGTCGTGTCTTTTACAGTTTTTCTCAGTCGCTTTGGTGCATTTCTCACATCACTATTTACATTTGCACAACAGTTAGTTCAACCTCCACAACATTTAGTCATTTGTGCACATCATAGTAGCAGTTTCTCATTCCTTCCAACAAATTGCAAATGCTTTTGGACATGCATCAATTGCTTTCATACAACTCTCTGCTGTTTTATAACATTATCATTTGCTTATGTCGTGTTAGTCAAAATTAACTATACTTGTGAATGCTGAATAGTCATTCCATATAAAACAAATAGTCCTCATTTCATTGCTTGAGTCATCACATACAAAAATGTTGAACTAGTTGTCAAAATCTGTCAAGCAAATTAAAAAAAATATATATATATTTTTTCTTTCATGAAAATGTCTCCTAAATTGAACAGTTTCTCTCAGGTGAACTTATGTGGCCAGCAAAGAGGAACATATGGATGTGCATGAATGATTTACAGTACTATGTATGTTGTATGTTCAGTTCATACTGCAATATTGTTTACAGTTGTGCACAGCTCTACCCAAAGGGAGTTTATGTTTGTTGTAAATAAGGGTGTATTTTTTCTTTTGCACAATGCTGTGAACAAATTAGAATAGCAAAGAGCATATGCAGTAAAAATGTGAAACATACATATCCAGTGTCTTGTACTCAGTTACCTCACTAAATACAGTAATGTGTAACTTTACTGTAGTTTTAAAATGGCTGTGCAAAGAGTATATAGTGCTGTCTTGAGCATTTTCAGGTAGTGTCACCAAGATCTGACTTTTTTGCATTGGAAAACATTTACAGAGTAAACTGTCATAATGAAAACATGACAAAGCCATTTGACTATCTTGTTCATAAACAGTGGTGTCAGGACTTTTCATCTTGATGACATTGACACTTTCATTGACATGAATACTTGCTTTTGAGGAATGAGCTATCCATTTTGAGCAAGTGACACGCATTTGCAGGTAATCAACTAGGTTTTGTAGTTTGTACTAATTGTTTTGAGAACTGCATTAACTGTTGTGCAAATGTAAATAGTGATGTGAGAAATGCACCAAAGCGACAGAGAAAAACTGTATTTGTATAGTGCTTTTCAACAATACATCTTTTCAAGGCAGATTGTCATACAGAAAATGTAACATTATGTCAGGCAAATGTTCTGTCGGGCATTTCATATCTGTAGAACCTGTTAGCGGTTCCCATCATGGGATCATTTTATGGATTTAGTTTTAATTCATTAATTTTGATTTTATATATTAGCCTATTTATTTTGATGGAATTTTACAGCATATGTAAACATACTTTATCACTAGAAATTTTTTTTAATAACCTGTTAAACACAAAAGTATGCAATCATTTAAGACATTTCTCCTTACATAGAACCAAAGCGTTCTTGAAAATTGAATCAGGAACACTAGGGTTCTGTATTGAACACCAACTGGACCCTTTTTTAAGTCCTAGAAGTCCAATTTATTCATTTATTTTATTTTTATTTAAAATAATTTAGCCAAAAAGCCTTGGTCATTGCAATAAATAAATTCTTTTGTACGAATTAGTAGATAATATTTAATAAATATAGCTACATGAAAGATTTTAAGTACAATTCACAGGTCTTTGGTTTGTCCTAAAATCTAATTTTGTAAATAAAATGTTATGCATAAAATATGTCTCTATGAATACCCAAGCGCTTTGAGTGCCAAGAAAAGCGCTATATAAATTTAATGAATTATTATTATTATTATCATCAAAAAAGTTTTTATTTTTTTAATTTATTATTATACGTGTCACGGTTTTTGGTGCATTGCATAAAAATCAGAACCTTTTTCTTTTTTCACAACAGTTATTTACTTAGTACAGTTTTTGAATTGCTATAGGACACATTTCTTAATACTTAGGTCACTTTTTCGAAACTCTTCACACAGTTAACCAACTAACCAACTTTCAAGTTGGTCCAACAGTAAATTTCACATTCGAAATGCAAAACACGTCATCCATGTTTCAAATCAAGCCATTCTTCCAGAACACTAGCAAAGGTTTTTACCCAACAAACTCATAGTAGTTTGTTGGGTAAACTCAAACTCAAAATAGTATGTCTTATTCATTTGTGTATTATGTTAGGTTTTGAACAACAGTTTTGATAAACATGCAAATTAAAAGATGTAATCATCGAATGCATTTTGTGTCAAAGCAATGATAAATGATCCAAAGTGTAGCCCACATAGACTGCTTTTGTGCTCACTGCACACTGTGTGAAGAGTTTTGAAAAAGTGAGCTAAGTATTGAGAAATGGGTCCTGGCTATTGTAAAAAAAAAAAAAAAAACTCAGGCAATGGAGTTCTGCACTGGAAATGATTTGTTTTTTAGGATAAACTGCAGAAAGAGGAGAAGAACACCATTCTGAATCTCGACAAGCTGCGGCAGCAGTGGCGTGCTGTTTTAACACAGACCAAGACAGCAGAGCTACGCAATGACATCTCAGTCCTCAGCCAGAGCTTTGAGAGAGTCCTCGACTGCAAAGACAACATCATTAAGGTGACTATATATAATATATATAGACTTGACTCTCAGTTTTAAATTCTATAGCTTTCATTACAGAGTCTGGGAGTAACAAACGTGTGTGTGTGTGTTTTACAGAGTTTGGTGGTTGATCTGTCTGAGAGGGAGCAGCAGTCAGAGCTGGCGCGCAGTTCTCATCTGCAGAACGTGGACTGTCTGTTAGAGCTTCATAGGAGTCGGCTGGCAGAACTAGCGTTCAACTTCAACACCAGTCTCGAAGAACTTAGCTCAGAGTATAATACTGAGAGGTAAACACACAAACAATCACACAAAAGGTAGTGTTTTGTTTTCAAGGGAGTGAATTTGGCCAGTTTCCCAGTTCCTGACCATTTAAATCGGGTCATTCCTTTTAGGATATACCTTTTAACTTTAGAAAATGACAATGCTTTGGTTGTAAGGAAACAAATTCATATAAAATAGACTTTCAGAAATAAACTCAGGTCAAGCTTGGGCACTTAAACTTTTTAATTATATCTTTATTATTTATGCAATGACAAGAAGATAACACTTTTATTGTGATAGTCCGCTTTAAACATTCTACATACTATAAGTATCTTTGCAACTACATGTCAACTAGCAGTCATTAGAGTAGACTGTCTGCTTCACAGATATACATAAATGCCCCATTAGCGGCCATTTCAGTGGGCCACTATACATAAGCCGTCCGCCATATTGGAACGGTCAAAACCAGTCTGTGAATGTTCAACATTCGAGAGCAAGTTGACTGTGCAACCATAGTTAGACGCAGTTAGAGTAACTTTGCAAGTACATGTTAACATATTGTACTAACCCTAAAAGTCTATGAGAGTTATTTGAAATGTAGTGCAAATTAATTAGAGATAGTAGAATGTCTAAAGTGGACTATCATAATAAACTTTAACCACAAGGTTAACAACAGGATTGAACCTAGCTCTAAAAAAAGAAGTAAACTCGAGGGTGTCAGCTTGAAGTTCATTTCAATTTTGTTGTTGAATTTGTATATTTTCTGATTATCTATTGAAATATTGATATTATCATAAGGATTTGTGAAATTTAATACAAGAAACTCCAACTAATACCATAAAACACTGCTAAATTCACAAGAGCATTACTAACAATGATGTTTTCCCACCAAAAGTGATGTCATGAACAGGATTTCACACAAAAAAGGGTATAATATTCTATACAAAAAGATCTATATGGGGACATGAAAATGCACTGCGAAGGATTGAGCCAATGTAGCATCATCTGTATGTTATTTCTTTTAAATTCCAGGGAGCAGATTCTTTCACAGCACCAGCAGGAGAGTGTGGATTTGGAGAATGTAATGTTTTCCATGGAAAAGCACTACGCTGATATTGACAATGAGGCGAGACGTGACTACGAGAGCAATGGCAATCAAATTAAAAAACAGGTACTGATTTTATTATGTTTATATTTATTCATTTGGCAGATGCTGTTATCCAAAATGACTTACAAATGAGGAACATCACCAGCAATCTGTCATAGTGCCATATTCATGGGTTTAGTAAAAACTAGAATTAGTCAACAAGCTAGAGCAAGAAGAAAAAGAGAATATTTTTTAAAATATAATAAGAGTTAGAGTAAATGTCTTGGTTTACAAAATCATAATTATTGCATTAACCTAAAATATGCAGTGCAATTCAAATATAAATAGATCATGGATTACAAAAATACAGATTACACAAATATACAAATGTATGTAGGAGTTTACAAGTGTACACTAATACTACTTATCAAAAGTTTGGAAGAATAAAGATTTTTTTTCTTCAAATGTTTTTGATAGAAGACTTTAATGATCACCAATGGAGCAGAGGTAAGGGAGCACACACTGACCAAGGCGGCCAGACAGAGTTTAGAGTTTTGAAAATGTGACTACAGATTGGACAAAAGGATGTTAGCAGTTGGGGGAAAAAAACATAATATAATAGCATGTTGTTGGTTTTATTTCTGCAGAACAAAGAGGAAAATCAAGCAGTGAAAGAACAGATGAATGGGGTTATGGATCAACTGTGGCGAGACATGCAGGAGGTTTTACACAAATACAAAGAGTCCACCCAAACCAAATTTAAATCATTTGACTCTCTGGATCTCAAGGATAAACAGAGTGCTAAAGAGATTGACGCACATAAAAAGCACATTCAGAAGTTGCAGGTCAGACAAAAATTCATTTTTTTCTGACAACTTTGGACAAGCATTTTTCTTCCAATTGTGATATTTCATCATTTTGATGATTTTATTGCAATTTAAACTGTACAAAACTTTTGCAGGAGAACATCTCAGCTCTGCGCTGTCAGCTGAGCTCTAGTCAAAGCGGAGGAACAGTTCAGCAGCTTCGTTCAGACCGTGACAAGCTCGGCCAGGAAGTTCAACATCTCAGAGTCCGGCTCGGTGCGGACCGAACCACTCGGAGAAAGCAGCTCACTAAACTTACCATTCAAAGCAACAATGCTGCTAAAAAACTACAGGAGACAACAGCTTTGGTACATTTATTACACCCACATTTAATATATACACTCATTTTTTTTTAGTTTTTTTTTTACAATTTTCCAAACAAGTGCTTTATGCCTTCAAGTAATAGTTACATTTTGTTGATCCTGCAACAACGTTTCTGTCCAAAAATATTGCCCTATAACGACTATTCGTACTTCTAAATCTAAACCAAACCCTAACTTCTCAAATCAGAGGGAAATGACAGGTGAATAAGAATGGTGTCCCAGACAGCAACAGTGTCTGCCCAGATCCGGTACTTGTGGGTTTAACTCGAACCAGATTTGGGCCAGGTCTGGGCCGACACTATGTTGCTGTCTGGGGTAGAAACCCCTAACCATTGTTATAAGCCTAGCCCTTGAATCTGATTGGTTGATTAGAATGTTGTTCCAGGATCAACAAGGATGTTAGAACTTGGTGAGATGCAATTTTGGATTGCTTAATACAGTATTTTCACCCTCTGGTCAATAACTTTAATGACCAACATTTAAAATCTATTATATTTAATGTTTTACATGCTTAAAATGAGAATCATGGACATATCAAAAACATCATAATTTCATGCTACATGCAAAACCATATCAGAACACAGAATGCCTTTTAATGATACATTTACATTTTAGCATTTTATGCATTTTAGCATTAATATCTCAGTCAAGCTGAAACAGGAGAAACTGTGTCTCGTATCATTAGTAGACCAGAAATATTTTATTATTTTTCTTGCAACAGGGATGCATTTTGTATATTTATTGGAAGTAGAGATTATGTCATTCTGGAACTAAGTGAATTCATTTTAGCAATACTCTCAACATCCAGTCAGTCACCCATTCTGTCTCTTCCATAGGGGGAAAGGTTGATCCGTCTCTCTGAGTTGTGCAGTAAGATGGAGACGGAGCACGAGAAGGTTCTGCCCTTCTACAAATCATCATTGAGTGAAGAAGAGCTGAGTCAGGAGAAAGCCAATGCCATGAAGTCGGCGAATGAGACACTCCCTCAGGTTTATTAAAATCACACTCCATCACAATCCCACAAACCACTGTAAACTTGCTTTTAAATCTGCCATCATTTTGACATGGAGTGGCCGCTTTTTACAATCCAGTTAATTCCAGATAATAATAAAAAATCTTTATTTTCTCAATGGATATCATGTCTCACTCAGATATATGTCGCTTTGGGGGAAGTAATTTCAGATTTTTCATGCCGTTTCATTACTTTAATTTGATGTGTACTAGCATTTATTTTGCATTATTCTAGTCATCTGTTAAATTCAGTATATCATTTGTGTTGTCTTTTGACTTTTCTCCACAGCTAATACATGACTATTCTCCTCTTGGGAAGTTTTGGCAACGTTACAACAAGGTTCAGCTTGACCGTTTGTGTCTGAAGCGAGAGAAAGTGCTTCTGTTACAGGAGAATGAACGACTGAGGATCTATCTGAAGCAGTACCTGGATGAAGTTTCGGTCTCTGGTGAGAGTTTTCAGCAACAAAAGCTTCTGGTGGTGTCTTCTTCAACTCTACAGACCCCCGCTGCCACTGAGAGACGCGGTCAAAAGCGCTATGTGGTCCAAGAAGCAGCTAATATTGTGCAGAAACAGCTTTAAGGAATAAATGTGAAACGTGTAATGTAAAAGTGTGTTTCTGAAAGCAATTAAAATGTTTTTATCCCTCTGGCATGCAGTCGGTGAATCTGTTTAATGCAATGATCTCAGTATATTTTTTTTAATTAAATTTAGGATTTTAGGACACTTCCTCACGGCATGTGAACGCCGCATGCGTTAATCACAGGTTCGCGTTTAAAGTCTGATCATTTCGACGGAGGTGAATCAATCAAAGTTAACTTTAGCTGGAAGTAACATTATTCAAGAACCGCTATAACGCCAAAACAATCTGTTACCTTAAATGATATGTTTATCTCTGTAAAGCTGCTTTGAAATAATCCATTGTTAAAAGCGCTAAATGAAGATGACTTGACTTGACTTGACTTCCTCAAATCCCACAGCCTTTTCTTACAACTTTATATTAACTTGTCCAATTATGTAAATGTGTTGACCGATGCTGTTTCATTACCTCAAGATGTCGCCAAATCATTGAAGATTGTCCTTTATAGGCTACATCTGGAAAACAGGTTGATGCATTTTAGAATGAAAGGTGAAGTTGAAAATAGACTACATTTTTGAACTATTTGAAGACATTTTGCATCTTGTCATTTAACAAATAAGCTATAACTATAAGCTCTATCACTCATGGATGCATGGCAAACCTCAAACACTGATGCGTGATGTCTTTAATAAAGACATGCTGTATTAATCTAGTACAAAACAGGGCAACAATAACATGAAGCTATGTTTTATGGAACTTGTTAACTAATACATAATATTATTATGGAATCTTCTGGCCAAAGAAACGCATCAAAATACTGAAATGTTTTATTTTGCTCTACAGTAATAAAAATCAAGGCAACATGAATAGTTTTTTAAATGTATTTATTTATCTCAAAATGTCGTCAGTAACTTGTTATTTATCCAACTTGCAAAACTGTTGTAGGCTGTTTTTTTAGTGAGAAACAAATCCTCAACCTCAACATTACCTGTATCATTTATGCATGTCGCAATGCATGCTGGGAACACACACACTCACAGACCTCTTTACACAACAGCAATGTTGTTCAATATAAAATGCTTAGCACAGTCTATCCTTTCCAAACGGTTGAAGACAATGCTTTAAGATCTGCTGACTCTTGAAAATCTCCCAACCTTTTAAAGCTGTTTGACCTTTAACCCTTCCTCTCCACTGCTTGCTGATAATGCTGGACTGGTCACCTGGAGGATAACACTCTTTCAAGAGCGGAGAAAGTCAGAAGAATTACCCTACGTTTTGAGAGGCAGTATGTAGCCTACTTGATTGAATTTTGGCCAGCAGAAAGACCTTTCACCTGCAAGACAAGTATAGTATCACATTATCTCGACATTATCTCGATCATTTTAAAAAGCGACTTGAATTGGATTCAAGGTAAACATTTTTATCAGTCCATGGCATGCATTCCTTGAGAATGATGCATGTACGATTCACTTCTGAGACACACTAATGTAGTTACCTAGGTACCTAGCTAACAAAAATATGAATGTTTTGCTAACATTCCTAAAGTTATGAGAACGTTATTTCTGAAAATTTTCTTGGATATAATAACATTAAGGGAACAATCTGAAACAAGTATTAACATAAAAAAACGTTAGTCAAACGTCTAAATGTTTCAGAAAAAAAAACCTTCCATGAACAATTACTGGTGTAACTTTTTTTGTTCTAACATTATGAGAACGTTATTAAAGCCCACAACTCTGAACGAACGTTCTATTTGCGTGACTGGAAGAACGTTTGTCCATAACTTGGAGAGAACCTTGCCAGAACGTTAGCCAAGTTAGCTGGGTCATAAGGGCAGTGTTATTTGCATCACACATACTAAGGGAATTACACAATGAAAGCAACAGTAGTTAATTTTTAATCAACAAATAAAGACAATACTCACTGATTTGGATATTCACTCCTAATCTATACATAGACTTGCATTAACAACTTTTTAACTCTGAATAGCCATGGCTGTAAGGTTTTGTGTTTAAACAAATGCAACCACACCGCACAACCTAAACCAACTAGTCACAAATGTCTCTTTGTATTTCTGTATCAACTTGATTACATACAGTCCAGTGTCATTATTAATGCCCATCCCTCACATTCTTTGTATTCTAATATAAGTGTAGTGTTTGAAGATGTACTGTGTATAAACTAACATCAGTATGTAGGCTACACACATAAAATATAATTACTCATATTATACAGCATTTACTGTTTATTTATCACATACCACCATTATACAAGGGTGTTATTAATGTTAGAAAAAAATTCTAATATATTTGAATAGAAAACAGTTAATTTAAACGGTAATATTTCACAATATTTACTTTTTTAAATAAATGCAGCCTTGGTGAGCATTCCAGACCTCAAACGTTTGAACGGTAGATTATATTTATATTGAAACAGGTATTGGCTGAATAATATGTGAGGTGTTTGAGGTGAAATGTCTACAGTTTAGGCTAAACATTGTCTGAATGAATTACAAAAAACCCAAATGATCCCTGCTCTCTCCCTTTTTTTTTTAATTACTTGAAAATACTTCTAAAAACTCCTAAGAATAAATACTTCAAGCTTAAATATTTTTGGGCCCACTGAACATCCTAAAACACCTTTTGTCAGTGGCTCTAGATAAAAGTATCTGTTCAATATCTTAAATATAAACGTAAGAGAGTTTTTATGTTTTAATGACTCAAACAAGTCACAACAACAGAATAGAAAGCACCAAACAAAGCATTTTTCTTTATTTAAATAGTTTATTCTTTTTGGCTTTGATCTCACTTCTTCTTGCTTTTCTTGTCTTTGCTCTTCTTCTTGCCGTGAGGTTGCGCGTGTGCTTTGTTGTAGAGGTAGAGACCCACTAAGCCCAGTAAAGTGGGAACCAGCGCCAAACACAAAAGGGGTAAGACGTCGTTAACAAGCTTCTGCCAGGGCGTTTGCTGGGACAGAGAGATCACCTCCACCTCGAACTCAAGTGTGCTGTCCCCTGTGAGGAAAACACACATGTAAGATTATCACATCCACTGTGATTTAACCATCGCTCAACAGCTTTACTCTACTATAAAATATTGACCATTACTTCTGATGATGGTGGATTAGTTTATGGACTTTAAATATTTTTCACACATGTAAATAAGCTGTTGTGTGACACTGAACTATTTGCAGAGTGTTTACACGGTTTCTGAACTCCCTGAAAAACCTCCATTGTAGTCTTGAGGTTTCTTCCGGGAACAGTTCCGTCACAGTATTCCTCATTTAAATAATTCCTGGCCAATGCATACGCAAAATAAAGAGGGCGAGGCCTGGTTGAGTTGTGTTAGTTATGTGTTGTGCAATGTCCAAAAGATCACCATTGATTGACCAATCACAACACACTGGTCCAACTGACCAATCGGAGCACATTGTGCTTTTCAGAAGTAGGGGCTTCATAGAGACAGGAACAGGGCCATACGTTGGGTTTTAAAAAATACCATGGTGAGGTCCCAAAATTAAGTTTGGTAAGGGGGTTCGGGGCGGGGTAATGCCTCAAGAGAAAAATTCAATTTCTCTGATCTACATAAGTGCATATTTAAGGCTTTGTTCACACAAAAATGAAAATTCTGTCATTAATTACTCACCTTCCATGTCGTTCCAAACCCGTAAGGCTTTCGTTCATCTTCGTAACACAAATGAAGAACTTTTTGATGAAATCTAAGAGATTTCTGTCCTTCCATTGACAGCTATGCAACTACCACTTTGACGCTTCAAAAAGTTCATAAAGAGATCGTAAAACTAATCCATATGAATTGAGCGGCTTAGTCCAAATTTACAAAGAGACTCGATCGCTTTATATGATGAAAAGATTGAATTTAGGCTTTTATTCACATATAAACATTGATCAGCAAACATAAACAGAAGCTCAACCGAACCTGCTTGATGCTCGAGAACAAACCTCTTACAGAAGCTCAAACGTGCTGCGTAACACGAGAATGAACCTCATTGGTTCTCGCTGAAGCTCAAACGTGCTGCGTAAGACGAGAATGAACCTCATTGGTTCTCGCTGAAGCTCAAACGTGCTGCGTAAGACGAGAATGAACCTCATTGGTTCTCGCTGAAGCTCAAACGTGCTGCGTAAGACGAGAATGAACCTCATTGGTTCTCGCACGTCAAGCGATCATGCTTGAGCTTCCGTTTACCACAACTGATCTATGAGTTGATGAATTTTTATATGTGAATAAAAGCCTAAATTCAATCTGTTTGTCATATAAAGTGATCGAGTCTATCCAGGAAATTTGGACTAAACCGCTCAATTCATATGAAATAGTTTTACGATCTCTTTATGAACTTTTTGAAGCGTCACAATGGTAGTTGCGTAGCTGTCAATGAAGGGACAGAAATCGCTCAGATTTCATCAAAAAGATCTTCAGTTTTGTTCCCGAAGATGAACGAAAATCTTGCGGGTTTGGAAAGACATGAGGGGGAGTAATTAATGACAGAATTTTCATTTTTGGGTGAACTATCCCTTTAAGACATTAGAAGGCCAAAAACTTTAAACCATGTCAGTGGGCAGTAGCCTGAATTAATTGTCTATACTTGCTCTCCCTCTTTTATCTTCACCTTCTCTCTTTCTTTTGTTCTCAGTCTGCTTATCTTGCCCTGTCTGTTTTCCCTCACCAAAGCTGAGCTCTGATTGAGACATGTTTGTCTCTCAGTCTTTTTTAGACAAGTGAATTTACTTAAGGCTACCACCAGGAAAGCTAACTTTATTAAATGCATTCACAATATGTGCACATTCATTATTAATCTTATGCCTAATAATATGACGAAAACGTCTCGTTGCACTGTCGGTTACGAATTACATTACATAAACAAACGTAAGTCATCTATTTTCAATACAACATGGCGAAATTAGACAAATATTTATTAGTTTATTAGCATCCCTGATTATTTTATGACCGCTAACTGAAGTGAACTAGAAGCCTGCCTACTTTGTTTTGATTGGTCATCTCAAAAATGTTGACATTGACGAGTGGTGTTAGACCGCTCAGATGAAAAGGTCGGTAATCTTGGCGCTCTGCAATATCCTTGCAGCACCAAAGTAGAGTTAATATTAGGCGATAATTTCACAACACTTCTGAGGACTGGACCTTGTGGACCTCAATGGTGGGGACGACCCTGGACAGGAACTAAACAGGGGTGCGTTTCCCAAAAGCATTGTTAGCCAACTATGGTCACAAGCTCAATCGAACTGTGTTGGTACGACAGAACTTGCAACCATAGTTGGCTCAGAGAAACGCATCCCAGAGCGTTACTGACAGACTGGGAAGAGAGGTGCTGCAACAATGTAAAATATGTGACAAATCTGTTTTTTCAACATTCAAGCATGAAAACCTATTCTAGTAGACCCCAAAAACAAAATCAAGACTTTGAAAAAATGGCATAATTGGTCCTTTAAGTGTGTTGCCATGGTACCTGGAATGGTTGGAGGGTATCCTCTCTTTCCATATGCTAGATGAGCTGGAATCGTGGCCTTGATTTTTTGCCTGTGCAAGAACATAGACAGAAAAGACTGAAAAAAGACTTTCAAGTGGGTGATTCAAACTTCACCCAAAAAGACCTTTTCTTTAAGTGGTCTTCTTGAACATACTGTTCAATAGCTGTACTTTCACCATCTCTTCCTACATACATTGATGCAATTGTACTTTCCAAAGAGAAATACAGGCGTTTACGTCGACTTACCCTTCACACACTCCGACCAGGGCTTGCTCTAGACCTGCCAAACAAAAAAAAGTTTTAAATGTATGTGCAATTGTGGAAACACCACCTCATTTCTGATTATTATATGGTTTTACATAAGAAAACTCAGCCCAAAAAGCTGTCCTTAGTAATCATAACCATCTTGACATTATAGTTACCCCAACCAAAAAAAAAAAAAAAAACCTAAACAGTAAAAATAGTCCTCAAAGATGAGGGTATTGAGTCCCAAGAGTTCCGACTCCCCATTTGTATATTTTGCTTAAAATAAGTATCTACTAATGCTAATCTACTAAAAAAATGCAACATACATAATAATCAGAATGCTCTCATTATGAACATAAAACAAAGTTAATTAATAATCAGCAGTAACATGCTGATTAATAGGCCTATTGCTAGCCTAAATGTAGATAAAAGGAAAAACGTCTTGTCACAAACCTAAGCTTGTTTCCGGCACATAAAAAATAAAAAAGGTCATTGTGATTATAAGGTAATTGGTAATTGTAAGGTAAAAGGTAATTGTAACTTTTTATCTCACAATTCGGACTTTTTCCTCGCAATTGTGAGGAAAAAAAATCTGAATTGTGATATAAAAAGTTGCAATTACCTTTTAAATTGTTTTATTCCGTTGCGGAAACAAGCTTTCATATAAACTTGGTTTATATATATATTCCTGGCCCTGAACGCTTGTGCTGTGAACAGCTCCGTTGTTTTGACACGCTGCTCACTTTAAACTGCAGAAACGGTGAAGTGGTGCCACAGTTGTCATTTTGTGTCGCGGTCCAGTTGGAATTAATCTATAGCCTACAAGAGTACTATATTTAACCTAAATATGATAAGTTCTAAAATCTGTGCTCTGTTTTACTTCTGTTGTTATGAACATGCTGTAATTTCGGGTTGCATTGCGATGACGGAGCCTTTTACCTGCGATGACAGACCTCTTGCCCAACTCTACGACCAGAGGTTCACGAGACAGAGAGGTGTCAATCACCTTCCCGTCCATTAATCGGCCCTGCACAGGAGATGAACAACAGTCGTAGGTTAGTTCCACACATTTTTATGTAGACGCACCAAACTATCTGTAGTAAATACCTATAGAATAAGTAAAAAGTAAACTCAGGTAAAAAGTAAACTCAATAAAAAACAAGTAATAACTGGAATCAGCCTGCATTAAGACAAGCATGAACTATGTAAGGTAGGCAGATTTTAAAAGGAAAGATATCAAGTTGGGGCATGTTGTCACACAGTTGTCACGTGTTTTATAAGTAAAAATGATATACATTTTATTGATTACAATTTTGTCTGCCAAACAATTGTTTGTGTGTGAATATTTGTATATATTTGGTATAATATTTACTTTTTAATTTTTGATTTATAATAACTAAATCTAAATAAACTAAAATGTCGAAAACAATTTTAAACTTTTTATTTTTTTAAAACAATTTAAAAATGGTATTTAAAAAAAGAAAATATTAAAAATAACACCTATATATATATATATATTCACTTTTATTTAAATTGTTCTTGTCATTTTATTAATTTTATTTTATTTAGATTTAGTTATTTTAGTACTTCAAGTTAAACTAAACGAAATGTGATATACTAAGAATTGTTTTATTTTATATTTTGTTTTTTTATATTTTTTTATTTCAGTTAAAGTTCATTTTCTTTCAAGTAGTAACAAAAGTACTATATATATAGCCTATATATATACACAATTTTAAAAAATTTAAAACAATTTTGCATTTTAATTTTATAACAGAAAATATAAAAAATCGAATTAAAAATATCAACTATATATATATATATATATATATATATATATATATATATAACTATTTTCACTTTAATTTAAAATTGTTTTGTCATTTTATTAGTTTTATTTTATTTAGATTTAGTCATTTATTACTTCAAGTTTAAACGAAATGTAATATGGCCTACAATAAAAAATATTTTTTTATATTTTATATTTCAGTTTCAGATCTTGCAAGTAGGCTAACAAAAGTACTGCCACATTGATTAATGTAATATAAATGGTTATTAATGGCACGTTTAATATAGTACACCATATATGACAATAGTTGGGTCATCTTGTCACAAAATGTAATCATGCTCAATTATTTATTAATTTAGCCTACAAAAAAAATCTTATTTTGATGCAAAGTTAAGATTTTTTCACGGGAGTAAAAAACAGCAACAACAACAACAACAACAACTTGTAAACAACAACACTCGGTCTCCCCTATGTTCCCTATAGCGCGTGTGCGCGCACTCGCCCCTCGTGCATTTCCTCGAGTCCGGATCGACGCTGCTCGCGCTGACTCAAATGCTGACGTGTTGCTCCGCCTCCCCTAGAACATTTGGTTTCGCTTAAAACTGAAATACTATCACATACAAATAACTACTGCATTTCGAAACTGGAACGTGACTCCACGATGAACTTAAAAGGAATGTGTTATTCGGGTTAATCTTTGTGCATTACAACTCTATTTTCATTAAGGTATGGCGAGTCCAGATGTCAGCTCGAGTCTGCCACATCAGACTGATGAATGATTTCATGTGCAAATAACCCCGCGAGAGTCCATTTCGCATGTTTTATGTCATAATACCTAGAGATTTCATTGGGAGCTGCCTGGTTTTACAACATAGCGCTGTGATGTATATACCGTGTAATGGATTTGAAGCGTGTCCCCCATCTCTGATGTAATCGTGCATGTCTCTGGCATCACCTAAAATAGTCAAAAACAGAAATATTGAAGAGTGGTACTGAAAATGACATGAAATGCGCAGGACATTGACTAGGCTAACAGATGCAACATTACATGTTTGTACTGAGACGTTAACACATGCATTTGTGATGAAAGCACGCATGCAGTGATCGGCTACGTGGACTCTTGTAATAATAATAGTCATTCATAAAAACTTGACCCAACTTACCAATGTCTCCACAACCAACTGTTCGATCACGCCTTCTGTGCTTTCTCCGTCCTCAGCTGCAACAAATGCAAAAGCTGCGAGAAAAATAAGGACGATCCCCGTCCGAATTCCCATCGTGTCTCAGGTTATGAGAAAATCAGCACTAACAATAACCAACAACAGAAAGGATAACAGCTAGTCTACAGGCTCACTTCCGTCTCGAGAGTCTCGCACTGCAGCGTTGAGGGAGCCAATAAATACTCGAGCGGCCGATCAGATTGAAGAAGTCACTCAAGGCGAGATGCCAGTTAAAGCTGATGTGTTATTATAGTGGAGAGATAACGGCGGGGCAAGGCGACCCTCGAGCACTGGACCAATACCTGGGTCACTGGAATCCCCGCCTCATAATCCGCCAGCATCCCAGAAGTCTCTCCAGTCTCCACATGGCCACTGCTGTTAGAGAGCTTCCCCGCTAGAAGGCGCTTAATGTTCTGAGGTTGGGAAAAGCACTGCATCCTTCTGTTTTATTCCTTTATTTATTTAAAGTGTATCATTTCTACGCCACTAAACGAAACTGCAAAATATAATACTTGTTGCCAAACTAGTTTCCTGAACACTCCCCTGTCTTCCATTGGTCATAAAAATAAATAGCCCAACCCCCGAACACACACACACACACACATATGTATATATAATTTATGTGTCTGTTTTATATATATAGGCTATAGCCTACAGGTGTGCTATATACAGAAGAGCAGAATAGAATTTACAGGGAATGGAATAAAAAGAAGTAGGTTATTGTCAAATAAATGTAGGCCTAAGTGGTATTGCACATATTTATCATTCCACAGAGGTAGATTGCCTGGGGGAAGAAACTTTTCTAATAAGCACTGTTTTGAAACATTGATCAATTAAAGTGAACATAAAAAAGGACTTTTTTATGGAATATTACCATTTTATTATTATAATTTTGGTTTATCCGTGCACATCATTATTTTTTTAATACATTTATGTGCCCTCGTAAATTTAATTAAAAAAAATTCTCCTCCCCCTTGCAACGACTTCTCTGATGAGGTGTTTACTGGCATGAGGGTGGGGCAACCTGTCACTCACATGAGTTCGACCAAACCACAACCATCCTATCAATAGGCTTTATGCACAGCTTCACTACTTCCTGAACTTCAGCCAGCCCCTTGTTTCCTGTCTGTCATTATTGGACAAACTGATTAATCCTGGTGTGCCTGATTATTGTTACTGAGGCCAGGCGCACCTGGATTAATCAGTTTGTCCAATGATGACAGACAGGAAACAAAGGGCTGGCTGAAGTTCAGGAAGTAGTGAAGCTGTGGCATAAAGCCAATTTCTCATGGACAACCCCACCCTACATTTTGTCTCATTTAAAGGCCCGCTGAAGGCATTATTCAATGTGTTGACGTAATTTCCACTGAAACAGGAAGAAAGGGCGGGGCATATTGACCAGCTCCTCCCCTTTTTAAAAATAGCCAATTGCGTTGAATTTATATCACAGCTCGGCCAGAGCCGCTGAACTCGGTAAAGCCACAGTTTCCTCCTAATCTCTGACCGTTTGTCCTCTAATCTCCTCATATTGCTGTGGAGAATTCAAATGGGTCAGATACATTTTCTGGTATGTTTCGGTTCATGATCCGCTCTGTTCTGTCGTGTCTCTGGACCGGAGCAGACTGTGTGTGCACTACTGCGGTTCACGTGACACTAACGTGAAAGCAGACTTCATTTGCCCCAATGGAAAACATATTGACACTGTCTGAATCGTTCCCTATCCCCTATTTAGTGCACTATGTGCCATTCACCATGTGAAAAAACAGTACATTTTTCAACAAGTGACCGATTTCAGCCGCAGTTTCGGAGTCTATTTATAGTGTAGGAGGAGGGATGCTTTAGATTCTTGAGAGCATTTGATTGGACAGAGAAGCTGAAGTGCAGAGTGATGTCATCAAAATCGTTGATCCATATTTGGCAGAAGTGAGAGACTGTAAGTTTTGAATGCTTATATCTTATATCTATTGTTTTGGTGCACACTAGCTTAAAGATAACATTAAGGCTAACATATTAAAAATAAAAGCCTTCAATTCTGATTTCATGGGAACTTTAAGAAGCCGTTTCATTATATATATTAATAGGGAAGAAAAGATGATCACAACTTCCTTTTTGCTAACTTCAAGATCACATAGATCAACCAAATGAAAATGTAGCACTTGTTTTCATTGCTTTTCTTTTTTGTTTACAAATTGTACATTTAATCTACAATGCTTTATCTCCATAAATAAGCTGTAAAGCAAGGTGTAGCCTACCATCCGCTGTGAGCATAAATATTTACTTCTTTGAATTCACATTAGGTTGACAATCTTCTTTTTTAAAACTTCAGTTTATGTATTGCTTCTTATAATAAACTGTTGCTATACCTAATCGCTACTGTAGGATATGATGATATTTAGGCTACTTAAAAGTAAATAAATATACTATATAGTCCTGATTTATTCACTATTTGTTTTTCAAAATGTTTTCTTTTTCTTTTCTTTTTTTCTTCTTTTTTGATGTTTCAGAAGTTCAGAAATAAATGCAGGCCCATTTGTTTTATAGGCTCCAAGAATTACAAAAATGCTAGAAATTTCCAGTGATTTATAATTTTCCAGTGAATTCCCAGTGAATTTGTAGCTTGAAAGAGTGTTGTTACACCTCAAGCATTTCCTTGACGTGTCATTTATTTGACTAAGGCTACCTTACCTGACTGGAATCAGTCTCAAGATGCGAAAACCAAACATCGCGAGAAATCCCCATCGAAGCCTGTACTGTCGGCGTAAACTCTCGTGAGATCTTCTCTCCGTCTCTCCGTGTCCAAAATCGGCTGGTGTCATCTCGCAAGGTAATCCGGATACGTTCAATTGTTGTGATTGCTCTAAAATGAAACGCTTCGGAGTGGTTCTGACTGGTTGAAATGTTCCTTGTGCTTTAGGTAGAATATGACAGCGCGTCTTGTATTGCTCTTGGAAATAGAGAGACGACAGGCCTTCCGCGAGGCACGTATGCGCTACTAGCGGATCTATCTTTCCAAATGAATGAAGATCAGTATCACACATGATGTGCTGCCTTACGCCTCTTCAGACATTAAGACGGCTTGTGTTGCGCTTGGGTTGTGATTGATTATGGTTTGCTTTTGCATGAATTTTGGTGGTATTGCATAAGAACATTTTCATCATTCTGCTTCGTGCCAAACGCATCTCTTCACGGAGAAGCTCCGATCTTTGTATCCTACGCCGACATTGTCAAAGGGTCGTAGGCCTTTATAAGGAAACCGGCAGTAATCGAAATATGTATTTGAGAACCATGTTAATGTTTTTAAAGATCACCGTTTTCGATATAATGTGGACAACCGTCTAGTAACCCTGTAGTATTTCGTTGTCTCGTGACATAAATACATTGTTAGGGTCCCTTGCACGGGTTTGAGTAAACCTGGGTTTCTCGAATCATTCAGAAGCCTTTAAAATGAAGAAGTATGTTACTAAAACCAGTGTAGAAATATTCCCGGTGTGTTTAGTGTGTGTGTCGGAGCGTCAGCACCATGGACAGCACACCCGGAGTCAGACCCCCGCAGCTTCCGTTCCTCCGGAGACCCAGCAATGGAGATTATTCCTCTGTAGAGGACATTATATTTCAGCACATTTCTCTGACAACATGCATGTCACAGTTTTAAGTCTGCACGTCCTGTAAAGAGCACATTCAGGGCTTTGCAGAGATACCAATTTCCTGCTGGGGAAAAAAACAGCTAAAACCAGCCTAAGCTGGTCTCCCAGGCTGGCTTCAGAGGGGTTTTAGACACTTTTTTTTAGCTGACCAGGTTGGTCTTAGCTAGTCAAGCTGGGAGACCAGCTAAGACCAGCTGAACACCAGATTGGTCTGGCTGGAAGACCAGCTTAAACCAGCTACTTCCAGCTTTAACCAACTAAGACCAGCCAACCAACCTAGGCCGGTTTTAGCAGGTTTTTTTTTCCAGCAGGGAAATGTTTTGTGTAACCATGACAACCCCCTCTTCTTGGTCTTTAAAAATTAATGAATGGTCAAATGTAGCACTCTTATGGAAATATGATCAAATTTTGTAAGTATCATTTAAATCTGACTAATTTTCAAATTGTTTGTCAGAAATCAGCATCTCAGGAAAATGTTATGGGGTTTCAAACCAGAATATGACTTTCTGTTTTGAAACAGGGCATCGATTTCATATATTAGACAGCAGGATTTACAGCATTGCATATCAGGCATTTTGGAGGCACAACATGTGAATAGGGAAAGAAATAATATATCGATATTCTCATTAAATAAGAGATATTCTTATGAAAATATTCCCACTTATCACTCCCATTGTTACACGTCTTTTTTCATTATATTGCCCGAAGAATATATTAATATGCAAATTAGATACAGTGTATAGATGCATTGCATAGAATGGGTCAATGGGAATGGCATTTATGGCCATGTTTACATGCATATTGCATAAAGTAAAATGGTATATCAAATCATTCTGTTATATATTTGATAACATAGTTGAGAATCATCCTTATACAAAGTTTGGATAAAAAAAGCTTGAAACCTAAAATACTTATGAATTAAAAAAACATTGTTTTTGCCTTATCCTTTCGTGTCTTTTAATTTTCTTAATAAAAGGGTCCTGGTGTCATAAGAGGACATAACATAACATATTATATATATGTTTTTTTTTTTTTTTTAATCTCTATTAAATTTGTTTCTTATGCTCCAAACAATAATGACCTAAAGCATCATTATCAGATTATTAATTATCACCTAATTACCTGTCTAAAATCAAGACAAACGGTTAAGTAAAGGTATAAGAGTCTTAATGGACAAATTTGCATGTGCATGAAGTACAGTTTATTGCTGGTTATGCACCTTTACTTTACCTCTTGTCTTGATTTTATGTTGGGGAAACCATTTATGTAGTTGTTAATATAAGCCTACTCGGGATAAGTTTTTTTTTTTTTAAAGTCAGTTTCTTTATAACCTTACAGGATTTGCTACACAGGTTTATTGAACATTTCGACTGTGACATTATAAGCTGTCACAATGTGAACATGCTATTAAAAAGCCTATTATAGGTTTTTGAGCAAGCTGTAATGTTTGCAACACAAAACAAGTCATGAAACAACAAATATGTCAAATCTGATTTTTGAAATTTACAACATCTAAAACATTTGAGAACACACCGATCTTGTCCACAGTACACAGTTCAATATTTTGGTTCAAATCTACCTTCATTATATAGCTGACTCTTGTGTCAATGTGGTTTTATTGTGTTTTGTTTTGCCTTTATTTTTTTACCCCACAGTTATTGCAAGAATATGGTGATTGGTATTTTAGTCTGGAGGGCAAAAAAAAAAAAAAAACTCAAGTTAAAAGCGATTAAAACTAGTTGTTTAAAATCCAAAACAAAAACACAACACATTTGTGTAATTGGACATTTGACTCAATGTTATATACGTGTTATACTATGACATTCATGAATTAGGACAAAATGGTTCTCAGGAAATGTGTTCTACATCTTGGATAACTCCATCTGGGAATGTTCAGGGATGACTTGTGGGGGTTTGTGTGATGGAGGGATATGTGAGGGATGAACAGATTGCTATACTGCCTGAAGACATGGCAGGATCATAGTTTCTTCGGTTCAGTCCGTGTGTGTACTGTAGTTGTTAACATTCTTGTAGCTTCTACACATGAAGCATATACTAGTAAAAATAGAAATGTAAATACACATCCAGAAGCATCATGCTCATTTAACACACCCCTTCAGAACTTTGAGACATGTATTTTTCATTTCAACTTACAAACGCCTCTCTGATAATCAGTTGCACGATTACAATGGGTAAAAGAAAGCTTGTCTGAAACATTCAGATTACACAGATCACCATTCACATGCCAAATTCAGTCAGTCGAATTAAATAATATCTAATGAAGATCATTTGCTTTGAACTGAAACCCCCTTTCCACTGGAATCAATTTTAAATTTCTCAGTTGCTTTTTTCCATGCTGATCTCTCTCTCTCTCTCTCTCTCTCTCTCTCTCTCTCTCTCTCTCTCTCTCTCTCTCTCTCTCTCTCTCTCTCTCTCTCTCTCTCTGTCTCACTCACTCACTCACTCACTCACTCACTCACTCACTCACTCACTCACTCACTCACTCACTCACTCACTCACTCACACACACACAGCTGTGTTTTTGTGATATATGAGGACATTCCATAGGCGTAATGACTTTTATACTGGACAAACTGTGTATTCTATCCCCCTACACTGCCCCTATCCCTAAACCTACCCATCACAGGAGACATGCTGCATTTTTACATTTAAAAAACCCCATTGTTTTTTATGTTTTTTAAGCTATTTGAAATATGAGGACTCATGCAATGTCCTCATATATCACGTGTAAGTTGTAATACCAGTGTAATATGCATGTCATTATACACATTTGTGTCCTCATATATCACAAAAACAAGAGCACACACACACACACAGTCACACACACATACTTATGATGGGTTTCCGTGTTTTATAGGGATTTTCTATAGTTATAATGATTTTTATACTGTAAAAACTGTATATTCTATCCCCTTACACTAACCCTAATCCTACCCATCACAGAAAACTTTCTGCATTTTTATATTTTCAAAAAGCATCACTTACTATGATTTATAAGCTGTTTTCCTCATGGTAACCAAAAAATGTCCAAAAGCATTGCCATCATTGTGGGGACATACCCTAAACCACACACACTACATTTATTTGATAAAAAATTATGTTAAAAAAAAGAAAGAAAGGAAAAAATGACAAAAATCTGTACTATGGTGCAATATTATTACAATTTAAAATAACTATACAGTATACATATATATAGTTACAATTTTAAATACATTTTCTCTCTATACATGCCGTTTATTTGATAAAATACAGTGAAACAGTACAATTGTGAAATATTATTATTTTAAATAACTTTTCGATTTATATATTTTCCTATTTTAATATACAAAATTAATAAATGAATATAACATTTCATTGACGGCCAAGTACATGTCATCCACATTGATTTTCTTTTTTTCCCTTTGCAGGACTCCAGATTATTATTTCTTCTGCGAGCATTATTTCTCAAGGTTTTCAGTCTTTTACCTCAGTGGATTGTTCTACAAAAGGACTCACAGCTTTCTGGATTGTGATTGGCTGGACGAAGCAAAACATTGAATCATGGGGAATATTTTTGGCAATCTGCTGAAGAGCCTGATAGGGAAGAAAGAGATGAGAATTCTGATGGTTGGATTAGATGCTGCTGGTAAAACCACCATCCTTTACAAACTGAAGCTGGGAGAGATCGTCACCACCATCCCAACCATTGGTAAAATCTTGCTCTTACTTCATTGGATTGTTTTGTAGACTTTGCTACATTACTGTTTAAGCAGTTATCTGTACATCCGCAGACAGAATTCATGGTAATTTCAAACACAAAATAAACAAATTTAGTAGTATTTCATCATAAATAAAAGTAAATTTCTCTTTTTGTGGGATGAGGCCAATTAAATACAATTTTAATGCTTCTATGTGCATTAGTGCCCGTCCACTTTTTCTGCGGCGCTGGTTGTGGAAGGATTTCTTCCATTAATTTCTCCCATAGGGATTTAAAAAAAGTCTGTAAGCGCTATAAGCCATGAACCAAACCAAACAGCTACGAGGTGAATCATAACATTGATTTAAGGCAAGCAAAAAAAAAAAGTATTTGAAAATCTGACAAAAATACAAGTCTGTGCACTTAATGGCTTTTTAGTGAGGGAAAGAACTAAAGAGCTTTTTTGGCTCGTATTGATTGTTTCAACTCTCTGATTGTTTAGAATTTTCTGTACAGCAGCATCATGGGTAATGTAGTTTTTCACCACAAATTCAACTGTTAAACACAATTTGAAAATAAGTTTAAATAATGCAACAGAAGCAAATACCATCGATTATCAACCTCATAGCTCACCGTAGGGCTGTCTTTAAAGGTTTATCATTAAAATCAATGTATCTATGGAGAGTTTTTACTTTGATTACCCGAATGTTGCACTCTATTACTACTACTCTATTACTAAAAATGGCAGGTATGTTTGTATAGATCTTTGAGTTATATAACATCTCTTAAAGAGATAGTTCACCCAAAAATGAACATTCTGTCTTAATTTACTAACCCTCAATGGACAGTTGAAAGACCCCATTGACTTCCACTGGAGGAAAAAAATACCATGGAAGTGTTAATACATTAACTGTTTGGTTACACATATTCTACCAAATATCTTCTGTTGTGTTCAGCAGAAGAAAGAAACTCATACAGGTATGAAACAACTTGAGCGTGAGTAAATGATGACAGAATTTTCATTTCTGGGTGAACTATCCCTTTAAGAAATTAAATTGTTAAATTTGGTGTCCCCTACATACATCTAGACTCTAGAGCAATTACATTTGTACAGTTGTTGAATGCACAGTAATTGAATTGTACCATCTGAAATAGTAAAATGATGTTGTGATTCTGGTCACACAATGTTTGTGTTTGTGTTAGGCTTTAATGTGGAGACTGTGGAGTACAAGAACATCAGCTTCACTGTGTGGGATGTTGGTGGTCAGGATAAAATCAGACCACTCTGGAGACACTACTTTCAAAATACACAGGGTGAGTTACACATACACTCAACTTCTCTCGCTTAAACACATGTTGCATTGAGTAGATTTAGTGCGCCTGTGTAGCTTGTGTTTAGCGAGCGCAAACTGTGCAGAGCCACCTTGTAAACATTGGTGAAGCAGGGTTATTATAGTTAACTACAACAAAACCCATTAAAAAACATTTTTGTTACTTGAAATAATATAAACGTTAACCATTAGTATATTAAAATAGTATATAAAGTATATATATACAAAAAAAACTATAATAGTATCTCAATGATATTATATAACACTGGTTAACATGTCCAGATAGAATGTTAATGCAAAATAGCTCAGAAGTTATATTCAAAAACAAAAATGTCTTTTTAAAGCAAAACATTGCATAGTTGGATACAATCTATGTATGCTTTCGTGTTGTGTTAATGTAGCTTGTTGAATAATAATAAGTCTGTATTCATCTCTGCTGTTTTTTTCTCATCGTAGGTCTTATCTTCGTGGTTGACAGCAACGATCGGGAGAGAGTGAACGAAGCGCGGGAGGAGTTAATGAGGATGCTCGCAGAAGACGAATTGCGTGATGCTGTTCTTCTTGTCTTTGCAAACAAACAGGTACTGCACCTCATCTTCAAGTGACATATTCTTGACATATTTTCAGTTTTTAAAGGGGCTATTTGTAGAATTCAAAAAACCCTTGTTATAAGTGACACCGGTGGCCGTTAAGTGAACTACAGCCAGCAACGTATTGCTCTTGCTTGTATTCGTGCACACGTAACGCACAAGAGACTATGGGGCCTATCATACACCTGGCGCAATGCGGCGTAGTTTCAGTTTAACGCAGATATAATTTTCACGTCCTGCGCCTCGTTGTTTAAATAGCAAATGTGTTTGCGCCCGTTTGTGCGCCCATGGGCGTGCTGGTCTGAAAACGAGGTGTGTTCAGGCGTAATGTTGGCGCATTGCTATTTTGAGGCAACTGAAATAGACTGCGCCAACAAGTGGCAATATTGTTTTTGTTATTTAAAGAGCGTGTTAGTATGCGCCTATAGACGGGTCCACAACGCACGTACACTTTATCCCGTAGAGGGTCTGCTTGCGCGCTTTAACCTCGTGCACGAGCAGAGCCGTTTCCTCGCTAGAGAAGCGTTCAGTTTTTCCTTTCAAATTCCGCCATGTAAAAAGCTAATCCGCCATGGCGCGAACACAACTGGCTTTTAACCCTTTGACGCGTACGATCACACCGGTGTGATCAGTCTTGGCTGGTCCCTGGAGCGTACGATCACACCGGTGTGATTAGAACGGTCAGTGCATCACGTGATCAACTGCTAAATTCAAACGTGCTTTCGCGCGTTGGCTGGCGCTGAGCCAGAGACAGACGCACTCAGTGCTGTCATATATCACAACTATTGAGTATTTTAAACCACATAATGTTTATTTTAGGTTTCAGACATTTAAATACACATAAGTACTAGCAAAACAGTGATTTTGAATTAGTAAAATAGACCCTGATGTCTATGGAAACGGCAACAATAATCATTTCCATTATAATAAGACAAAACGTTTTATTCATATCAGATACACATTGTGTAAGTAGCTTTACATTTTACCCTATTCTTCTCCTAGTTCACCGGCCACTTACTTTCATGTATTTCGTGAGAAACAACAGGTCCGATTCTCTGAACTGTGAAACAAACTAACATGGCGCCGCCCATCGTGCATACAGCTCAACTAATGCGATCGTTATAAATATGTTTAAACAACAAAACACATCCACTTGCACATATTTGACAATCGGAATATCAGTGTTTCATGCTGTAGCTAATACATTTGTGAATATTTTGAATAGAAAAGGAAAAAAGACATAAAAGCAGATCATCACTCATTCAGCTCTGTGTTGTGATTGCGCTGTGTCACGTGACAAGAAATGACGCGTCACCATGGAAACATTAAAGTGACAGGTTCTAAATAACGGTCGCCTTGAAAAACTCACGCTGGGGGGTCAGTTAGAATATTTTAAACTTACGTGTGAAAGGGTTAAAGGGAATGGGAGATGAGACTCTGATTGACTCTAAACTAGGAAAAAAGGATTCGGACGCCCTAAGTTCACTTGCGCCGTGCGCTTTAGACCATGCGCTTAGATCGTTAAAATAGGGCCCTGAAAGTTATTTAAAGGGGTCATGAACTGGCTTTTTAAATTGTTTTATATTGTTGTCTGAGGTCAACTTATGACGTTCGCTTGGTTTTTACATTCAAAAACATCAAAATGAATAAGTAATAGGCTATTTTCTACCCTAGTTTTGAGCCTAGCTCAAAAACGCTCGGTTTTTATGGGCGTCTCGCATTGAAGACTTGGAAGTAAACGCCCACTGCTTTGAGTGGATAACAGTTTTGCATATTATAATGAGTTTTGTGTAATGCGCGAATCGGTGGGCGGGGCTAAACCGGCCGTGTTGAAGTAGGCGTTGATCTTCTTCTGCGGAGGTGGTGTTTTATCCTCTTTGTCGTCATAGTTCCCCACTTTGAAAAACGAGTCGTTTGCTGAGCCTGGTGTCAATAAAAGCTTTTATTGGACTAACAAGGACGTTTTCAGTTCTGAAACTTACAGGATATTCTTATAATATGATGACCTCTTAGATGTCAAAAGCTCAAGGAAAATTTGATTTCTCAGTTCATCACCCCTTTAAGGCAACGATATACTCAAGGCAAAGATCTTTTTTATTCTTTTTCACACTTTCCTCTCAATAACAAAATAAACACACAACAAAAATGACAGCGGTGAGAAAAAGCAAAAGTTAAGAAAGCATCTCATCATAGTGATGTGGATATGTTTGCACAAGATCTGCAGTTCACTGGCATCATGTTGACAGATGAGGCAATTCAAATTACACCGTTATGATAATTTGATTATAAAGTATATCTGGCTTTATAGTTTAAATCAGGGGTTCTCAAAGTTTTGATAGGTGAGGGCCAATTTAGGAACCCAACATTGAACTGAGGGCCGCCAAAGTGGCGGGGGGAGAAAACGAAGAAAAAAAGACTGAAAAGAAAATCCCATTTGAAATTATTTTAATGACCAGGTTGCATCTCTACAGTTTACATTAGTTGCAATAAACACATTTTAATTCATAACTTAGGCTAAACCTGGCAAAACTTGTGAAAATTTTGGGGGGGGAGAGAAAGAAACTTTTAAAATAGAAGCTTACCAAACAAGTCATCATCATCATTCATTTCTATCATTGCTTGTCAGTCGCGTTTCCATTATTGCAGATTTGCATATTATTATCTATCTTTTTTAACCCGTAACTGAAAAACGAAAAATGAACGGTTGTTGTCTTTTTAAAACGCAAAGTTGAACAAAATTTTAATTTGAACTGGCTTCACCAACTGCTGCGCAAAAAAAGTAAATATCGACAGACTTTTTCAGATTTTTGTTTAAATGACTTTTTGCCCCTTTATTAAACATTTTAAATATTCACAAATTAATATGGAAAACATGTCGATTTTACTGGTTTTCTAAGGCCAAATTAGAACCTGGAATTTATATTTTTCCCGCAGTGATGAATGAGAAGAGCCATATAGCCTGTACGTGTCTGATCTAGCCTGATTTGAGTTATAGGCTAATGATAATAAATGCGTCTGAAAAAACAGCGAGGCATTTTAATTGTTTATTAATAAACGATTGTTTTCTAAGTGTCGGCTAAAAACATATCTCCATCTCCGCTGTTAAGCAGATGCGCTTTTAGAGAGAAATCCACCTTTCATACGGATTACATAATCAGCTATTTGCTTTCGATTCGAGTTTGTTTCTTTAAAAGTGCACATTTTAAGCTTTAGCCTACATAGGCTATATTTTGTTTCAGTTCTCGCGCTCCAGTTCACGGAGATCATGAAAGCGCGTAGTAGGCTACTGATTGTTTTATTTTATTTTACAAAAGCACGTTTTCTTGTTATGAGTTTACACAAATAAAAGTAGTTGCGAATAATGCATTATTATTTTCTGTATGACCAGAAATGATAGACTAGTTTAAGTTGTTTCCACTGTTGATAGGAAAATGCAAGTGTTCGCGCCCGCGAACATTTTGAAGTAATGGAAACGCGGCTATTAAGCTTGACATTGTTAAGATTATTATTAAGTCACATTGAATATTGATTACTTGGTCAACATACCCTTTTAAATTGCAATGGGATTTGTGGTGCTGGTTTCGGTTGGCCACGATTCCTATTCCTGTGTAGACAACCACTGTTCCTGGTGGCCTTGGGAGTGAGGTCAAGTGCGATCGGTCGGTCGGACCATGTAATTACCGCTTATGCCTATGGATGCCGCTAAACACCACTAAACGGAGATATTCATTTTTTCAAAGCAATAGTTTTAACAGTTTTACAGATGTTATCGCGGGCCGCCAGAAATGTTTCGGCGGGCCGCCATTGGCCCGCGGGCCGCACTTTGAGAACCTATGGTTTAAATGAATCCCTTTTCTTGGCATGACACATTGTCAGTACAATGGCAGTAAAGAATAGCTCTTTCGGCATTATCCTGAACATAAACATTGTCTCATGTGTCATTGAGTAGAAGCACACGTAAACTTCACATCTGTTTGATTTTCCCGGTAAAAAACGTCCCAAGTCCTTCACATAAAAATCGGTCTGCAGGCTAGGAAGTCGTGGAAGGTCTCGTTTTTTAAAGTCTTGTTACAAGCTGTTCACCCATTGGCAATTTAAAAGTGATTCATATTAATATTATATTCTTACATATAGCCCCTTTAACTTAAGTGTCACCGGCCCACCGGTGGGCCCAAATCCATTACATTTTTAAAACAGTAATATCCTATACTAAACCTAAACTAATCTTGACAAACTATATATCATTTGAAAGCTTACAATCTGTAGTTTCCATATTTGGTGATTGATTTTCAAAATGAATTACAGAGGAGCCATAATTTATCAATTTGCAACAAGAATATTTTCATACTC
Source organism: Rhinichthys klamathensis goyatoka (assembly GCF_029890125.1). Taxonomy (NCBI): domain Eukaryota; kingdom Metazoa; phylum Chordata; class Actinopteri; order Cypriniformes; family Leuciscidae; genus Rhinichthys; species Rhinichthys klamathensis. The sequence goes on from NW_026606776.1 coordinate 1,348,881, forward strand.
CTAAGGCGTGTTTAGACCTTTATTTTGAAATAGTGATGAACATGAAAAATCATGAAAGAAGGGTAGAAACCTCAGTTTGTTTTCATGCCAAGAGTTCAAAAGATAGCATCCATTCAATTATTTTAGAAAAAAAGGTCTGATTTTTTTTTAAATATAAAGAAACAATTATAGATTCACCATTTGTGCGGTGGCAGGAAGCTATAACGCACATACTTGTTCTTTTTGTGTTTCTTAGAGGTCGAATTCATATCAAAATCTGCCTAACGTCTCATATTACTAATGAATAGGATGTCTACTTCATAAATTGTATGAAAATTGTGGAAATAATGGTTCATATCACTCAAAACACATTTGGAAATGGAGGCGCTCTTATATGGGCAGTAATGGAGTCTGGTTGTCATCTAGTGAAAAAGTTTGGTACTGCGCCCAAACAAAATCTTACTGAAAGCTCATTTTTTGAGATATCAATCTAAAATTTGAAACACAACTTTTTCAGATTTTTGACTTTGATTTTTTTGCAGTTTTAGAGTCGCCCAGGTTTTGAAAATATATATTTTCTATAAAATATGAATAATTACATTTTTTACATTGTACATTTTCATAAACTCAAACTTCTATAACTTTTTTTCTGTTTCACTTTCTTAATTTATTTCACTTCTACAAAAATCTGCCACGTCTTCTTTAAAACGAGACCAATCTTACGTCTATATTCCAAAGCATTCTTGAATTACTACCATTTAAGTTTGAAATGTGCATTTTCATGTAGCCTATATTCAAAAAAAGGGGGGTGACACTTAAAGGGTTAAAATGTGGTTCTTACCAGCCAAAATCTTACCAGCCCCAAACTTTTTGAACGATAGTACATATGTTTAAATTTCATTTAATCATAATCTATCGTCCATAATTCTGCTGCTAAATTGTGTACTTATTTCAGAATAAAATCCATGGTTCTATTTAAAAGCATTTACTCATCATCGTATTTTCCTGACTGTTTTTGACTACAGGATCTGCCAAACGCGATGAATGCAGCTGAGATCACAGATAAACTCGGCCTCCACTCACTCCGCCACCGCAACTGGTATATACAAGCGACCTGTGCGACCAGCGGAGACGGTCTGTACGAAGGGCTCGACTGGCTCGCCAATCAGCTCAAGAATAAGAAGTGAGGGGCGGGATTTTCATTCTGTGGCCGTTTCTCTCTTTGGGAAGGGGGCGGGACTAATTTGGCCTTTGGAATTGTTATGTTTGATTTGTCATTGTTTGATTTAGTTTATTTTTTTTGTATAATGGCAAATACAGTATGTGGTTTATAGAGCCTTCTATGCTCTGTGTAAATCATCTGTACGCACATGCATTCACACGCACACTCGCAGATCAACAGGCATCTCATTTTCTCTGTTGACTTTCCATTTTCACTGTATGATGAACGCCGGTCGGTACAGTGTCGGTATATAGCATCAACGTTTGGTCGGTGTCATCTCCGCCTCTCCCACTCTCACTCAATCTTTCCATGTTTACAATCAGTGATCAGTGTTGTCCTTCACTGCCGTGAAAAAGCTAGTTAGCTGTGGGTCTGAGCATGCTCATGTATTATGTAATATGCTTCTGTATTTCCTGGTATTGTCGAAATGCTCTGTTTTCAGTAGATGCGATTATGATGCAGCTTGCCTCCTCACACACACACACACAATACCCACAGTCTACGAGCCCCGCAGTCCGTGAGTGCGTTAGATACCCTGCTGTGTTTTGCATGGCTCTTTCTCTCCGTGTCGTGTGTTAAGCGTTGTGGTGTAGTAGAGGTTAGATCTGCATGTGTGTGTGTTTAGTCACAGAGCTGGTTGGTTGGTGTTGCATGCTGCTTTGTTGCTGTACTGTGACACAGTGATTGGATGCTATAGAACGAATGTAGAGTCAGTGTTTCTGCAAACTTTCCTCGCCTAAATTATGAGTCAAACATGGTGCTTTTGAGTAGTCCATCATAAACGAACACATTCGAGTAAAGCTGTAAATAAAGCTTTTTTTTCAGTCAAACGCCCCTTTGTTGTACTGAAGAATTGACTTGGCTAATTGTTGCATGGGTAAAATGGTATTGTGTCGTAAGAATCACTAGCATTGTCTGCATGGCATGCATGCTGTGCTGTTGGTCAGATAGATAGATAGATAGATAGATAGATAGATAGATAGATAGATAGATAGATAGATAGATAGATAGATAGATAGATAGATAGATAGATAGATAGATAGATAGATAGTGAAATGCTGTTTAACATAGTTGCTAGTACTAATTTGCCACTGACATGATGAATAGATTGTAATGATGACACTTAACATTTGGCTGTTTGTTTTTTTGCTTTTGCACTTTGACAATTTGAATCATATTAGCAAACAGCATAAAAACAGCACACACGTGTACACAAAACCTTGGTATGTCAGTGGTCTGCGGCAAACTGCATAATATCGCATCTCCTTCTGTGTTAGATTGCTTGTTTCATGCGCATAATGTGTTTTGTGGGTTCAGACTAACATATCACCCCCAATGAATGTGACTTTTGTTGAATCAGTGCTGGTAGGCTGACACATTTTGGCTTTATTCATGATGTTTTTTTATTAGTATAGTTCAGAAATGAAAAAGATATATAGATGTGTATATATATATATATATATATTTATTTTGTATTTTGTTTTGCGTATAACATATTATAGCAAACATCACAGATACAAGTGATGTTTAGATTAGTTCTAAAATAATCTATGTGTTACAAACTACATGGACAAATGGAAAATCACTACAGTATATTACCATACTAGCCAGTGTAAATGCAACAAACAACAAAAGTACTTATCCTGCATTGCATATTTGTTAATCCATCCTTCACACAAATCTAATAGAAAAACGATTTTGAAATTGTATTCGTTTCTGGGAATAGCATTGCTCTTAGTTTGCATATTATTCCAGGCAACACATTTGTGGCATTTTCCCACTTCATGTACACTAAAGCCAAATATTATGACTCTTGCCACTGTTGTGAACCAATAAAATCAGCTTGTTAGACTTCAACTAAAAACTATAACATATTAAGTCAACATCTGCATGCATCATGTTATTTTGCATAACACAAGGCATCACGAGAGTTACAAGACAAGTTCCCATTTGTCTGCATCCTTTATATCCTTTGACAAAAAAGGGATTTGTGAATGAACATAATGTCACACAGGAGGAAATTGTCTGGCAATGAAGTTAAATCATCATCATCATCACCATGCACATTTAAAAAGGCAAGTCTTTTCAATCTAGGACATGGTTGGAATAGAGTCTTACGTGCTGTAGCGTGTGGGTGATGCAGGAATGGGAGAGTTACCAAACCAAAATTGTGCTATTTAGCAAGACACTTCACCTCAAATGATTCAGTTTGACTATGGAACATAAGCATAGCTAGCTTAACACCCTACATTCCAGCATCGAATGCAAACAACAAACTGTCTGCAAGGCCATTTCTACACAAGTCTGCAGTGTGAATCGTCCAGTCTGTTAGGTTTTGTGGCCTTATCTTCTTACAAAAGTGTGTTTTCACATGGTTATTTATTAACTAGGTTATTGGGTCACTGAGTTTACTTGTTTAGTTTTTAGTTGATTGGAAACAAAAGGGGTTAAAACATCTCAAATATATTGTTTGCTTGATTTCAAAGCATTTGTTCTTTGCATTAAACAGTTTTTGTGCTTATTGAGTAGCTAGGGTTGAAAGATTTTATCTTCTTCAACATTATATTTTTGTTTGTTTATTTATTTTGGTGTGTGTTTTGGTGAATGTGTTTTTACCTCTGTGTGCTTATGCATTTTCTTTCTTGATTTTCTTTTTTACTGTGTTGGGTAAATCATTTTGATGGCTTACGGTGTCTGTGAACATAATCAATGAAGGGAGAAAAGAATTTCTCAATGAATAATAAATAAATAAATAGAATTCTTAGAAATCATGGATGAAATGTGTAATTATCTGTTACAGTAGATTTTTAAAAAGACTATTGTTGATTATTATGATGTAGACACCAAAATCTTTCTCTCCCTCTGATCCTTTGACTGTAACACTACACTCAAATAAAAACATGGAAATTACCATATACTTTGCTGTTTCTTATCTAATTTATATTTGTTCCATTCATGTTTTTATACTTGCAACTAATCTTATGAGCAACATTTGTGTCCAATATACAAATAACACTCACAATAAATAAATCTTATATAATGGATGCACCCCTGCTGGAAGATTATAGTGGATTCTGTTGCATTGTTTAATAAACCTATCCCTCCTGGTCTGGAAAATGCTTTAGTAAAGCCACCTAATGACTTCATGATATTGTACAGTATATATGTAACGTCTCATAGTGAACTGTGGTAGGTGCCAGAAATGGATCAAGTCTAATCCTAGATTTAGACTACAGTTTTGAATGGTTTGTTGAAAATCCTCTCATCATTTGTTTTTTGAAGATGAACGAAAGTCTTGAGGGTGAGAAAAGTAAGATATTTTAAGGAAATCTTAGAGATTTCTGGCCCTGCCAGTCCTCACAACTTTGACGCTTCAAAAAGTTCATAAAGAGATTGTAAAACTAATCCATAAATTGAGTGGTTTAGTGCAATTTTTCGGAAGAGACACGATCACTTTATATGATGAACAGATTGAATTTAGGCTCTTATTATAAGAGCCTAAATCAACTCACACGTCAGTTGTGGTAAACGGAAGCTCAAGCATGTTCACTTGATGTGCGAGAACCAATGAGGTTTGTTCTCCAGCACGTTTGAGCTTCTGTAAGAGCCAATGAGGTTTGTTCTCACATATCAATTATGTACAGTTCAGTTTCTGTTTATGTTCGCTGTTCGCAACATGACATCATGACTTTGCGTAAACATACACGCCACTTTCAATTCAAGTGGCGTGTTATCTATACGCATTTTGAGCTATCCGCGTGTATGTCCACGCCGAAATCTTTTGCGTGTATGTCTACGCCATTAAATGTCCGAGTGATTCCGCGTGTATGTGTACGCCGTTAAATGTCCGAGCGAAACGAAGCAAAATCTATATCTACATCTGTGGAGCGATATTTCTTTTCCTAGGATGGTAGGAGAAGACTCATAAATGGTATTAACCCCAGTGACGGGTAGGTTTAGGGACGGGGTTGGGGTAGGTCATATATTTATATATACATAATACAGTAATATAACGTTAAGTCAAAGGCGTTGATAAACACGCTGAAAAGCGATTATGCGTGTTGATAGCACGCCAAAAATGGAAATACGAATTGGCGTAAATTCAATCTGTTCATCATATAAAGCAATCGAGTCTCTTCAGAAAATTTGGACTAAACCGCTCGATTCATATGGATTAGTTTTCAATCTCATTATGATTTTTTTTAAGTTTTAAAGTTGAGTAGCTGTCAGTGTCAATGGAGGGACAGAAATCTCTTATATTTCATTAAACGTTATTCATTTGTGTTTCGAAGATGAACGAATGTCTTACGGGTATGGACATAAGGGTGAGTAATTTTTGGATGAACTAACCCTCTAAATAATGCGTCGCATTATGTCTCGCAAAGCCTTGAAACGTCTGTGCTGGATGATTCCTGGTGTATATCGAGTGTGTTTCTGCACTGCAGTCCCGTATGTCCGCCAGGAGAGGGCAGAACTATTATGAGAACCCACACAGTTTCAGACACTTTTCAGTTGAAGTTCAGGAAAGGAAGAATCTCAAATGCATATTCTCATCATGGCATATGTGCTTAAATAGTCTTTGTCTTTGCTAATGTCTAATAGTCATATATCCAGTGCAAAATATATATATAAATATACAAACCCACAATCTGTTCAGACCAGAAAGTGTGTGAGAGAGCTCAATGAATCAGGGTGTGTTCTGGCCCATAATGCTTTTTGCTGGTGAGATATTAACGAACAAGGAATGTGCTCCAAAACCATAAAAAACCTTGTTTATGCAGTGCATCTCTCTGGGAAAAAAATGTGATACATAAGAACAAAGGCTATAGAAGTATTCATTAGGGCTTGTTGTGCAAGAATATCTGTTTGCTTGTCTTCCTCTCTGTCTGTTTGTCTGTCTGTGCACTTGTTTGTTCAATCAGTGCCTCATACAGACCGGTAGTGCCGGAAGAGCTGGTCTTTAAAACCTGTTTCCCAACTGTGACTACCACACTCACATGCTGTTTGAACGGAGAACAAGGGGAAAGATAATTGTTGGAAATGTACCAGTATAAACACATTGTATGAACAGAAAAACATACTCAAAATCATGATATTTTTTTTATGTCTTGGGGCATGTATAATTTAAGTAATTATAAGAAAGAAATTAAGAAACCTAAAAAATAAAAGTGTTAAAAGACACTTTGTATTATTATTTTTTTTATATATAAATGATTGTTAATATTTAGTAAGGATTATAATTAAATGCATTGTTGTGAGGTATAGTATGTAATGAGTGCTCAAAAATGTTTACTGTTGAGACAATTACATTTTTAGAAATTACAATGACTACAATACAAAAAAAGACATTAAAATGCCAAAAATAAATTGGCAACTTTTGGTTACACTTTATTTTAAGGTATCATTGTTACAGTGTAATTAAACATTTAAGTAGCCTACTTTTCTTTTTATTGAGTAAAATTAATTAACAGCATGTGCTTAGGGTTAGGGTTTGGTTGAGGGTTAGTTGCATGTAATTATGCATAATTTACTGGTTTGGTGGTAGGCCTACATGTAACATATGTAACAAAGACACTGTAAAATAAAGTGTTACCTTTTTTTGTCAGTTATTGAATTAATGTGATTTTTGTATTTCTCTGAGAGTGATATGAACTTTAAACGTTTAGGGTTTACTGTTGAGGTAGCCTATTTATAATTGAAAAAATTACAATAAAAATGTTTAATGTATTATTTTGGCAGTTATTTTTTGTGTCTGAGAATGATGTGTGCTCTGAACTCAAACACTTTCTTGTCTCCGAGTTCTAAAGCCATCTGAACTGAGGGACAAAGTTGCCTTTGTGAGACTGTGAGTCCAGAGCCATCAAAGAAACAGTGATAAACTAGTGGACGATACCGGGACACAATGCCACCCTTGACTTGCACACAAAGACCCCTCACTCCAAGATGACATTATTATCGATACAGCAAAGCCCAGATGTGTGTATATGTGTGTTTGTTCAGAGAGAGAGAGAGAGCAGAATCTTGGCACATTCATGTATCACAATCTCGTCGGTGCTTTCAGTCTAGGCTGTGAGGACTGTCGGTTACTGAGGGAAATGTAGAACACTGCCTGTTTATAGTGGTCAAGAGTTCACTACCAAGGCTTAATAATGACTTGTTTACATGTTTGAGATAAATCAATGTACGGGCTTTGGAATTACACGGTCGACGTCACAGCCAATCAGCGTTCAGCATCGTTCACCTGTCCTCGTAAACAGGTAACAAACCTCGAGACAACATTCATGCGTGCGCGAGTGTTTTCATGTTTACGAACCTTTTAACCTGTCCTGTATTTCTGGTCGCTTTCCCCCCAACATTTTGATTGTATTATAATTTTTGTTTCAGTCAAACTATTTGTTTTTAACTGACGTATAGGCTACTGAAGGATTTAACAGTCTATACACTTTTTCGTTGGTTAACCGACGGGAACGGACTACTTGATATTTTTTGATGAGAATTTCTGTTCGACTCGGACAAGCCGAAGTGAAGGGAGCATCATCTCTTCCACGCTTCTCTCGCCATGGATATGTAACTGTGTGTTCATCCTGACGGACTGACTTCACATTGGGAATATTCCGAGAATGATAATGAAGATGAATGCTGCTGCGCTGCAGATGCTCGCGCTGTGTCTCGCGCTCCGTTCACCTGCGCGCGCTCAGACGCAGGACGGGAAACCTGAAGGTAAATCTGTTTTTACACTCATGCATGATCTGTGACTTGAGCAGTACATTAAAACAACGGCTTAACCGTCTTGCATTTGAATCTTGCATATATTTAGAATGATACTTTACATGATGTGTCCAAGCTGCATACATTTCATGCATATATAATTAAGTGTAATATAATAATAAAGTGTAATCTGCATATAAATATATTATGCTATCTAATTTAAAAAGGTATATTCACAAACAGCTCCACAAATGTGTAACAAAATGTGTTTTTAAATCCATATGTGCTTGCACTTTGCATAAATAACCCCAAATAGTGATGTTGCTGTCAATAATGCGTTCAGAAAACCTGTTTCTGCACCATTGTGTCTAAGCGAGATATGTTTGTTTATCTTAGACTAGGAGTGTAAAAGGAGAGATTTGTTCCTGTACCAAATCAGTGCTCAGTTCAAATAACAAGTGACTCAACCTGTAGATTTTGTTAAACCTGTTTCCTGACTCAACGGCTGTCCTCTAAAAGGAGAGAATCACAGAGGAGTTTAAACTTGTGATGCCAACTCTGTTTCACTGTTTCTCTCTTTTGAATCTCATAACATTTCTTTTTTTAATTTTGCACATTTTTGTAGTTGTAGGTTTTTATGGTCTTTTGGTTTTGTTGAAAGTTGAAACGTAATGCCTCTATTCAATAAGTGCACCTCAGTGTCCAAAATAGTGGTCGATCAATATGTTTTATTGATCGATATAAATATTTGCTTACATTCATGGTTAAATATGTTGTAGATTATGTGCATGTGCACATAAACTCATTTTGCTAACGAGGAATTATCTGATACAGGAAGTATCCAAGAAGAAAATACAATACACAACACAAGGAAAACAATCTGTTTTTGCTCACACACAGATACCAAGTGAGATATGATTTGATGCACTTGTTGATCTTTGGCCTCTGCAGGAGTGTTGACTAAGAAGGGTGGAGCACAATGGCATGAACAACAATAACAGGTGTATAGTCCAGGGGAACTCACTGGAAACAGGTGAAACTACTGGATAGAGTCACAAAATTCCACGTCATCTCTCAGATCAATCTTATTTGACCGTCCGCAACCCCCTGAATATATCTTTAGAATCCCTTACATTCCTTTCATTTTATTGTGAATAACTAAAACAGTGTTGTTGGAGATAGCAAATAAAGAACAAATACACATTAAATATCACAAAAATGCACAATTGCTATCAGATTACTTTTCTATATATTTAAGGCTTATATAATAGGAATTTAACAAATGTTAAATCTTTTATTTCTGTAATTTTTTCATCCATGCAAGTACATCAAGTGTTTACTGAGGTTGTCAAGCTTCAAAAAGAACACAAAAACACCATAAAAGTACATAAAATTATAGATCTAATGCATTATATTCCAAGTCCACTCATAATAAAGGCCATTTATTAGCTTCAATGGTTCCTTGAAAAACCTTTAACATCCATTTAACACCAAAAGTTTTTTTTTTTTTGGTGGAAAAATGTTCTTTAAAATATTATTTATTCTAAGAAAAAAAAGTTATTTTAAGAACTGTTCATTTGTTCTTTGTTGAACCCAAAATGGTTCTTCTGTTGTTGCAAAATCCCCCTTTTGGAACCTTTATATTTACTGCATACTGATTAAAATTGTATTAGTTATTTGGAGAAAATCTTGCCATTTCCGTCCTAGCTCTTCTTGTTGTATTCTTGAGAGAAATGTGACAATGTTCCGATGACTCAGTGTTAACAGCTCAGTAGAGGTGATCATTATCACACTCAATAACAACTTTAGCGTTGCTTTTCTTTTCTTTGTTGTTTAGACCGTCATGAGGAAGAGGAAAGGTTGGAATACACTACACAACCTTTAAAATCTGAACAGAGGGCATAAGACGCATGACAGATAAAAACAATGTTTTAATATCGTCTCAAAATATCAAATACGTTTGATATCCGGATGGAATCAAAGCAGAATTTGTGGCCATCATACACATGATTTTCTGTGAAATCTGTCAAATCCAAATGCCCAAAATCTGCAGACGAGTTCAAAAGTCATGTAGTGTATATTACAACCTTAAATAATGACCGCATTTTAATTTCCAGGTGAACTATCACTTTAAATGTTTTTAACTGTTACTTCTGCTGCAGTCATTGCAAGAATTTCATCCTCATATGAATAACACTTGTAATTTCTCTGCATGACACTCTAATGTTTGTCAATATCATATATGTTTATCTAGCTACAGGAGTTATGTTTGAATATTTCAAGCAATTCTGCTGTACTGAATGTACTACATACAGAATAGTATTCATGGTGACAGACTGCCATTGTCATGTTATGTCATAATGAACTGCTGCGGTACATTTGAAGGGACGAACTGAACATATAGTGAATATCAATCTATGCTCGGTTTCTCTACAAAACGTGTTCTAAAGAACGTATTCAGGAACACTTGCTCCAGCCGTACACTTCGTGCATTATTTTATTCAACACTGTCCTATCAGACTTCATACTTTTCAGATGACCAGTACACCTGAAAGGTACAAACGGACATATTTCAAATGTCCCATGAATATTATGGCAGTTGTCAACCTTTTGGCATTGTTGTTAAGTGTTCTGAGTAGAGTTTGCAGACGTCAACATGAGTAGAACAGCGTTTGTTAAAGGCTCCCACACACATACTAAAGGCCACTCCTCCATGAGTGTTGAATACATTCACAAGCGCGTGTGTGTAGCCTCTCTGTTTCTGCCATCGCCTCTGCATTCATTGAACATTCATTTATGGAAATACTCTTGGATTACGTCAAAGAATCATTTGAGAGAACAGCAAACAGTTAGGCCCAATGTGTTAAAAAAACCCTTCAATCCTTATGTGAAACCTATTTGTAAATGGTCCTACTCGCACAGCGACGAGCAGGATTCGAACCAGCGTCACTGGCATGGGAGACGTGTGCGCTAACAAATAAGCTAATGACCCTAGCCACTATAGCATAAGTCGCTAGTGTGGCTCTTGAGGCCGGGGAGTGAAGTTTACCTGCCCAGACAGCTCTTTAGCTGACCTCTGTTACATATTGAACCTTTAAAGGCCCTACCCAAATGAATCACACCTCTATCTTAATATCCTTCCCCCTAAATTCACGAACATATGCAACACAGGCACTTCCCCCCATCATGAGTGTATATGCCCCTTACTGCTGATTGGCTACAAGTGTGTTTTGGCACTCGGTCCGATCCACTTTCAACATCGTTTCTCAGAAATCGCTTACTACACCTTTAATTAGAAGATTATAAATCGATGCCACAGTGTTTTAGTAAAACAACTGTTCTTCAGTTAAAAGAAAAATCACAGGTTTCCGAACACTCACCCTGTATCTCATTTGTCAAACAAACAGATCGTTGCTGTTTAGGGCTGATCAAGATGCTCAAACAGAGCATTATTTGGTAGCAATTTACAACAGTGAAGTACAAATGTTTATTAATTTTAGTTAATGTTAATTTCTACATTTACTAATACTACGTAATATGTTTTTAAAATCAAAAGTGAGTTAATTTACTGTGAACTAACATGAACAAACAACGAACAACTGTATTTTTTATTAACTAACATTAACAAAGGTTAATAAAACTGTAAAAAAATATATTGCTCATATCATGTTAACTAATGCATTAATAATGAAACAAATAAGTCAATATTGTAATTTTTTACCCAACATTTTGATAGCGCCATAGTTTTCTCTACATAGGCTATTAAGGATACATATTTATTTATTTTCTAATTATTATGTAAGACAGCATATTTCAGTGACCAGTATTCATTAGAGCTGATCAACAATATAATAATTTACAATCAGCAATAAGATATGGCAACTTATATCTTTACAATACTTTAACTCACATACCCAAACATGTGTCTGAAAAATCATAACGCCTTCTCTTGCCTGGGGAACAGGAGTAACCTGTGTATTAAAATGGCTTTTAGGTGCAAAACAAAGTCATTAAGCTAGGCTGGCTTCTGTGTGTGTGTGCATGCCTATGTGTTGTTTGTTAGATGACCCAGTAATGACAATAAATGATTCAGACATTACTGTATATTTATGTGCATTTATGCTCAAGAGAACCAATCTGTCAGGTTTGCATAATCTCTTTGTGATCATGGCCAAGTTTCTGTTTACCAGGCAGCTAAGTCTTGTCTGTTGTGTGCAGCTTCAGACCTCCCCTGGCTTTTGTTTTGCGTACCTGTCTCTGTACCTGTGTGTAAACCTGATAATGTAGCGTGTGTGTTTTGTGTGCGTTTGTTTGAGTTTTGGCGGGTTCCTACACTTGTTTTCGCGCTCTGGTTGAATGGGAGCATTGTATCATTGTCTGCATACTTGAGTGCACAGGACACTGAGGGGCCGTTCACACGAAAACACGTTCTTGCATTTAACATAGCACAACGGAAAAGTATGCATACGTTTTTAAAATGTGTACTTCTTTTAACCTTCTTTCTGCTGTTAGCATACCGTCTTAAAAATTGTGAATTCATGCTCCAGACACAGGATACTGGTGTCCACTGCAGGGTAATCTCTTTGTGAAAGTACTTTACCTTGATTAGCTGGTTCAGGTGTGTTTAACCGGGGTTGATGCCATGGCGTACTTACCATAATTTCGAGATGGCAGCACGTTACATTCTACATCCTCGGACTGGTAATTCGCTCTGTGCACGAGAAAAATGCTAACTTCCGGCTTGAGGGTGGAAATTGGGTACTTCGTTTCCGGTTGCCGTCTTGTTTACATCAGTGGACCGGCGTTAAGTTAGTTTAATCGTTCGCAATGGACCTAAAACATAAAAAAAACCGATTCACTTTTCAAAGGGCAGTCGGTGGTAATACCATAATTCCTCAAATAAAAGCTGGGGCCTTTATTTACCTAAACTGCAGAAGGTAACAGGCTTTTATTAGAGGCAGGCGCTTTATTTAAAAAAAATCTAAATCAAATTTCCGTCTGGGTTCCATGCTCCTCAAGACAATTTCGTTTTCATTAAAGTTGTTGAAAAGACCGTTACACTAGCAGCACTAAATTATATGTGTGTTACATCTATTGTCTACTACCATCTATTGGCTGTACGTTACGATGAACTTGAATGCATATTAGGGGATGTTTACACCTGGCCACTTCATGTGTTTTCTCAGATCGGAAAGCTCTCTGATTTATCAAAACAATTCTACTTAAATCTGCTCACAAATGCGTTTTCGCAAAACGGATATAAATCTTCAATTCCCACGCTATATGCGGATTTAATGGAGTGGACGTCACCGAAAGCAACAGATATGAGCTGCATTTGATAGATCAGCTCATTTCTAAATCAAAAGACCGCAACAAGCCTGGTAAGATCATTTCGTTTCTTTACTTTTAATGATGAGGAGAATTGTCTGCGACTTACTTTCACTTTAATTTGCAATAGTTTGCACGTTGGCTTTATGGATAGATGCTCGGCTGCCGTGATGCGTGTTGCAGTAGCGTTGTCACATCTTGCTATAACATTACATAGCCTATAACACGCTCTCACACTTATTTTTTAGCGTTTTTGGGAGGAGTAAAATTTAGATACGTGGTTTCAACAATCAGATGCATTTGATTTACACTTGTGCAGTTTCGTCTGGAATCTCGTCTCAGATCTCCTCCTGAAGAAGTGGTTTGAGCGATCGGATTTAAATTGTCTCGAATGTGCTTCGGATGGCATTTATACATGGTCTTTTCACGATCAGATCACAGAACACGCATGAAGTGGACAGGTGTAACATCTCTTCAATGAAAGTCATTTAGGAGATTATCCACACTAATTTTCCCCCGGCCTTTATTTGTCCGCGTTGATCACGCACCCGGCCATTATCAGAGGCCCGGCGTTTATTTGAATACCGGTTTTTATTTGAGGAATTACGGTAACCAGGCGCTGCTGCATTGTGAAAAGTAAACAATGTTTAACGTTACTTCTACGTCGTCCATCAGGCTACCGGAAACTAGACACCCCCTATCGGTTTCGCAGCCGGAAGTAGCATATGCTAACGTGCACATAGTCTATTATGCATTTCTATCAACCCTGTCAACACCTAAATGAATCTGCAGCGGTCACGTGGTACAAGTAGGAACTCTCAGAAAATTCCCAGCTTATGAGTTGTAATTACGAGTTCAACGAGGACGTGAAGGCTTTTTACAAGTTGAAATTTCGTAGTTACTGTAATTAGAACATGACGTGAACGCACCTTAAACTCTGCAGGAGGAGGATTGGACACCCCTGGTCTACTGGATATTTACAAAACAATTAAAAACAATGAAGCAATAAGGCAAAAAATGTATTATGTCTATTATGTATAATGTAAAAAGAAGTACGCTTTCTGCTTATTATGTAAATATTAGCCTATACGTTAAACGAATATACTTAAGTGAAAACTGTCTGAATGTAATATTTTCTGAAACTAATTGCATGTTATTTACAATTACATGAAAATACATTATACTTTAAATGTAGGCCTATATAAAATGCAATTATAGTTGAACTTTCTTTGACTAACTTAAGTAGAACTTAAGTACATCTTTAAAAGTAATTACTATTGTCTTTGAAATATAGTTAAAGTGCACTGTACTGATAAGCATTTATGGTAAAATATCTCTATTCATGAACCTTATATATCATTTACTTAAATATATTTGTAATTGTAACACATTTGTAATTAAAATTTTATTAAAGTATATTTACATGTGCTTAAGTGTACTTCTTTAAAGCCTGACAAAATAATAAACATATTGATTTAAAATGTACTTTAAAGTAAAGCTTTTTCAAATTATAACTTTTTCTTTAAGTGGACTTTTATTTCACAAAAATAAATAAGATAATTATTATATTATCTGCAAGTCCAGTAAAAAAAAAAAACAGTTAATAAGTACACTACTTAAAAGCACATTCAATTAAACACGCTTCTTTTTCACCAGGGGAGTTATGAAATGATTTTTGACTCAAAGCTGTTCATTTTATTGTCCTGTGCTGTGGTTTGGACCATTACAGGTGGAATGCAGTGTTGCTGCTTCCATTGAATGGTTTCTGTGAACTTAAACCATAGGAGAATTGCAATGCTCAGAGGTGGCTATTTCATAACGCAGGAGACGTAATGGAGTTTGGACAGTTATGTTTCATTTAGGTAGCGACTTTGTTAAGTATATCAAATGTTTCTCCTAAAGTTCCTTAAGGGAAATAAAAATGTAAATGTTGGCATACATGGATGGGAACAGCATAGCTTCGATTTGATGACAAGTTTCATATTGTAGACTTTTGATTGCAGACTTTAGTGTTTTGGGAGATCTGAGCACAGTGTGTAACACTTTATGTTCTGAAATTTCAGAGGAGACGTGTGAGATGGGGTCGTTTTCCTCAAGATAATCTGAGCAGGAAAAAGTTCAATACGTTTTTTAACTTTAAAAATGCAAACGTCTGGTTTGACTGATGGTTTGAAGCCGTTTCTGACATTACTGGCCCATTGTTGGCCATATCATATGTGTTTGCACTGTGTTGTGTGTATGTATGGGTGTATGTCTGTGTGAAACATTCACTGCGTTTACAAAAGGAGAAGTTTGATAAGAGCTGAAAGGTTTCCAAGCCTGGACTGATGGGAATTCTTTCTGAAAAGCATATCAGCGCGATGTCTGAGCCACACATCACACCTTCGTGGCTGGACTGAACACCTGTTTGCATTTCACAAGAGATTTTTAGGTCCATTTGTTGGACTCTGTAATGCTGTTAACAGTTTATGAGTTATCAGTAAGTGTCTGTGTTTCTCAGTTCCTATGAAATGAAGAGATGTTTTGCTTTATTTATGAGATTAGAAATACATATAGAAAGTGTCGAGGAAAGTTACTTTTAAAATCGTAAGAATATTGCATTACGCCCTAATAAGTAACTAATTGTGTTACTTATAGTTACTTTTAATTTATTACTTTTGCTTGTTTTTAATGACAAAAATCCTATTTTGTAAATGTAAAGGCCCTTTCACACCAAAAGTGAAATGAATAACCCAATACATGGAAAAACTTGCATTAATTATATGAAAAAGTAACTTTTGTAAATTTAAAAGTGTAGCGTTACTTTACTAGTTACTTTGAAAAAGTAATCTGATTTTGTAACCCGCGTTACTTGTAATGTGTTTCCCCCAACACTGTTTTTTGATTGTAGATACTGGTCATATTAATGTGAGATTGATGGCAAAGTTACACCATAGCTCTAACCAAAACATTTTTACACACCTGTCATTATCGACGAGTGATTCTGCTATATCAAATGCTTTATTATTTAACCTGCATTCTGATCCTAATGCATCATGGACCATTTTCCTAAGAACTCTGTTTCTTTGAGCTTTAATTAGTAAAAGCTCCTGGGGCCTTGTCTGAGTAACTATCGGAGTATTAGCGGGAATATTTTTTCCTAGACTCCCACTCAGTAATGGCTTGTTTTGACTGACAGAACCAAGGGCGAAATTTGAAATGCAAAATAGCTTCACCTCAAACTCCCTCAGTCTTTCCTGATGTCACTAAATGAACAACAATGCAAGAAAAATTACAACAGCTGTATCAGCGTTATCATCAACTGATGCACATTTTAAGATTTTTTTTGCATTAAATAAGGCATAATGTGCTGTAGTCGGTTATTATTTTAAAAAGCACCCCTGTCTGGTCATTATCCACCTAAATACAAGGCTTCTTACCGCATAAATATATAAATGGGCATATTAAATATTAGCTGCGAGTATTGCGATAGACATTATGCACTTTAGCAATCATTATACAGAAATATTTGAACATACATATTTATTTTAAATAGAAATGTATTATATACACTACCATTTAAAAGTGTTGGGACAGTACGTTTTTTTAATTCTATTTAATTTTTTTAAAAGAATCGTTTTTTTCATCAAAGATCCATTAAATTGATCAAAAGTGATAGTAAAGACAAATTTAAAAAAGATTCATATTTCAAATAATATTGAAAAATAAAAAGCAGCACCACTGTTTTAAACATTGATAACAATGTTTCTTGAGCTGTAATTCAGCAGATTAGAATGATTTCTGAAGGTCATGTGACTGGAGGAATGATGGAATTGCCATCACAGGAATAAATTACATTTAAAAATAAATTCAAACTTTTACTGCATTTTCTCATTAAATAGATGCAGCCTTGGTGAGAATAAGATACTTTGTTCAAAAACATTTAAAAATCTAACCAATCCCAAACGTTTGAAGGATATTGTATTTGTTTTTGGAACAATATATTCATTCATTCTCTCTCTGTCTCTCTCTCTGTCTCTCTCTCTCTCTCTCTCTCTCTCTCTCTCTCTCTCTCTCTCTCTCTCTCTCTCTCTCTCTCTCTCTCTCTCTCTCTCTCTCTCTCTCTCTCTCTCTCTCTCTCTCTACAGTGGCAATGTGTACCGGCACTCAGAACTTGTTGAGTGTGACAGGAACCTCTGAGGTCCAGTACAAGCTCATGAAGGAGATGTACACGGGCTGCCAGATCGTCATAGGAAACCTGGAGATCACACAGATGGAGCACAACCGTGATTTCTCATTCCTACAGGTGGGGAAAAGAGACGACGTTTGTAGGATTTAAAGGATTTAACAATAGATCTGCTATTACATGAATAGAGCAAAATCAGTCCAACCTAATTCCTATGTGTGGGCCCATGTCTGAGTGTGTTGTATATGTTTCATTTTATGAATGTGTCTCTTCACAGTCTATCCGTGAGGTAACAGGATACATCCTCATTGCTATAAACCAGTTCAAACGTTTACCGCTGGAACAGTTGCGAGTCATCCGAGGGACATCACTGTACGAAGATCGGTTTGCTCTGGCCGTCCTCGTCAACTACCAGAAGGATGGAGTGTATGGACTAAAGGAGCTGGGCCTCACACACTTGACAGGTGCGCTAACACATATACGTGACAGGTGACACATTCTCACCGACAGAAACCCATTCTGTCAAAACACCCACGCAGTTTTCATGGCAACAAGACACTCTGGAGGGTGTGGTATAGAAGAATGAGTCAACGGACAGAAGAAAGATTTTTGTGTGTGGTTTATTAAAGAAATTGTTCAACCACAAATGAGCATTCTCCCATCAAGAACCCAAACCTGGACTGACACATACTTGTGACTGCCTTGAGTACCTTGTAATTTATAGGAAAACCCTTTATGATATTGCTCCTCATGAAAAATTCCAGGAGATTGACGTTAGATGGCTACAGTTAGGCTAGAGCATGTCCCGACCTGCTTCAGCAAACACGACATGTCTAATGTGAAATACAATCCATGTGCTTTTATCTTTCCATTGTGTTTCCCCGATGTGTGAATCAATGAACATGTTTGTCATCCTTTAAAATGCCCTTCCTTTAACCTCTTACTAATTCCTGACTCAAAGTGTTGAATCAATATGAATGTTCATTATTTTTAAAACCGAACACAGTTGTACATACAGTAATGTTTGATTATTCATAGGTGTTTTTCAAAATCTCAAAGCACATAATGTTCTGTACTGTTTGTGCTACGAACTTAAATAATTCCTCTAATGTGGCTTGTTGAGCAGAACACCCTAACAATCCCATAACAAAACCTTAGCAAACATTCATAAAACCCTTGTATTGTGGCAGTGACTTTTGAAGCACCACTCTTCAGTAAATCTTAAAATCCTGAGAAAAAAAATTCTATCCTTTTTAAAAAATTCTATAATATGGTTTAATTTCTTTTGAGAGTTTAGAGGACATGTTTTGAGTTCTACATGGCATTTGATTCTGTCTTTGATATTTCTATATTTCTCAAATTCATTATGATCTACAGAGATCCTGGAGGGGGGAGTGCAGATCATCCAGAATAAATTCTTGAGTTATGCGCCGCAGATTAACTGGTTAGATATTGTGAAAGACAGTGGAGCAGAAGTCATCATCGAAGACAATGGACCAGAATGTAAGGATGAAATGATTTATTTCTTTCAAAACAATATTCTTATTGACCACAACCTTTAGAATGGCAGTGTATATATTTTTAATAGATAGCTATATTTAAATGAATATTTATTAATACATTTTTATAAATAAATGTTATCAGAGGATCAAAGGTTGATATTATATAGTTTAGAAGGCTTAGTATTGTAGCCAAATAGACTTTTAATTTGGGCTGATGATCTTATGGAAATGTATAAATTATAATGCATTTTCTGTTTAGTGCGCTGTCATGAGTCTTGTAGCGCCCGGTGTTGGGGTCCAGGAAATGACACTTGTCAAATCTGTAAGTCTCACTCACACTCATGTTATGTTTTCATGTTTTATGGGGACGTTCCATAGACATAATGATTTTTATACTGTACAAACTGTATATTCTATCCCCTAAACCTATACCTACCCCTAACCCTACACATCACAGAAAACTTTCAGCATTTTTACATTTTCAAAAAATATAATTTAGTCTGATTAATAGGCTGTTTTCCTCATGAGGAACAAAAAATGTCACCACGAGGACAAGGATTTTGCCATTTTTGTGGGGATATTTTGTCCTCATAATGTCTGGTTTACCTGGACCACACACACACACACACACGTTAGCTGTGTCACGATTCAGAGGCTGCATCTTTCGAAGGCTGCGAAGGTCGGACCGAGCATTTTTAAATGGGACAGTAATAAACACTATAACCTAACCCACACACTAACACTAACTGAAAACATTCTGCATTTTTACAGTTTATAACAACTTTATTTGCTTTATTTTTATGCTGTTTTACAAATAAGGACATCCCGAAAATGAGGTTTTATCAGGTTTATCAGGTTTAGCTCGTTTCTGGGTACAAATTTGTCCCCAAAATATGGTTAAGTAGTTACACACACACACATAAACACACACACACACACACACACACACACACACATACACACACACACATGTTGCTCAGCTTTCTGTTTCTCACACACACACACTACTCACTCTGTTTCTCTCCCGTTCTCAGTGACGAAGACAGTGTGTGCACCGCAGTGTAACGGCCGCTGTTTTGGACGCAGCCCCAGCGAGTGCTGTCACATAGAGTGTGCCGGGGGCTGCACCGGACCCCTCGACACCAACTGCTTTGTATGTTCAACAAACTCACACCAGTTCTTCAACATGCATCACTCTAGGCTAACATAACAACTTTATGAATCAAGCCTTGCTTGCTTTGATTTGACTATGTATGTGTTCACAGGCCTGCAGAAATTTTAACAACTCAGGGTCGTGTGTGCCGCAGTGTCCCCAGGCTCTCATCTATAATAAAGTGACGTTCAAATTGGAACCGAATCCTAATGCAAAATACCAGTTCGGCACAATGTGTGTATCACATTGTCCACGTAAGTGATTCCTATGTCATCTCATGGGTTACGGAGTCCATTTACCTGTAGCCTATAGGTCATGATGTCAACTGAATATCCCACACTCTCGAGTCTCGAAACCTAAATAGGCCTTTTGAAGGATTTATGGTGTAATCTAATTGTTTGACTTCTGTTCTCTTGTACTTCAGCTAACTTTCTTGTAGATGGCAGTTCATGTGTTAGCAGCTGTCCAGCAAACAAAATGGAGGTGGATAAAAAGGGGATGAAAAGATGTGAGACGTGTGGGGGACTCTGTCCAAAAGGTAACATGCACACTTTTATTTACCTAGTTATCTTCAATGGGAACATATCGACTTCAAAAGTTTGGAATAATTTGATCTTTTTGACAGTCTCTTATGCTCACCAAGGCTGCATTTATGTGATCAAAAATACAGAAATATTGTGAAATATTATCGCAATTAAAAAGAATTGTATTCTATTGTAATATATTTTAAAAATGTATTCCTGTGATGCAAAGGAATTCCCATAGGCTGGGTTGTATGAATTGCAAACCTGCGCACATATTTTAAAAAGCACATAACTATAGAATTCTGAATGAGCATGTGAACGCCGTCAGCGTTAATCACAGGTTCGCGTTTAAAGTCTGATCATTTCGACGGAAGTGAATCAATCAAAGTTAACTTTAGCTGGAAGTAACATTATTCAAGAACCGCTATAACGCCAAAACAATCTGTTACCTTAAATTATATGTTTATCTCTGTAAAGCTGCTTTGAAACAATTCATTGTTAAAAGCGCTATATAAATGAAGATGACTTGACTTGACTTGACAAAGCTGAATGTTTTAGCATCATTACTCATTACATTTCTTATTCTAATCATTATTCTTATTCTTATTCTTATTAAGTAAGGGTGCATTAAACTGATTAAAAGTCACAGTAAAGACATTTAAAATGTTACAAAATGTATAAATGTTGTTCTCTTTCTTTTTCTTCATGAAAAATGTATCATGGTTTCTACAAAAATATTTAGCCGAAATAATAATAATAAAAAATTGTAATTGTAATAATAAGAAGAAATGTAATGATGAAAATTCAGCTTTGCATCACAGGAATAAATTACATTTTAAAATATATTAAAATGAAAAATTATTCTTTTCACAATATTACTGTTTTTACAGTATTTTTTATGAAATAAATGCAGCCTTAGTGAGCTTACTGTAAAGGAAAAACCGTTTCAAAACCATAAATAAGTCTTTATTATTCCAAACTTTCGACCTGTAGTGTATGTAAACCTAATCAAAATTACTAGACTAGCTCCAACCCAACCCTTAAAAAGCATTTAGCATTTTTGGGAAAAAACAAAAGCAAAAAATGTCTCTAGCTCACGACTATGAGCGATTTACTGAATGTATGGCACTCCTGTTCATAGATTTATGTCAAAGTTGTATCACTGTTCATTGAGAAATAAGTAAAATTATGTGCATTTACAGTATGTGCACTTACAGTGAACTTAAGAAAGTATTGGGTAATATAAGGTAACTACCTGGGTTAGGTTTAGTGGTAGGTTCAGGGTTAGTACCTACTTATTACACAGTTATTTTGATTACTATAATAAGTATGTACATAGGGAACAGGGCTGTAAAATGAAGTGCTGCATCAAAATCTCCTTTATGTCCATCTTAGTGTGTTCTCGATCATAACCGTGTTTCTTGTTTGTTTCTTCTCTTTGTGCAGCATGTCTTGGCACTGGTACACCTTCCAGACAGACCGTAGACTCGCAGAACATCGACAGCTTCATAAACTGCACTAAGATTCAGGGCAGCCTGCATTTCCTTGTAACAGGAATTAGAGGGTGAGTGGAAGAAAATTTTCATTTTCAATCAGTTGTAAGCAGTTTTTTACTGTGCACCATTTCCAAACACGCTGTAATTTGATCACATTAGAAAATATTGTTTCATTGTGTTTATTAAGAATACTTACAGTATGCTAGCTAAGAAATTAAGCTCACAAAGAAAATGTTTAAAATGCCCTCACTATCATTTCCACCACAGAATGCTATTAAACAATACATCATTTGAAAAGCCGGGTGGTTGAAATATTCATGACAAAAATTAGTTCTCCTTTCATATCCTCTGCTGGAAATGGTGGACAAATTAAATAAACTGTTAAATGTTAAATTAAATGTTTTTCAGGAGGAGTACGCCCTAATCTTCTAATTATTACCAGGGTGTAAAAACAGCCTCTCACCACTTCCTCGGCATCCCTCCTCCTCCCCTTCTCCTCCTTTATGTAATAGGGGTTAATCTGAGCTCGAGTGGAATATCCTCTACGAGCCCCTCTTGTAGACAGCGAGCCAATCCTGTTTATCACTTATACGCTAAGATTATATGGGCACATAAACTTGTGAAAGGGAGTTGATTTTCTAAAGCTTCAAAAGGCCAGTGTCCATAGTTGAAGGTATTGGGAAATGGTTCATCCAACCTTTCATGTGTCTCTCTTTCCTCCACAGAGACAGTTACAATAATATTAGTGCTCTTGATCCAAAGAAACTGAAGATCTTCAACACTGTCAGAGAAATCACAGGTGAGAAATTACAGATGTAAGACACACACACACACACACACAAATCCTTCCAAAAAGTGTAAAAAAAACTCAGTACTTGAAATTAATTCGCTGTGTATCGAAAAAAGGATTACACGCCGAGATACTAGCAATCTTCTATTTATTACAAGTGCAAAAAATAAAGTACACAGTGCATTTAAAAATCAACAGACAGAAGTGAAAAAACTGAGCAAGGAAAGAGTGATTTCTACGATCTAACTAACCCGTCTGTGCACTTGATAGACATTCTGAGTATTCAGTCTTGGCCCGAAGAGTTGGAAGATCTTTCTGTCTTCTCAAATCTAGCAACAATACAAGGACGAACACTGTACAGGTGAGCATAGAGCTTGAAAAAAAACATTTACCTGTCTCCTTATGTACTATATGTACTGTATTAGGTTCGGACCAGGATATATTGGTGTGCTTTTTTGACTGGGATGAAGATGTAAATAGCAGCCTAGCAGCCATTTAGAAGCAGTGATATTAATAATTAAAAATAATAATAATTTTACAATACCATAATAATTGATGCCTGATATTTATAGAAGCCGTGTTATATTCATTATTAATTTTCATGCTCCTGTCTTGTTCTCCCTCCAGAGGAGTAAGCTCTAAGAGGTAGGATTGTGTGTTCAGCTTGTACTCCTTTTCTCTCTTTACTTGATTGTTCCATATATGCATATACAAAACGTTAAGATATCACATTGTGCATTGCTTAAACGTGCTTTACTATCAGCTCAGTGGTGTGGTATTTCTAAGCTACAGATTGGTGGTGGGAAATCTTGCATGGAGAATATGGAAAGTTTTCTGCTTATCATAAAAAACTCCTTTACAGTGTTGATTCATTTCCACCTAATCACCAGGATTGAAACTCTTGAGACATTGTTTCAATAATATGTGTAGAGTCTTCATGAAAGTACAGTACACGGGAGCAATGTTGTTTTTTGATAGTTGATCCCCATCCGATTGCAGCAGTTTTGTATTTGTTTTTTAAGAGTCTTAAAGTCAACATGAAATGCTGTTCACAGCCCATTTTACTTCCGTATCTGACATACACTACTCCACTAGTTTGGAGTCAGTAAAATATATTTTTTTAAAGAAAGAATATTTTTATTCAGCAAGGATGCATTCAATTGATCAAAAGTGACAGTAAATACATTTATAATGAATCAAAACAGTTATATTTCAAATAAATGTGTTATTTAAACTTTATATTCATCAAATAATCCTGAAACAAATGTGTCATGGTTTCCAGAAAAATATTAAGCAGCACAGCAGTTTTCAGCTCAATGCTAAAATAATCAGAAATGTTTCTTCATCATATTAGAATGATTTCTGAAGGATCATGTGACACTGGAAACTGGAATAATGGCTGATGAAGATTTAGCTAAATTAAACAGTTATTTTGTAATAATTGTAATAATATTTCTGAATATTGCTGTTTTTACTTTTTTTTTCTTTTTTTTACTGTATTTTTAAATATACATGCATAAAAAAAAATCACCCCGACCCCAAACTTTTAAACAGTAGTGTATGTCTGAATGAAATCATTAAAGCGATTTTTTTTTTTTTTTTTAAAGACAGAATAACTCAAACTCCCTAACTGACACACACAGGACATTCAATTCGACTTGCTTTTCTATATTGGTAGTCTATGGACTTTTGCCTTTCTTCTTTAGAATAATGTGCACCAATAAATTGTGCACAATAAAACCAGCAACTTGTATTAAGCAAGTAATTAGGGTCAGTTAATTTCATGTTGACTTTAAGTACCATGTCATTTTATTTCTCATCTATCTTTTAAATGACATTTCCACTTGCTCTCTCTCAGAGGTTACTCGCTTTTGGTGATGAAGATTCCCACATTGAAGTCCCTGGGTCTTCGCTCTCTCAAACGAATCGGTGATGGAGGCATCTACATTACAGGAAACAAGCAGCTGTGCTATCACCACACAGTGAACTGGACACGTCTCTTCGGGAGCGGCCCCAGGGCCGTGCGCCGCCAGAAGTCCCTCGACATCAAAGAGAACAACCCACAAGAGCAATGCAGTGAGTACATGTGGCGTATTACCAAAATGAGTTTTTCACTATCGACTAGTTGTGGGTTGTCTGAATGACTACTTAATCATTGGGAAGTGGTTTTAAATTCACCATAAAATCCAAATGGAAAATTATAATTTTTTATGGAATATTGCAGTATTTATTATAAATGATTTATCCATGCACATCTTTATTTTTTTCCATTCATGTGCCCTCATAATCTTTAATCAAAATAACTCCCCCCCCCCACCCTTGCAATGACTTCTCTTCTCTTCTCTGATGACGTGTTTACTGGCGTGAGGGCGGGGCAACCTGTCACTCACATGAGATCGACCAATAGCAAGCCACAACGATCCGATCAATTCCTGATAAACAAAATCATGTCCCACCCAACATTTTTTCTCGTTTGAGAAGCCATTTCACTCGTATATATGCCACAATAGGGAAGAAAAGACTATTGCAACTTTTGTTTCATGCCAACTTTAAGTGTCCTAAAAATATTAAATACATCATTTAGAATTTAATATATGTTAATGAATATTAAATATTAAAGGGATAGTTCTTTTTGATGAAATCTGAGTTTTCTGTCCCTCCATTGACAGCTACGCAACTACCACTTTGACGCGTCAAAAAGTTCATAGAAGAGATCGTAAAACGAATCCATATGAATTAAGCGGTTTAGACTAAATTTTCTGAAGAGACTCGATAGCTTTATATGATGAACAGATTGAATTTAGGCTTTTATTCACATATAAACATTCATCAGCGAACACATCAGTTGTGGTGAACGGAAGCTCAAGCATGTTCGCTTGACGTGCGAGAACCAATGAGGTTCATTCTCGTGTTCAATCTCATTCGTTCTCTCAGCACGTTTGAGCTTCTGCAAGAGGTTTGTTCTCGCGTATTAAGCCGGTTCGGTTGAGCTTCTGTTTAGGCTCGCTGATCAATGTTTAAATGTGAATAAAAGTCTAAATTCAATCTGTTTGTCACATAAAGTGATCGAGTCTCTTCAGAAAATTTTTACTAAACCGCTCAATTTATGGATTAGTTTTATGATCTCTTTATGAACTTTTTGAAACTTCAAAGTTGCATAGCTGTCAATGGAGGGACAGAAAACTCATCAAAAATATCTTACAGGTTTGGAATGATATGAGAGGGAGTAATTAATGACATAATGTTTGGGTGAATTAACCCTTTAAATAACTGTATCACTAATCAAATCATTACTGACTATTTAAAAAAGTCTCAAATTCAGTATTGCTGTGTGTTTGTAGTTAAAGAAGGCCATGCGTGTGATCCCCTGTGTTCATCTGAGGGCTGCTGGGGTCCGGGACCCGATCAGTGTCTGTCTTGCAAGAACTACAGCAGAGGAGGAACATGTGTACCACACTGCAACTTCCTTTCAGGGTCAGTATCTCTCAGTCGTTTGGCACCAAAATGTCCCTAGTTTTGTATTGTTTAGCATGCATCTTCATTGTAACTGTTAAAAGTGTATGACATATGCGTTCATTCATAGACATTTCTGATGACAAAGAAGCTGAAGGGGTTGTGATATTTCCGGTCTATTGTGAAATCAGTGCTCACAGGAATTTCTCTGGAATGAACATTTCAGTGTACTGGAATGATTTTGACATTGAAACAGTGCTTAGAAATGGCCAACTCCCTGGGCAGTCAACCAGAGAGTGGATTGAGACACTCCCAAAGGGTCCTTTTCATGTGTGTGTTGTAGCTAAGAAAAAAATATATGATTTATTGCTGTGAGAAAATAGATTTTCTGAACCTCTCCACAGTGAAAAACGAGAGTTTGCGGGTCCCAAAGGAGAGTGTATGCCGTGTCACCAGGAGTGTGCGGTGCAGCACTACAAACACACCTGCAGAGGACCGGTAATCTTTTGTTCTTTGGGAGAATGTCACTCGCTGTTTGCACGGATTGTTTGATTTATTACATAATCTCTCCATCTCATTTGTCCTGCAGGGTGCTGATGAGTGTGAAGCATGTGTGCATTTGCAGGACGGGCCGTACTGCGTGTCCTCGTGTCCAGAGGGGGTCCAGGGGGAAAATGGGCTCATCATTTATAAGTTCCCCAGTGGCCAGCACAAATGCCAACCATGCCATGCCAACTGCACCCTGGGGTGAGGAGCCTCAGAATGCCAATTAAAGTGCAATAAAATACATGTTGTGCATGTCATTGTAACTGTAATATTTTTGCTGTCAATTAATTCTGTATATTTCCTGTCTCAGATGTTTGGGTCCAGGTCAGAATGATTGTGTGGATTCATCCAGGTCGGCTGCTGGGTAAGTGTCTCCCTCTGCTGGTGCGATCGATGTATCACCTGCAGTTGCCAGCCGGCATGTAATTGTGTAAACATGTTGTGTTGCAGCTTGCCGGTGACAGCAATAGTGCTGAGCGTTATATTCGGGGTGATGGTCGCATTCTCTGTGTTTGTGCTGAGTGTTCTGTATCGCAGAAGTGTTGCTATCCGGCAAAAACGTGCCATGAGGAGATATCTGCAGAGTGGAGAGGTGTGTGCAGAGACACATAGTCAAAAGAATTCAACAAATTGAATTATTGAAGTGTTGTATATAAGGTTTTATAACGTTTAAAAATGCATTTAGAGTTTCGAACCACTGGAACCTGGAGAAAAAGGCATGAAAGTTCATGCTCGGATTTTGAGAGGGTCTGAACTACGAAAGATCAAACTTCTCGGCTCTGGAGTGTTTGGCTCTGTGCACAAGGTACTTACACACTCTGATGTCATTACATGAGCTCATACTGAAACCTGACAATAACTCGTATAAGTTACTGAACCATTTCCTCTAGGTGTTTTCCTAATACATTGTTGTCTTCCTTATTTTGGCTCCTTGTATAGTTCTCCTTTTTCGTTTGTATCTTCACAGGGAGTTTGGATACCAGAAGGAGACACAGTAAAGATTCCAGTGGCTATCAAGACTATCCAAGACCGTACGGGACGACAGACCTTTCAGGAACTTACAGATGTAAGACACACACACACACACACACAAATCCTTCCAAAAAGTGTCAAAAAACCTCAATCTTCTATTTATTACAAGTGCAAAAAATAAAGTACACAGTGCATTTAAAGAAGTGAAAAAACTGAGCAAGGAAAGAGTGATGTGTGTGTGTGTGTGTGTGTGCGCACATGTTTGTGAGCTAAAGACAGAGAGCAAATAATACCACACACACACACACACACATAGCCTATATTTGAAATATTATTACAATTTTAATTAATTGTTTAGCCTACTACTTTATTTCATTTTAAAATATAATTTTTTATCAAATCTACTGTATTTTTGATCACATAAATGCAGTTTGTTGAGTATTACGAGACTTAATTCAAAAACATTTGAAAATCATACCAACCCCAAACTTTGGAATGGGTTGCACTGTGATTAATAAATGAACAAAATTCATGTTCATTTAATTGTAATTTTTATTTGTTCATAGTGACACATATAAGACATTTATAAGACTAGTATTAATACGTATTACTCTGTCACAATGTTAACCATTCATTAATACCTTTTACAAGACAACAAAATAAAAACATTAAAAAACAGCGTACACACAAAATTACATTCTGAATGATTTCTGCTCTGTCTTGCAGCATATGTTGGCTATGGGGAGTTTGGACCACCCGTATATAGTGCGGCTCCTAGGCATCTGTCCGGGACCCAGTCTGCAGCTGGTCACTCAGCTCAGTCCACAGGGGTCGTTGCTGGAGCACATCCGCCAGCGCAGAGACGGTCTCAACCCTCAGAGACTGCTCAACTGGTGTGTGCAGATTGCCAAGGTGAGAGAGCCAGAAAGTCTGGCTATGTGTTTTGAGGTATTCAGGGATTCAGATCATTTCAAGCCCACTTAAACAAACTAAAGTCTTTCCTCACTTGCTCCCTCTAGGGTATGTACTATCTAGAGGAGCAGAGAATGGTCCACAGGAACCTGGCTGCCCGCAACATTCTGCTCAAGAGTGACTTTATCGTTCAAATAGCTGATTATGGCATCGCTGACCTCCTTTACCCCGACGACAAGAAATACTTCTTCAATGAGGTTAAGGTAAAGCAGACTTACAAGTTGCTGGTCAAAAGTTTGGAATAATGAAGCTTTTTTAATGTTTTTGAAAAGTCTCATGCTCACCAAGGCTGCATTTATTTGATCAAAAATACAGTGAAACAGCAATTTTGTGAAGTATTATTACAATTTAAAATATAGATTTTTTCTAAAGAAACATTTCTTTTTATTATCAATGTTGAAAACAAAACCATAATACACTACCATTCAAAAGTTTGGGGTAAGTAAGATTAAAAAAACTTAAAAGATTTCTATTGCAAATAAATGCTGTTCTTATGAACTTTCTGTTCATCAAAGAATCCTGAAAAACTGATCACAATTTCCACAAAAATATGAAGCAGCACAACTGTTTTCAACATCGATGATAATCAGAAATGTTTCTTGAGTATCAAATCAGAATGATTTCTGAAGGATCATGTGACACTGAAGACTGGAGTAATTATGCTGAAAATTCAGCTTTACATCACATGAATAAATTACATTTTAAAATATGTAAACCGTTATTTTAAATTGTAATTATATTTTACAATATTACAGTTTTTACTCTATTTTTGGTTAAATAAACACAGCCTTGGTGAGCAGAAGAGACTTCTTTTAACAACATTTAAAAAAATCTTATGTAGTGTATATGTAGTGTATGTACTGCTACGATATTCCAATCAGTTCCCGAACCAGTAATCTCTACTCTGTGTCTCTGACATTTTTCCTAATGTTTGTAAATCCTAGACGCCAATTAAGTGGATGGCTCTTGAAAGCATCTTGTTCCGCAGATACACACACCAGAGTGATGTGTGGAGCTACGGTGAGTCCATGTGTTGCAAGATTAAATGGTACTGTAAAATACTGCACTTTGGAGCGTGAGATTCAATAAAAGCCCTCTCTATCTCTAGGTGTGACAGTCTGGGAAATGATGTCGTATGGGGCAGAGCCATACTCTGCTATGCGACCACAAGAAGTACCTGATCTGTTAGAGAAAGGGGAACGGCTTTCTCAACCTCAGATCTGCACCATCGATGTCTACATGGTCATGGTCAAATGTGAGTCTTCTTATAGCCCATAATGCAAAGTGGAACTGATCTTATGCTTCTGAAATTGATCCCATCTCATATATCATCTAGCAGGGCATGTTTGCACGAGAGCTTCTGGAAAGATTGTAAATACAAATTAGGGATGCACAATATATCAGTGCCAGCTGATATCCTCTATTTTTACATTTGAATTTTTAAAAATACAAATTACTTACTAACATTTTTAAATGTAATCCATTTTCATACTGTATATTATAATGTTGTCATTCTCAATTCACTTGTAGCATTTATTTATTTATGCCATTTTTGTAATGGATTCTTAAAAATAGTATAGAATTTACTCTACCGTTCAAACATTTTTGACAGACGTCTCTTAAATACAGTAAAATATAGTAAATGTAGTAAAAACAGTAATATTGTGAAATACTATTTAAACATTTTATATATACACTACCGTTCAAAAGTTTGGGGTCGGTACGATTTTAAATACTTTTAAAAGAATTCTCTTCTGCTAACCATGGCTGCGCTTATTTGATTAAAAATACAACAAAAATCAGTTATAGTATTAAATATTATTCCAGTGTAAATCAGCTGTTTTCTGTGTGAATATATAGTAAAGTGTAATTTATTCCTGTGATCAAAGCTGAATTTTCAGCATCACCAGTGTCAGTGTCTTCAGTGTCAAATGATCCTTCACAAATCAGTATAATATGAGGATTTGATGCTCAAGAAACATTTATTATTATTATCAATGTTGAAACAGTTGTTGGTCTGTCAGTTGTACAGTTTTATTTTTTTATTTTTTAGGATTCTTTGATGAATAGGGTTAGGGTTAGAATCTTTTGTAACATTATAAATGTCTTTACTGTCACTTTCGATCAAATTAATTATTCCTTGATAAATAAAAGTATTGATTTCTTTCCTCGAAAAAATGTAAATAAAATTCTCACTGACCCCAAACTTTTGAACGGTAGTGTATATTTTAAATGTAATTTATTCCTGTGATGCTAAAGCTGAATTTTCAGCATCTTTACTCCAGTCTTCAGTGTCACATGATCCTTCTGATATGCTTATGTGGTGTTCAACACATTTTTGAACTTCCATCTATTGGCTATTGACCATAACTTGAAGTTAATTATCTGTATCAGTCAGAATATTTATATATCAGTGCATTCCTAATGCAAATGTTTAAACAGGTTGGATGATTGATGAAAATGTTCGGCCAACTTTTAAGGAGCTAGCCAATGAGTTTACCAGAATGGCTCGAGACCCTTCTCGGTATCTTGTCATCAAAGTAAGGCAAACGAACAGAGTACTTCATTGTTTTCTGGTCATGTCAGAACTTGGAACTGTTTGGATGACTGTTGTTGATTGACGTTCCTCCACTAGGAGGAGTACAGAGCTCTTGACTCGGCCTCAGATGAGTCCCATCAGAGAGGAACTGAGATGGACATTCTAGGGGTGGCCCTGGAGGACCAGGAAGATGAAGTCTCGGAAGATACGATAGACATGCCACGCTATATAACACCATCTAGAAGCTTCTCTAGACTGCGTATAGATTCTCATCGGGTACGTTATATAATATTGACCATGATCAATACATAATGGTTTGAAAATTGATTAATATACACTACTGTTAAAAAACGTGGGATAAGATTTTTCAATGTTTTTGAAAGAAGATTCTATGCACAATAAAGCTGTATTTTTTAATCAAAAATACAATGAAAACAGGAACATTGTGAAATATTATTACTATTTAAATGGACTGTTTTCTATTTTAATTTATGTTAAAATTGTATTTATTCCTGTGATGATAAAGCTGAATTTTCAGCATCATTACTCCAGTCTCCTACTTAATATTTTTGTGGATCCATTACAAATTTTTTTCCAGGATTCTTTGATAATGTTTTTAATGTCACTTTTGATCTATTTAATGCATGCTTGCTGAATAAAAGTAATAATTTCTTTCAAAAACGTACTGACCCATATAGTCAGATGATTTGTGGAGGCTGTTTGAATAACAAATTAAACAGCATAACTTTGACACTTTTCTTTTTATTATTACACCAGTCAAGTCTGACTCCCTCCAATATTGCTGGATATCTACCAATGATCCCTGGTGTGGAGAGCTCTGTACAGGTCAGTGTTTCACAATAATGTCTAAAGCTCATTTCACTACAATAGTTTTAGGCTGAGACCATCCATATAGAAACAACATTTGATGGGTTATGAATGAATATTGGAGGAATAATGGGCTTGCACATATCTTACAGCGTATGTCTTAACACCACTTATAATAGCTCGATATATTGTCCACCTCATTTTGCTGCAGACGGGATGGGCTTCTCGTTCCCGACTGGACTCTGCGTGCACTGTTTCTGTGAGCTCGGAGGGACAGGGAACTGCAGTGGAACTGGAAATGAACGATGACTTCTCATTGGTCGGCAGCACGAGGAGGGTCACACATCGAGAGGACAGCGCTTACATGTCGCAGCGGGACAGCCTATCAGGGCCTCCAGAAACAACCTCCACAGGCACTCAAGGAGAGGAGGACCACAGTGAATATGTGTTGCCTGGATTTGGTGAAAGTCCAGAGAAAGGTGAGGATAAGCAAAATAGAGAGACATGTGTGCGTGTAACCTTTATAAATTAATTTCTGTAAAATGTTGATGTGTCAACTTTGTAAGGTCCTGTGAAGCCATAATGAAATATCTGCGGAAGCCCATTTCTGCCTTTAGAGTAAAAAAATTATTGTGAGATAATGTTTCAAATAAGAAATACATTTACATTGTGAGATATAAAATTACACTGAAATATAATTATACAATTATGACATATGAAGTCACAATGAATGTTATTCAGGGTTGCACTGTTTTTTTTTTGTTTTTTTGACAAGTACACTCAAACCATTGTTCTGCTGTTTAACAATATACTGATTGTTCAGCTGACGAAACGCCTTTCTGAACTTTCAGTAGACGAATACTCAACTTTTGAAAGTTTGACTTGTGAAAATTACATGATCTAGTACCTTAATACAGTACATGTCATTGTAAAGACTGTCCGTATGTCCATCCCTCTCATTCCTTAAATTCAATATCGTGTCTAACCTGACTGGTCGTCAATTACGTTCAATTCAGAATAAAGTGCAACGGTTGGGTTCTGGAAGTAAATACTCCATTCATTTTCTTCATAGGAAATTGATAATGATTGTTGTTGTGACAGACCTGTTGTGAGCTCTGAGGTTGTTAATCGATGGTATTTGCTTCTGTTAAAGCCATCAGTCTGCATTATCTCAACTTATTTTTTACAATAATCGTGTTGACCAGCTGAATTTGTGGTGAAAACTACATTACCCATGATGTTGCGAGTTGCGACAAGAAAATCATGCCAAAAGAGCTCCTTAGCTCCACCCACTCCCATGAAGCACTGCAAATGACGTAATCGTGTCGGTCTCCCTATATTCTCAAAACACTTATACTTATTATACTTATATTTTACCAATCAACAACTTTAAATGAATAGTTTTATATTTCTCCATCGTTTTTAATTCGATTATGTTGTTCACAATGCTTCATGGGATTGTAATTCTTTCCCTCATTAAAGTCGTTGAGTCTTTTTGTCCGATTTTCAAATACTTTTTTGCTTCAAATAATTGTTTTGATTGTGTTGTGATTCACATCATAGCTAGTTGGTTTGGTTCATGGCACTTTAACCAAGACTTTTTTAACATCCCTATGGGAAAAATGAATGGATAAAATACTTCCCGGAACCAACGCTGCTGAAAAAGCTAAGAAACAAAGTCGCAATCGCAATTTCTTTTTATTATTCTTTTATCGGAGAGGTGGACATTGACTTTCATATTTATGAGTACTCGTGTTAACACATCTCTTGTTTTATGATTTTCTTCAGAAACTCTTCTATTACCATCATCACGTTCAACACGTTCTCAAAGGAAACTGTCAAGAGGTCATTCGGGTGACTTTTTAGAAGCCCGCAACGGTCCAGGTGAAGAATACGAGTATATGAACAACCAGACTCTCTCACTCAGCCATATACCAGGGCAGCTTAAAGATTACAATCAGCGACCGCCACGAAACCGCAGCGCCTCCTTCAACCCTGCAGGGTTGTACAGCAATCACAAATCTCAAGGGTCCGGCAGACCCAGTAAGAGATCATCGATCGAGGGCTCAGAAAGTAGCGGAGGTCTTTCCCAGTCCTCAACTGAACAAAGGAGTCACAGCGATGGCGATTTCCTGTCCAGTGAAGCCGAGTACATGGATGCTGATCTAGATCTTCAGGAGGTTGAGTACGAGTACATGGACATCCATGCTGGAAGAGGAGGAGGACCACCAACCAACATGGTTGTCAAACTTCACCTCCCAAGACCAGTTTCCCACCCTCTTCTCAAAAGATCGCCACAAGACAATGAAGACGAATATGTGGAGGACGACTATCAGTACACGAACAGCCAGCCTCGGCTGAGGAATTCGCTCAGGGTGCAGGGGTTAATGGAAGGTGAAGGAGAAGTGTATGAATATGAGGATATGGACTCGTTGGCTGCAGGTGGAGCCTCGGAAGCTGAATACCAGAACATGGAGGGAGAAGACGAGGAGAGTGTTGGACTGAGGGACGGAGAGTGTTCAGGGGGACCGGGGCCTGGAGCGTATGTAAAAGTGCGTGCAGGGATGGAACATAAAGCTTTTGATAATCCTGACTACTGGCACAGCAGGTCGTTTCATAAAACCAATGCTGTCCGCACATAGAGGCGGAGAACGGATTGAAGGAACTTGATGCAAATGAACAAATGCAGGTTGAACTGTCTTCCGTGACCGATGGTCAGGATATTATTCAATAATGCACTCTATTGGCACACATCCATGATAAAACTGATACAACCATGACAAAATAAATGTATTTTGATGTAGAAATGTATTCTTGATGTAAAAAAAAAAGTGCCATTAAGTGGTTTAAATATCTTTAAGCCAGAGCACCTTTGTTCTTTTTTAATATAAACTCTTAAAAGGAAAGGTTCTTTATTGGCATTGATGGTTCTATAAAGAACCTTTCCATTCCACAAAAGGTTCTCAATGGTGGAAACTATACAAGTGCTTTAGAATAAAAGGTTCTTTCACACTAAGAAAATAATTATTCTTGTAAGTCACTGGAAGGTGTTTTAGAGGCCAATTCACACTGCACCGACAGACGCCGACTAACACGGACAATCACCAGATTACATACGCCAATTTTTATACATTCCACAACCCAACAGATGCCAATTGAACACGATTGATCGGCAAAAACAAAAGCCGACCGACAGCAACAGGGGTAACACACGGATCCAACCAAACCTGACGAAGTATCTGTTGTCATTGGTCTGCGTCTGTCAGTGCAGTGTGAATTGGCTTTAGGGAACCCAAAATGGTTCTTCTATGGCAAGGATGCCCAATCCTGTTCCTGGAGATCTACCTCCCTGCAAAGTTCAGCTCCAGCCCTGATCAAACCCAACTGAAGCAGCTGAACTCTTGATAGTCAGGTGTGTTTGATCAGGGTTGATCTCATAGATCTCCAGGATCGGGCACCCCTGTTCTGTGGCATTACTGTGAAAACCCTCTTTTAGAACCTTTATTATTTTTTAAGAGTGTATGGTGGAGGTCCCAGAATTACCAGATTAATGAGCTTCACATTGAAAGCACTGATTTTTACATTACATCTTGATGTGTATGTACGGTATGTAAGTGTGTGGTTACTTAAAATGTTCTGTTAATGCCAAGTTTGTTAAAGCCATAAGTTTGCTGTTTGTGCTTTTGAGAGTGAGTGTTCTTCTTAAATATATGTTATTTAGTGTTCATGAAGTGCCCAATTCAGTCAATAGCTGTTACTGCCATACCACTGTGCATCTGTTCAGATTGCACTCGAATGATCCCCCAATGTCAAATCTGGGGTGTTTACATTTGGAATTTATCAAATAATTCTTTGATAATGTCAGTTAAATAGCATATTGATTGAGTTTGGGTGAAGTTGTTTTTCTTTGAGAGGTGTTGTGCATGCCTTATGAACAAATCATAATGAAGTACTTGTATTATGTTTCAAATGAAATGGCCAGTAAACAAGCTTTTACAGCGAAACTATAGTTTTGTACAAACATATCGAACTAAAGTATTTTCTCAACTTTGTAACAGTTTGAAATGATTTTTTATTTACTGTTTGAAACCTGTTGTCTTACACTTTTAATAAAAATGTTTCTATAAACCTGAACTAAACAATCTTTGCTCTCATACTCCCACATTTTTTCTGCTTTCTGTGTGGTAGTTTCTCAACACATTTTAATATTAGTTTATACAGCTAGGTAAGAACTATAAAGACAATTCCTGAACAGCCAGACAGATTTATGCTGTGTATTTATGTGTTTCAAATGGTTATAGGTGGAGAACCTATTAGTGGGTGAGTAATTCATCTGATCTTTATGGTTTCCATGAACTGGTCAAATTTTCACACAGATGCCACTGACTGTATTATACTGTAGCCTATGATTAAGTAATTTACACCAGAATAAAATGCATATTCTTGCAGATACAAGCCTTTGTATGATTCATTTTTATATAATATGTTTCAGTTGAAAAGAAAAGTATCTTATGTTGACAAATTAAACTTATTGTTATATTATATATATTATATCCTGATTATATAATTCATTTTTATTTATATAAATGTAGATTTGTTAATGTTTTGTGGCATTTTCAATCCTTAAATCAACCGAAAAAGAGGAGTGCCTTAAAACTCTTTAAATTACATGCAGTAGGCGGCCATAGATATTGATTAACCCCCTAAAGTGTAAAGGTTTTAAAAAACTTACTGTGAAATCTTATTGTGCATAGATAGATAGATAGATAGATAGATAGATAGATAGATAGAACAAATGTAAGAAAACAATATATATATTTTTACTATTGTGACCTTTTTGGAAAATATACAAAAGCCTCGGTTGGCTTTTGGCGCCATCGTATATGACGACACCTCCGTTGTGGCTGCGTAGTGGGCGTGGCTACGCTGTGCGTGGAGGCCGTGGGCGGAGCCTGACGGACGGCGAACCACTGTGGTAGCGTGACTGATTTCTGCGGTCCGCTCAACGACGTATTGACAGAGAGACGTTTTGAGAGCCGGTGCAACTATGTCCGACGACGAACAGCAAGAGCAGACCATCGCCGAGGACTTGGTCGTGACCAAATACAAGATGGGCGGTGACATTGCCAACCGTGAGTTTGACGTTATGAGTGATGGAGGTGTTGAGTCGGTGACACGGGCCTCCACGCTGCTCTCTCGTGCATGCCATGTGTTAGGACGAGATGAACAGTGTGGGACATCAGCTCCCAGCGCTCTGGCCTTATGCAATATGCAGCCGCTCAAGACCTGTTTTAAATGCATGACTGTTCCTCCAGTGCACGTCTATAAAGCTTGTGCACTTTTTGCAGTGCTACAGTAATGGAGGGACTCTTTCTGGAGCTAATGCTAGCTAGCATTAGCCCTCAGTGCATGTCAGTGAGTGGACACTTGTGGCTCTCGCAATGCCAGCTGTTAGGGGTTAGTCCTAAAAGGCATGGCATATGTCTGAGCTTTCTACATGCATATGTCCACTATTGCAGATCAATGGCTTGAGAGCTTTCCCATCCTATCTGTCAGCATTGCTTACACAGGCAGTGAACATCATGAAGATGTTGAGGGGATGCTTACGGGGCTTTTGACATTATCACTCCAGGGCAGTCGGTGTCAATGACTATAGGTCATTGTATTTTTTGCACAGTGAACTTGAATGGTAGTGCACTACTCTTTGAGCTCCATTGATGACTCCGTAAATTTGGAGTTTTGCCACATTTGTCGTCTTTGTTGAGAAGAAATTAAGATCTGTTGAGAAGTTCATTCCATCATATAAGCTCAAGCACCTGCTATTTGCATATCTTCTTTGTGTTAAAGGGATAGTTCACCCAGTAATATATTCTGTCATTACTCATGTCGTTCCAAACCGGTAAGATTTTCGTTCTTCTTTGGAAAACAAATAAAGATATTTTTAATGAAATCTGAGGCCTTTCTGTACTCTGCTACACAACTACACTTTGACACTTCAAAAAGTTCATAAAGAGATCGTAAAACTAATCCATGAATTGAGCGGTTTAGTCCAAATTTTCTGAACAGACTCGATCGCTTTATATGATGAACAGATTGAATTTAGGTTTTTATTCACTTAAACATTAATCAACCGTCGCACACATCAGTTGTGGTAAATGGAAGCTCTTGACTTGCAAGGACCAATGAAATTAATTGTTGTGTTATGCAGCATGTTTGAGCTTCAGCAAGAACCAATGAGGTTTGTTCTCGAGCATCAATCAGGTTCGGTTGAGCTTCTGTTTATGTTTGCTGATCAATATTTATATGTGAATAAAAGCCTAAATTAAATCTGTTCATCATATAAAGTGATTGAGTCTCATGGATTAGTTCAATTCCTATAATCTCTTTGTGAAAGTTTTGAAGCGTCACAATAGTTGCGTAGCTGTCTATGGAGGGACAGAAAGCGCTCAGATGAAATAAAAAATATCTTCATTTTTGTTTCCGAAGAACAACGAAAGGCTTACGGGTTTGGAACGACATGAGGGTGAGTAAATGATGACAGAATTGTCATTTTTGGGTGAACTATCCCTTTAAGCCTCAGCCACCCAGACTTTGAGCACACACAACTTCTATGGACACTGCGACGGTTGTAATATCTGTAATATTAACACACTTCTGTTGGTCACACATCATCATGTGATATGAATTCACATGTCAGAGTTCAACAAACTTGAACAATTAAACAGTGAAATTCACATGATCTTGCGTTCAGGAAGTCAATAGAATAAGTGTGACGGTCCTTTATAAGTGGTTCTCAATTTATTTTATTTTTTTCAGGACTTTGTTTTTGAGATTTCTGGAATTTTATTTGGGACATCAAGTGGCATCCCAACACAGTACAAGAACATTTTTTTTTTTTTTTTTTTTTTAGTAAACAATGTCCTTAAATCTTATGTTAAAAAGTATTAAAGGGATACTTCACCCAAAAATTAAAATTTTGTCATCATTTATTCACCTTCAAGTTGAACCAAAGAATGTTGGTAACCATACAATTGACGGCACCAAATTGACTTCCAGTGTATTTTTTTTTCTACTGTAGAAGTCAATGGCTACCGTCAACTGTCTGGTTACCAACACGATTTTTTTCTGCAAAAATAAATCTGGTATTTTAATGCTTTAGTACATTCAAAAAATTAAATACAGCACCCTTTTCCCAGTTTTCCCCCCCTTTTATTCAGCTAAGAAATCACGCCATGATGTATTCATCTTTTTTGGTCACACGTCTTCACGTGATATGATATATTCACCAAACTTTGCATGAGCTTCTGTTTCCTGTCTCCTGCATGCATATTGATAGAAGTCAATGGAACAAAAACTGTAGTGTGACCGCCCCCTTGTTTTTTTTTTTTTTATGTTGAATTTGTTGCTCCAGACTTGCACCAAAATACTGTACAGTTTGATTTGATGAACAGCCTTTGGCATTAACAACAAAATATATGAGAAATGTTTCTTCTCCCTTTTAAAAGTTAATACGAAATTTTGACTATCAGGAGAAAATTCACCAAAGTGTTCATTTTGTCAGAATCCAATGTCCATTAAACATATTTTGCTGGACTGTAATACTTCTACCCCTTTGAGAAACTTGTTTTACTCTGTAGATACTTTTGAAAAGGTTTTAAACCAAGTAAATCCAAATGTAGTCTTAGCATTGTGAAATTTTCTCGGACTGAATCCAGTTATTTTAGTAGGAATCCACACTATTGGGAATTTCCAGTGAGAGCGAAAGATTTCCCCGCACAAATTTCACAAGCAGGTTCAAGTTGGTCGCGTGGATTCGCAAAGTAACTTCTTTGTGAGCCATGGTTCATTAATTGGTACACTATTGACAATAGATCAATACATTTTTTTTGCCCTTGAAATTTTGCCGAAATTT
Organism: Rhinichthys klamathensis goyatoka; assembly: GCF_029890125.1. NCBI lineage: Eukaryota > Metazoa > Chordata > Actinopteri > Cypriniformes > Leuciscidae > Rhinichthys > Rhinichthys klamathensis. The sequence goes on from NW_026606776.1 coordinate 1,388,970, forward strand.
GTGTACCACACCTTTAGTCTCTATTTTTATGTTCTTCTCTCTTTAGAGGCGTTGAGGGTGGTCATCGGGGCAGCCAAACCAGGAGTCTCAGTTCTCTGCCTCTGTGAGAAAGGAGATGCTTTCATCATGGCAGAGACTGGGAAGATCTTCAAGAGGGAGAAGGACATGAAGAAAGGTAGATGTTGCTAAACGCTTGTGGTTTAGTAAGACAGTGAGTGGGCTTTAAATTAAGAGACGTCCTATTGAGCCCATTCAGGTTTAGTCTCCTTCAGAGAAATCTGCTGGTCTAATTTGAAATATTTCTCTCCTCACAAATTACGCAGAACTTTTTTTGTTGAGGATTGGTGGTTGTCCTTTCTTGCAGGCATTGCGTTCCCCACCAGTGTGTCAGTCAATAACTGTGTCTGCCACTTCTCTCCCCTGAAGAGCGACCCAGACTACACGCTGAAAGATGGAGATTTGGTGAAAATGTAGGCAAACCCCCTCTGCGTCTGTCTAACCTCCTCGTGTCTTTTCCTTCCTCTGCCCATCTTGTCTGCAGTGTTCTCCGCTCTATCCCTCAGTGACATCCCAGTGCCGTCTCTGCCCCTTCCGATTGTGTCTTCCTGCTTGTTCCCTTGTTTTCTGTGTTTCACTCTGCACGTTAATGTCACACTTAATCATTTTTAAATAAAGTGTTTTATAGACCTTGTGGAAGCATTGGACCATTAAAGGGATAGTTCACCCAAAAATTAAAATGTTGTCATAATTTACTCAACCTCAAGTTGTTCCAAACCTTTATGAGGTTTTTTTCTTCTGTTGAACACAAAAGAAGATATTTTAAAGATTGTTGTCAACCAGACACTTGACGGTAGCCATTGACTCCCATAGTGTTTTTCCTACTGTGGAAGTCAATGGCTACCATCAGCTGAATACCAACATTATTTAAAATATCTTCTTTTGTGTTCAACAGAAGAAAAAAACATGTTTGAACAGTTTGAGGGTGAGTTTAAGCTGGGTGTACACTGTAAGATTTTGGCCATGATTTGGCTGTCTGAGACCAATTTTGCAAATCCTAAAAGATTCCTCTGATCCTAGGCTATAATCTGAAGACTTCCATCGTTAGTTTGGCATGTTCACCGACAGCCGGTTAATGAGCATTGTGATCACATTTTACCTCTAACAAAATTCTGTCAGTGTCAGAAGTTTTGCCTCACAGTCCTGCTGTGTGACTTCTCCTACAACGACCGTCAAATTGTCTTTGTTTTTCAAGACAAGCCACGACCAAAATGAACGTTCAATCCCGGGTGTGATGCAGCTCACGGTCACAGAACGTGTCATTGTTTGATGTCAAACTCCTGATGAGTTTTCTTGCGTGCCGTGCGTCTGATTTGAACTCGTCGTGACTGTCGTACAGTCTGACATTAATGACAGATGAGATCTTACAGTGTGACATGGCTTACAGCGAGGATCATGTTCGTACATTCTGACAAGCAACAATTGTAAAGGAGTATTATTGTACATATTGTATATACAATATATACATATTGTATATATTGTACAGTGCGCCCGGCTTAGGTGATGACAATTTTCATTTTTGGGTGAACTATCCCTTTAAGCTTTGACTTCTACCACATGGGGGCTAGTATCAACAAGCAGTCCTGTAATTCATCTTTGAAATAAACAGTTTGTTTTCTTATTTCCTTTGTACGGCATACACCCGCACATTTACATTGCTGTTGAAAACTGGTTCAGTGCCATATCCTGTCACTAGTTAAATATGTCACTAAAGGGGGTGCCAATATTACAATTCAGTAGAAATATACATAAAATACACAAGTAAATGATACAAAAACAATACAAATAAATTAATATGTATCATAATTTGGGGTGAAATTCCTTTTTTTTATTGTATTCATTTGGAGATGCTCAAAGGTTTACAGCAATGGACATTTTCACTTTTCCAGGGTTCTCAACTATGAAGGAAGTCATAGTTGGGTAAACTTCTATAGTGGTGAATGGAAATTACAACAAATATATTTTTTTGCATTCACATTTGCTCAATTAGCAATAGATAAATAAATCCACAATAGCATTTCTATGGCTTTCCAAAAGAGGAAAAAATAGGAAAAAAATAGCGAGAGATTGATTAAAGTGGTCAGAAAAGAGAAAGATGTCAAATTTGCCATCAGTCCCTTAACTAGTTTTAACACAGCCCCGTTAACTAGTTTTCTGAAGTTTAATGTCAAGATAATAAAACACAGTATAGTGTTATAGATGTACATTTAAATAAAAATATAAAACCTTTGCTAGATTTATTATGTTCATTTTTTGGATGCTCTCTGAAAACACAGGAGTTTAATGGGTTTCCCTGCAGCTGTATGTCTATTTTTCTATGTTCCCTCATGAATATCTCTTATTCTGTCAACAGTGATTTAGGAGTACATGTTGATGGCTTCATCTCCAACGTGGCACATAGCTTTGTTATTGGAGCTACCAAGGTGTGTGTGCACGCATATATACCCCCCCCCCCCCCCCCCCCACTATTCCTACATTTTTCATTTTATAAAGCTTCATGGACTTCTTAAAGTGCAATTATAAAGTATAACAAACCTTTCTGGAATATTTCTGATTGGTCAGTCCCTTATTTCCAATTTCCTCATTCCTACATAGATATACTAGTTTATTTCTCTTGTAGTGTTCTGTTTCCTCTACTGCTTAATAGAATAATTCAATAAAAATGTCATGTCCATGTAATAAGTGTCATGATAATTGCAACATAAACCCAGACACAAAACAAGTGACTTTACGGTTGACTGTTCTTTATCCCCTAATTCTGTGATACAATTTTGATTTCTTTTAGGAAGCACCTGTGACAGGAAGGAAAGCTGATGTCCTCAAAGCAGCACACCTGTGTGCCGAAGCAGCTTTGCGTCTCGTCAAACCAGGCAACCAGGTTAGTACATACTTCACGCAATTAATGTGGAAAATAGATAAGGTTGGAACTCTTTAACATCTGAGACCATTAGCTGTTAGCCATTAGCCAGCCCCTCAACACAAGATCGTAGAGAATAGGCAGTATGTCTTTTATTCAAATATAGTGATGGTTTGTTTCTCATGCAAAGTCTTGTATCTTCTCCATCTGCCCCATTTACTTTTTGAAGAACAATCAAGTAACTGAGGCCTGGAACAAGATCGCCCAGTCATTCAAGTGCAATCCAATTGAGGGTGAGTTATTGCTGTTATTTCATTTGGGACAGACCAACCACAATTAAACAGACCAGTTCCAGACTAATTCCAGTCTAAAACAGACCAATTCCAGTACTCACCGGGTTGCTGAAGTGCCTCCGCTATCGTTTGCCAGCATTTATCTTTTTTCACTGTGTCGTGGTATTCCCTCAAGGAAACATCATAAAGGCAGGAGTGATGTTTGCCATAGCTCCATGAACCTTTTCCTCTATTGCATAATTCCACTTAGCAGCACCAATACCATCATCTCTTTAGATTCGCCATGTTTGAAAGCTGTGTACGGAAGAGCTTCTGTGCTCCTATAGAGCGGTGCAGGTATGACATCACTTTGTTGGCCAAAACTTGGAAGCGAGTTAGCGTTTTAGCACTTCAGCTCCATTGTCCTGAAGTCAATGGTTTTTTTAATGAGATTTTGGTTAAATGGCTGAAAAAAGTCTGTGGTGAACACAAGCTCAAGACACTTTCACGTTTTATTTAGACGACATAAAATACATTAGTATTATTACCCCACTCGTGACTCTTTTTAAACTGTTACGTGTCTAGAAAAAGGCGGTTGCTAACAAGTGGTTAAATGAGACTACAGAGGCTGTCGAGGAGATTAAACGTCATCACGCCGAACTGGCAAACTCATTCCACTTTTACAGTCTCGTTATGCTTATATATGCTATGCTATATGTTATATACGTTATGCTATAACTGAGCTCTTATAAAGTATTCTAACTTAAACTTTCTGGGAAAACGTTTTTAGATAAAAACTGAAAGTTGTCGGAAGCTTAGTGATGGTGACGTTGAAGTCGTGGGACCGCGGTGTAGTTCGTTTATAGACTACCTTTAGCTTTTTACTTCTGGCAACTGCATTTAGGTTTCGGAATTCATAAAAGTTGTTCATCTGTGATATTTATCTTGATGGACAAAACGTGTAAGTATCATAAACTTTTGTGGATCAAATTTTAATTTAGAGATAATCCAAAAGCCTATGGGAAAATCCTATTGGGTTTTTGTCGAGGGAACCAGTGTGATGCTATCTGCCGGTTGGCCTACAAAGTGAGTGTCATACCTGCACCACTCTATTGAGACGGATGCCACAGATGAGACGGATCTCGCATACTAGTCTTTCTGTTGGGACGCTGTAGTTGCAGACGGGGCGTTGGATGTCATCCACTATGACACTATACGAGATAAAATGATCAATTCTTGTGTCTCGATGCCCATTGTTGTTTTACGAATCACCACGACAAATGGATCGTGCCAAAATCGGCCTGATATCATGTAGTTAATGAAACCTGAGATTTTTTTTTCCTACACATCCATAACTTGATGCTTCAAAAAGTTCATAAAGAGATCGTAAAAGTAATCCATATGAATTGAGAGGTTAATCCAAGTCTCCTGAACACACAATTGCTTTATATGATGAACAGATTTAATTTAGGCTTTTATTCACATATAAACATTGATCAACACGCATAAAATAGAGCACATCAAATATGATAAATGGAAGTTCAAACATGTTTAATTTTTTGCTGAACCAACCCGTTAATCACATTTATTACACAAAATATGAAAGCCAAGTAATTCAAAGTACCAGCAGAAGCCAATATGAATATCTGACTGTGATCTGCCCATTGTTCATTGAAGTATGTGCCATTATTTACAGTTTTCCTCTTTTGCTCATGGATAGGTATGCTGTCCCATCAACTAAAGCAACATGTTATTGATGGAGAGAAGACCATTATCCAGAACCCTACAGATCAACAACGGTATAAAACAAAACAGAATATTGTTCCTTTATTTTCTCTAATAAGCAGGTGTTTATGCCACCACAAAGACAAAGTGTTTTACATTTTTGGGAGAAATTGATCAACAAATGGTTTACTTGCAGTATCAGCTTATAAAGGTGGGATAAGTATTTTAGTATTATTAAAAATTGCTGTTTATCTGTAAGGTTTTTGCCTGTTGGATGAAATCTTGTGGACAAAGTTTCAGGCTAGGCTCTTTTGACTTAAGAAAGCAAGCAACCACATAGCAACAAATGAAATGCCACTCAGAACTTTTTGCAGCAAAATTTGCATGGGCGAGCACATGTTTGTCTCATAACAGGAAGGACCATGAGAAGGCAGAGTTTGAGGTTCATGAAGTTTATGCCGTGGATGTGCTGATCAGCACAGGAGAGGGGAAGGTAAGTGATACCCACACTATACGAACGACACCTGCCGTTGTAAATCTTGATCGTAATCCCATAGATCTCAAACAATGGAGACAAATGGACATTTAGTCTGAATGATCTTTCCCATAGGCAAGAGATGGAGGTCAGAGGACAACCATCTACAAACGGGACCCCAGTAAGCAGTATGGGCTGAAGATGAAGACCTCCAGAATGTTCTTCAGTGAGGTGGAGAGACGCTTTGACGCTATGCCCTTCACTCTTAGGTGGGCAAAACCATTCTTCAGTCCTTAGGTTCCTAACTTAGCTAAATTATGTTGCTAGCAAAGAGGTGCTCCTGCATTAGATAGTCTGTTCTTAAATGAATGAGGCAGGTGATGTACAGTTTGATTAGAAGGATGTGAACGCTGTGAGAACTTTCGGGAATGATGTTCTGGAGTTTTTGATAATGTGCTTTATATTTGTAATTGTATTGGCACATGAGAATGCTAGAAGAATGACTTTAAAACTTAGTGGATAGATCGATGGTTAAGAATTCATGGCAATTCGGTTGTAAAGTCTTCTATGTGTCCGACAGGGCATTTGAGGATGAAGGGAAAGCTCGTTTGGGAGTGGTAGAGTGTGCTAAACATGAGCTTCTGCAGCCTTTTACTGTACTGAATGAAAAAGAAGGTCAGTCTCATTATCATTGCACCATTTTTTCCCCTGCGTTGTCCCTTTTCTTTACCTGCTCAAATGGTAAATCCCTCTTTCCACCTGTATCTCTATTTAGGTGAATTCGTGGCTCAGTTTAAATTCACAGTGCTGCTGATGGCCAATGGGCCCTTGAGAATCACCAGTGGACCATTTGAACCAGAACTCTACAAGTCTGAACAGGATGTTCAAGATCCTGAACTGAAGGTATGTTAGATCAATATAATCTGTTTAAAATTTACATTAAATAGGTTTCTCCTACCTTGATGTTTTGGTTTCTTCTCTGTCATTTTCAGTCTCTGATCCAGAGTTCTGCAAGTCGCAAAGCACAGAAGAAGAAGAAAAAGAAGGTGAGGCCTCATGTTTCCTAACATGAATTTTTCTTCTTTAGTCCTAAATGCTCTTTTCATTACAATGAAAAATGAATGGGGACAGATGCTGTCAAGAGCCAAAAATGCACCATTAAAGCTCCGTAAAGGTAGTCCAGATGTCTTGTGTGCTATATTACAAATCTTCAGAAGCCAAACAACAGTGGTATGGAAGCATTGAGAAAACAAACCTTTAAAAGATGTTTATAAATCGACAATCTCCACGTCTGTTCTAGATCTACAGATCATTTGCACTTCTGCAAAAAACTGGGTATAACATGCACAGGAATTTTCAGCAAATAACTTATTTCATTGTTTCCCCCACAAAGCTATGGCTTCATGTAACTTAGAATAGGCCTGCAAGTTGTATGGATTAAGGCAGTGGTTCTCAACTGGCTTGGCCATGGGACCCACATTTTCCTATAGTCATTAAGCCGTGAACCAAGTTTTTTTTTTGACCTAACTCCTAAAAAAAAATTATTTTTAATAATATATATATATATATTTTATATATATATATATGATTTGCTTTTTTTTTTTAAACCAAGCCAATTTATTTCACAAAAATGGTTGACACACAACTAACATAAATTGTAAGAATATGACTAATACTGATGAAATTAGCAGTGTATGGTAACACCGTGTCCTAACTACACGTGACGCGATAAAATTCCAGCGACAGCAAGTGTGTCTGTCCACACTAGACGTGATGCGACTGTGAGACGCCACACGTCAATCAAAAATCACAGCCATTCAGAACAGCGTGTGGGCGGAGTCTCTCTGTGAAAGCGCACTGCTGGCCCGCACTCGCATTTGAAATGGGTAGGACATAATCAAATCAAGAAATAACATTATTAAAAATCAAAACATTAACAAAATATACTCATTGACTAATTTTGTTATGAAGTACAGTTGTATGTTTGCATAGAATTCAGTTTGAACGCTATATTATATGCTTTCAAAATCTGAGGTAAATTATCCATTATCGCTTGTGGCACAGTGACCTATTTTTAACTAAAAATAAATAATGTGTACTCATAACCAGTGTAATTTCTTCATATGACAATCAGTTTATTCGATCTTGTTGAACTTCCATCTAATGAGATCTCTGTGTGGGCGGATCTGTCAGCCGCGACGTCGCAGAAATAGGAACCGTTTCTAAATTAGAAACTTCGCGTGTCGCCGTCGCGTCTGGTTAGGACAAAAACTCTGATTAACATGGAAAAGATACCTTTTATCGTGTGTCGCGGCGTCCCGTCGCGTGTAGTTAGGCTATTAAATAGCAGTTAGGGCTGTGCCGGTAAACTTGACAACCGCACCACCGCTGTGGCTGAGTAGCACCGGCGGTGGTCTGCCAAAACACATTTTTTGTATTTGAAAGCTGTTTTACATGAATATTATGACACGAGTGAAGCACAAAGCTTTGTTTACTAAATAAATAATAGGTTAGTAATTAAATGTTACATCGCAGCCATGGAAACATTTGAATTCATGACGAATGAGAGAGTTGTGCGTGAGCCCATAAATTTAAGCTTTGTTGGCTTTGAATTCTGGTTTGCGATCTGGTCACCCGATTATCAGCGTATTGACCAATATTCCATTTAGAAAGCTTGAATTGTCTACTTCAAAACAAAACAATTCAAAACGAAAAGAAACCGACTAGCCTACTCTTTGCTTATGTAGGCTAATCCGTATGAAATGTGCATTTCTCTCTATGGGCGCGTTCACTGAATCAGCATCGTCAACTTAATCTTTGCAGCCAACACTGACACAGAAAACACTAGTTTATTAATAAACAATTAAAACGTCTCCTTGCTATATTTGACACATTCATAATCATTACGTTTGCCAGTTCTTAGTGACAGCTGTTATGTGCGTTATTGGCAGCGTCACCCTCTGCTTACATGAACGTATCAGCACCGAAAACATGGAGATTTTATTTTAGAGAATGATCGCGCAACCTATTCGATATTCTATAATTAAATCAACTAATCGAATATTCAAAAATCGTGACTCATCCCTGCAAGGAATCTCTTGTTTCTTTTCCCAAATCTTCACTCACGTCTCACCCATTTTCGAAGGGGATTATAAACGTTTCTTCCTTGGTTCGATTTTAATTAGGCCTATTATATTTGTATTCTTTACTGTGGTAAAGTAGAAAAAAGCTGTAGGACAGAGAGCCTACATTTTTACCTGCACGTCAAATTCTTTTTAACACAGTTTGTGCTTGTTATTATTAGACATGGTAAGGTGCGTCAAGTTTATTTGTAAAGAGATCGATGGTCTCTTTCCTATGGAAGCTTGTTTCCGCCAATGAATAAAAAAATATATAATAATAATTTATATCTCACAATTGCGAGATATGAAGTCAGAATTGTGAGAAATAAAGTCGCAATTGCGAGATATAAAGTCGCAATTATAAGAAATAAAGTCGCAATTGCGAGAAAAAAAGACAGAACTGTGACTTTTTATCTCACAATTCTGACTTTTCTCAGAATTGCGAGTTTATATCTCGAAATTCTGACATCTTTTCTCAGAATTGTGAAATATAAACTCGCAATTGCGAGTTATCAGGCCAATTCTAAGGGGAAAAAAAGACTAACTTTTTTCCCCTCAGAATAGTTTATATCTGACTTTACAACACGCAATTTCGACTTTATATCACGCAATTCTGACTTTATATCTCGCAATTCTGACTTTATAACACGCAATTGCGACTTTATATCAATCAATTCTGACTTTATATCTCGCAATTCTGACTTTACAACACGCAATTGCGACTTTATATCACGCAATTCTGACTTTATAACCTGCAATTGCGACTTTATATCAATCAATTCTGACTTTATATCTCGCAATTCTGACTTTATAACATTATATCTCTCGCAATTCTGAGAAATAAAGTCAGAACTGCGAGATAAAGTCGCAATTACCTTTTTTATTTTTCATTCTGTGGCGGAGACAAGCTTCCATACTTTCCTGCTCGTGTCCCACATGCCACATCCCTGATCCCTCTCAAAGCACAGAGCAATAGGCTATATGACGCGTCTTTGTGTGGAAATATAAAACAAAAGTTTTTTTTTTAGTAGATTTAACTTTTATTAAATTATTTAAGTTACCATTATTTACTGATATTTATTTCAATGCTTTACAGGCTTTAGTGTGTTGTTTCTTTGACGGAATTGCTCAAATAAGCTAAACACTTTTTTGCTCAAATAAACACTAATTTTTTTTTCTTTTCCAAAACAACCCCCCAACCACTGCACCACCGCCGGTAGTTGGTAGCACCGTCACAGCCCTAATAGCAGTCCCAAACGATTTGTTGTTAATACAGTAAAGTTAGTAAGTTGGTACGAGCCACCACAGTCATTTAAAAATATACAAAATAATAATGTGAAAATAAATGGACATTTTTGGGTTACGGAAGCCACAGTTACCATGGTAAATAAATGCACAATACCAACATGAACTGTTAATGAAACTATGGAAATATGGAAAATATGGAAACTGCTCCTGATGAATAGAATGAACATCATACAGTACCTGCATGCAAATCTTTCCAGCCAATAAACGAAGTACAATTTATAATTTATTGGTACTTTTTGATCATTTAATGACTGAATTGCTAATTGACAACATAACTACGACGTTGCATGCTCGTAATTTCTTTTGCGCTTTATTTATAGTGAAGTGATATACAGCGCATGCTGCTGCATTTGCGTGTGCAATTGAAGAGTGTGCGTGCTACGAGCACAGTATAACGGCTGACAGGACAGGAAAGTTTTCACTTTTCTGAGGTGAGAGACTTTTATTTCGTAACAAGTTACGAAAATAACGTTAGAATAATGACACTGACATATAACATCTAATCTGACCGCAGATAAAAATCACGTTTTTCTCTGACAGAAGTGTCAACAGCTTTCATGAACGTCTTTCAAAATAAAAGTCTTGCATCAGGAAAAACGTTGGCTGCGACCCACCAGTTGAGAAACACTGGACTAAGGCATGCTCACACCAACTATATAACTATAACAATAGTTACAGTGCTTAGCATAGGTCAATACACCCATGCTAAAGTTGACTAAAAAGGAATAAAAAATCATCTTTTGGAAATTGATCTTAATGCCTTAATTAAAAAAAATTTTATAAACCTTTTAAAGACACCATTTTTCTTTGTGAATGAATAATGTATCGTAAATAAATAATTGTTCTTCCTTAAAACACAGGGTGCATAAGTCAGGAGTATGTTAAATTCTCATGGAGGCAGGCAGATTTTTATTTTTAAAGGCCAGTTATTATGCATCCTGATAAAGTTCCCTTGGCCTTTGGAATTAAAATAGCCCCACATCATCACATACCCTTCACCATACCTAGAGATTAGCATGGGGTACTTTCCATAAGATCATCTCTCAATGCAAATCAAACCAGCTATTAGGCTAACTGAAATAAAACCATGCCGAAGGTATGCTGAAGGTTATTAACTTTTTTTATGTGTGCTATCAGGCATATAATACTTGTTATTTGGTCATTCATTCATCCATCTTGAATAATTTCTGTCCGGTCCTTGGCACTTATGTGAGACGGCAAGTCATATTGTGATTTAAAATAATTTTTTTCAATTATTTTGCGGTGAAATGAGAAATTATGCAGGATTGCAAAATTTTTTTTGACATTTTGTTGATTTTGCGTTGTATTCAGCGATCGCAGAATCGCAAAAAACTGGAGGGACTGACATTAAGACTGTTACACATGCATTTTCGTTTTCAACTATTATGTTCACTTAAAACATAACTGACTGTGTTTACGTGAATACTCGCCAAGACCGGGATTTTGACATTATTTTGTGTGTATTTGACTGTTTAAGCGCAATAAGCGGCAAAAACAAACTCAACGTAGTACTGAGAGGCGGGTTTTAGGTGCGCGCACATTGGGTGTAAGCGCAAAATCTGTGGGAATGAGTAAAAGGATGCACAATCCCATGTCGAAATTCAAACAGTGCTGAAATCCACCTGAATTTGGCGGGTGTTAATGTCAAATATAATGTTATAGTTTATCGTTACAGTTATTGTCATTGATGTGAACCAGCCTTTAGCCTTATAATGCTTTTGTCATTACGGAGCTGACTGTCCCCATTCATTTTAATTATGTGAAAATAGCATCAGCCTGCACAAAGGAACGACAGCCATGTCGGTATAAAGTGAGTTAAATTTGATGGGTGCACTGTAACCTTTTTGTTATAGTATTTTGGTTAGTTTACAAAACTGAATATATCATCACTCACTTCTCTGTCTGCTGTATTCTCTGTTTCAGGCCTCTAAAACTGCAGAAACTGCTACAGGCCAACCAGCTGAGAATGAAGTTGCAGCCAAATAGAGGCGACACGACTTCACTCTCTCATGAAACCCCCGAAGAGCAAAAACTTCAACATTTCACTCTTGCCCTACTGTTTTAACCTCTTCTTTAACAAGTGTTTAATCAAGAGTCCATGTTAAAGCCTTGTTTAAACATTTTTGCCTTCCCCTGTAATGGAGAAATGTCATTAAGATTTGGACTCCAAGCGAGTGTAACAAATTTGTACTTTCATAATGAATCTATTTACTCTTTTGAAGCACTCAATTTACATTTCAACTGGAACATAATGCCTTTTTCAAAATGTAATTAAAAAAACTTTGCAATTCTTTTGTAGAGTTGCATTTTTCACATGTACTTAATTGAAATACACATGACTGTTTGAAATGCTTTGTTTGGCCCTTTGTTTGGTTCATTTGAAACTGCATTACACTAGATTAGATTAAGTGGTTTGGAGAAATAAACTAATTCGATTTGCAGCTATTTCTCAGGGTTCCGAAGATAAAAACAAAATCTCCCTTATCTGAGAAGTAGTTTTGTACAATTAGGATTGAGAGCACATCCATGGAGAATTTCATGACTTGCCGTGGCTTTAGAATTGGAATTCGATGTACAGGATTCCTAAGCAGTCTTGAGAAGCTATTGTGTCTCACAAAAGGGAAGATCATGTCTTTTTTCTAACTGCCATCCCTAACATTTCATGCTTCGTATGTGCACCTGAAGACGACTCTTTAAACGCTAGGGAATTGTTTGTTCATTCTTGCATATGTGCTTTTCTTCACGTTTTGGTGTTTAATTATCTTTTGTTGATGCAGGGAGATTTTCCAAACAAATTTTAAGATGTATTCAAATTAATATTAAAAAGTCAGATTTATTAGAGGTTTGGTTGAAGGTCTGATCCAAAATACACTAAAGCTACTTCTACCCACTGAAGCGGGTTATAACTTCCACTTGCCAAGGGCCAACACATTATCACTTTATCTTTACTTCTACAAAGCAATAGAGTGTCTGTTTGACTGAATATTCAGATCAAAACTAGGCTCGGACTAGATTGAGAAGCTTTCCAAGCATTGTCTTACAATCTTGTCAGTGCAGTTATTTCAAGAGAGGCCATGAAGCGGCTCTAGAGCATTTCTGGATCAGCCCTATTATTTGGGGTTTAGTAGAGGTTGGCTCAGTAGATCTTTTGAAATGTTGGTTATTGTGACTTTTTGTTCTGTTTCCAGATTGTAAAGGTTTATGTGGGAGAGGAGGTTGGAGGTTTGGAATCGACACAGTCTTGTTTTTGTAGTATGAACCATCATATGGGACTATTTTACAACTAATGAAATAAAACATAACTTTGAATAGAATTTTGAAGATTGTCATCATTGTAAAAATTGACACCATGCCATGCCTTTGTACCGTTGGTGTACGAGGATTGTTTCATTTGAATTCCAACTTCTATGGAAAGTTATGGATAAGACATTTAAAGGGAAAGTTCACCCAAAAAAGGAAAATGCTGTAATCATTTACTCACCCTTATGTTGTTCCAAACCTGTATGAGTTTCTTTCTTCTGTTAAACACAAAATATGATGGTAACCAGACAGTTGACTGCACCCATTGACTTCCAAAGTAGGAAAATAATAATATGGAAGTCAATGGGTGCCGTCAACTGTGGAAACTCGTACAGCTTTTTACATTTTTGGATGAACTATCCCTTTAAGTTAATTTATGTTCAATAGCAGTAACTGAATGAAATAGCTCTAAGATAAAAAAACAGGAACTTTTGGGAGGTTTGTGTCGATGTACTATATATAAACCAACAGGTAATTACATATCTACCGATTTAACTATCTCCAGCCAAAAGAAAAGTCGAACTTTTGAATGGTAGATTTATTTATATAAATGGCAACAGGGGGCGCTGTGCGGCCTAGACTATCAGATCCATACCCATATTAGACATTCTCTGTCCATACTCATGTTCATTAGATCCTTGATCCAATACTACTTTGTTTAATAGGGACAGACACATTATTAAAATCGATAAATTCCAGAGATAGACTATTTTTTTTTTTTTATCTTTGACATGAGGTATCTTGGATTTAGTTAATTGCAATTAAAATGTCAGTGAGGAAATCTATTGATAAATTTATCCTTAAAAATGCATTACCCTTTAAAAAAAAAAACGAATTTGGAGTTGTATCTTTTAAACGAATCAATGATTCTGAACAACTGGATTCGAACCGAGAGCTTGGGACTGTCCCGGAAATTAACCATGGTTTTATTATAGTAAGGAGAAGTAATCATGTTTTTTTTTTTTTTTTGACGGATTGATTAACATTAGTAAACACAATTTTACAACAAATACCATTGCTAAACTATGGCTAGTGCAGCAAAACCATGGTTAATTTGTGGTTACCATGGTTTAACTGTAGCCATATTTTTTTTTATTTTTTTTTATTTGAAGTAAAATTATGGTTTATTTTTTAAAAAAAATGCCATAGCCCAATAGCAGAAATGTCGCAAATACAACGTAGTGAATATATTTACAGCTTACGTTATCAACATGTTTTTAAAACGATTCACCAATGTAGGTGATGACGTTTTCGCTATTTTTATGTGTCGAATGCAAGTTATTTGAAACTGTTGGAAAGAATCGATCGGAAATGAGTCGGAAAATGTAAGACAACTACGAGGATGTAAATGTCAAGATGGGTGACTTTCATGCTTTACAATTTTTTTTTTTTCTATTAAATTTTAATGAATTATTGTGAACTTTTTTTTTTGGTTGCTCTTAAGCTATTTTGTAAATTAAATAAAGTACCCTACCCTCTTTGATAAATATTTCACGCTCACGGCCTTGAAACCAACATGATACAGGCTAGCTCCCGCTAGAAAAAAGAAAGCTTGCATGAACAATCAGTTTTGTTGGGGGTGTAATGCTAATAAACCAATAGCTTGTGGTCAAGGTCCGGTACAATCCAATCCCCGATCCATAAGGGCCCCGGTGGGTGTGACCGGAGAGGCGGGCGCAAGAGAGTGCGATGCTGAGTTCGGTTGAGGAGTTCGGTTGAGGAGTTCAGAGAAGCAGGGCTGCTGCGGACGGTGGCATCAGTGAGAACTGAGAAGGGGCGAAACAAGGGAATATTTGGCCGACTTTCAAAATAACTGGATAATAAAAACGGGACGCGCTGGATTGCAACTCATTCATCTCTTCGTGCACGTAGGTCTCATCGCTGACAGCCCCTGGTAAGTTCACGAGTCTTTTAATTTTGGCTCCGTTTTTCCCCCGTTGCCGTATAACGGATTATTTTTGCATTACTTTTCAAGCAACGGGGAGAGCTCGAGCTAAGCTCGCGCGCTAACCCATGTTAGCGAGCTTGTTATTGCGGTACCTTTAAAAACAGATAAATACATGTTTATTTTGTGCCTTTGGGCAGCCACGAGCAGCATATGTTGGCTAATGCTCGAATAAAACGTTTGTCCGCCTCGCCACAGGCCATATACCGGGAGTTGATGATGATGATGATGCGGGGGAGAAGGCGCGTGCAGCTCCCGGTTTGCAGGCGCGAGGAGTGAGCACGAGCTAGACGGCCGCAAAAACTTCAGCTAGTGCAGGAGAAAATGTTATTTGTTAACGGTCCCGTCGCATGGTTTATATATGTACCATAACTATAATATCAAACTATTTGTAAGACCGTGACCGTTAGAAAGTTGGTTGGACGGGGTTTATCATTGAATGAATTTTGAAGGACTGGCCCTGAAGTCCCGCTTCAGTTTACAGGGGATTCATCACCCGTATAACGGCTCTTATCTGTGAAATAACAGGCACGACCCATTTTCTTTGCCCTGCTTGCCTAATTCTAGCCCTTTTCCCCCCCTCTTTGAGAATTACAGTATCTTAGTCCAGTTGTAGGCCAGACCATCTGGCTTCTGCTTCTATGTTGTTTTTCCCTTGGTAATGCGTCTTTGAAAGGCCACTGGAGGTGGTCCAGTGGTCCAGAGATATTAAACCTATATTATCTGGTATGTGTAAACTGTTTTACAAGCAGCTGTTTACTGAAAATATGAGCTTTTCTCATGTTCCATATGCAGCATTTAAATTCATCATCTAACAGTGAGGTGTGTGCGGAATAAATCCACACTTTAAATTAATTCAGTAGTTTATTGTCTTTGTATTCAGAGAATTTAAGCAAGTTATTATGATAAGAACTATTTTAAAATACTAACTATGTATAATATAGATTAAATGCATGTTGCTTAATGATGTATCTGCGTTCTTGGCTATATCCATCTAAAACCAATATAATATTTGACTGTTCATACTGCTATGCCTAGGCTGTCTCATATCAGAGTGAATCTTTGCTCTTCCATTACTAACTCCCTCTAACTCTTTTTCCAGGTGGCCTATATTTAGTTCCTCATGCCGGAGATGGCGCAGCGGAGCGGGCAAGAGGACCCTGAGCGGTACCTCTTTGTGGATCGAGCCGTGGTCTACAATCCAGCTTCACAGGCAGACTGGACGGCCAAGAAGCTGGTGTGGGTTCCTTCCGAACGGCATGGATTCGAGGCGGCCAGCATTCGAGAGGAACGTGGAGAGGAGGTGCTTGTTGAGCTGGCTGAAAATGGCAAGAAGGCCCTGGTGAACAAAGATGACATCCAGAAGATGAACCCTCCCAAGTTCAGCAAAGTGGAGGATATGGCAGAGCTCACCTGCCTGAATGAAGCGTCTGTTTTACACAACCTGAAGGATCGTTACTACTCTGGGCTCATATACGTAAGTGTGATGTGATGGTGTATTTGCTTTCAAGTTGAAGTCTTTTTCTACTTTGGTTTTTGAGGTATTTTTCATTTTTAGGCTATAGGCTTAGTATATAGGCTTCTTTGAGAGTGTAGGGATAGGGCTGCTTCTAATGATTATTTTAATAGTCGATTCATTGGATAAAAAAATAAAATTTTAATTTCTGTGCGTCTAATGTGTGTGTATACACACATGTATATGGGTGCTTGTTCAATGAAGTCTGTGAAGTTTAACAGAGACTCGCTTGCTGTCAGGACAAACCTTTGTACAAAATGGAAATGCTTGTGGTATATTTTATTTCTAACATTAACAGATAAGGATATAACAGTAAAATGTAAGTTATGCACTGAAGAAGGCTCATCTCCAAACACATTAAACAGCACACATATCTGACATGGTGCCTGACAGGGCAAGCCGCATTAAACTGAATGCTTACGAGTTTAAAGCGCATAATATAGGCTAAACTTTAAAGCATCTCATGTTTAGGATAACTTGGTTAATGCACTTTTTTCACAGTGAGTCATTGTCCTCCTCTATATTTTAGATGTGTTATGTTCATGTGTTTTTCACTACCGTAAAGTGGCGTGACTGGTGGATGTTTTCTGTGCACAGACACGATTAAGCCATCAATTTGTTGTTGATTATTTTCGATTTTAAGGATTAGGCATAGTTGTTGCACCCCTAGTTTGAGTTCGTAAGTACCTTGTGGTCCTGAACCACTTTACAGCATGCACTCAGAGAGAGAAACTGGGGGACTTTTATTGTTCAAGAGAGTGTGAAGCAAGCTGTTTGGTGTTTTAGCCCCATCATTTCCTTTATTTCCCTATGAGGTCATTATGGAATCTCAATGAGAGGGGCCACTTGTCTTCACACTGTCCAGCCACTGCTGTTGATCTTCCAACCCAGTCACCACTTAAAAAAACCCACTGGATCGAATTTATCCAGTTCAACTTTTAATTTCCCATCATTGAAAGCTTTTTCTGGTCGTTGGTAACAGAAATCATCTCGACTGGCTGCACTTTATGAAGACGTTATGAAAGCAGGCAATGTTGTCATTCATTTTACACCCACATATTCTCCCATACCCGCTCAGCAGAGTTGAACACTGTCCGGCTGGATAGTAAGGCCTGCTCCCTGCTGTCTTGTGATTTAAGCCTGTTTCTGTGGCTGCTGTGCTGCCTCCCTATAGGCTACAGTAATTAGCTTTGGAGGCCCGTGCTTGACCTAGCCAAAGCTGAAGTTTAATAACTGGACCTTTGTTTGGCATTGAGTTACAACTGGCTCGTAATATCTGCGAGATGTCAAGATGTCAGACAGACTGTTGACAACCCCTGCATACCTCAGCGTCCCTCAGTTTCCTACTGATGGCTAATTATTGTTGACTAGTAGGGGTATGAAGATACACTTAGCTCATGAGACGATACACAATATTGGGTTCATTCATGAGATGATTTTTATTTTATTTTTAAGAAACACTATATTTAAGAAATCTTCAATGACAAAATCTGACCTATCTTTTAAAAAACGTATTTTATTTGACTGAAAGTCACAAAATGCGAAACAATGCAGGTGCATTTTACTTATCATTTAACTAATCCAGTGCTTTCACTAGCAATTATTTTGGTAATCGAGCAAATGGTCAATTATTTTGACAATTAATTGAGTAATCGGATAATGTATATATTTTTTTTGTGGTAATAAAATAGACCTAAGTGAATACCCTTTAAAATTACTTAAAATGCATAATAACAACGAGGCAATAATAATTGGTTTACATACGAAAGAAAGTAATTGCTAACATGGCATAATCAGTAAATGACAGTAATACAGAATTTTCTCCACCATACAATATATATTTGAATTAATTCCATGGCATTTAGCAACACAAGTCATCCTGCTTTTTTAAATATGATATTCTAATATCGATCTAGCTTACTGCAGTGTGCAACAAGTGTCTCATACCAGTCGCAAAGCTAACTCACAGCGTAACGTTAACAACTTTCAACACACTCAAATGTGTTTTTAGTATGATTGTTTTGACCAAGTAAAACAGTGCTGTTACCCCACAATTTTATTCCGTCAAATAAATGTACCTGTACGAGTAAGTAGAGATTCAGTAATTGCGGCTATTTCATTATATTTCATTTTATAAATAAAATAATGTGAATTTAACTGATCAAACATAACTTTAACAATGTTTAGGGCCCTATGAAATCCGTTTTATTTTTACCCAAATTCCGTTTTATTTTTTCCCAAATTCTGTTTTATTTTTTCCGTTTTAATTTTTGGGAATTCATTTTTTTTTTACCCTTTACTGTTATTTTAGTCATGAAAAGAGTGTGCTTTTAAAGTTAATGATTAAAATGTATACAAATAAAATAGGAATGACCTTAAATTACAGACATTTACTCAGTAGCCTTTTCAGGACAAATACTGCATGATGCAACATGACACTGCACTCTTCAAGTAACAACAAAATATGGTTATGAGCTTTAAACTGTCCAGTAAAATAAATTATATTAGTTTAAAGTTTAAATAAAAGTCACACTCTGTCTCTCTCTCTCGCCCAGTGTCGCTCGCGGAGTTCGCTTCGCTTTTGTCCAGTCCGGCGCCTTATATGGCGCTTTTCCACTGCATGGAACGGTACGGTTCGGTTCGGTACGGCACGCTTTGGCGCTTTTCCACTGCATGGAACGGTTCGGTTCGGTACGGCACGCTTTGGCGCTTTTCCACTGCATGGTACAGTACGGCTCGGTTCGGTACGGCTCACTTATGGCGCATTTCCACTGCATGGTCCGGTACGGTACGGCTCGCTTCGGCTCGCTTTAAATGGTACCTGCTCTGTTGAGGTTCCAAGCGTACCGTACCGATACTAAAATGTGACGTGAAAACACAACAGATCACTGATTGGTCAGAGAGACAGAATCGTCACTATCAGCGTCATTGTATTTGCGACACGAAACCCACTCGATTTAAATAGCCAGTAGACAACAGCCACCGCTGTAGCACCTGTTTTAAACTACTTGCTTGACTTGCTTGAAGAAAAAAGAAAGAAAGAAAACTTCCATAAAAAAAGAAATGGCTGAATCGTGGTCAGTGGATGAAGTGCAGACGTTCGTCTCGTTGGTTGCCGAGGAGCGGATAAACTATAACGGTCCATCTATAATCCCACCCACTTTGAAGCGGTACTAACTGCAGTGGAAAAGCAAACCGGGCTAAAGCGAGCCGAGCCGTGCCGTGCTGAGCCGAGTCGTACCAGCAGTGGAAAAGCGAAGCGAGCCGAACCGTGCCGCGCCGAACCGTACTGAGCCGTACCAGCAGTGGAAAAGCGCCAATAGACAGACGTGGTGTGTTTGTGTGTGCGTGTGTGTGTGCGTGCATGCATGTGAGAGAGACGGAGGGAGAGCGGGGAAAGGAAATGCAACGGAAAGAATACGCTGCGTATTTTAAATGCCGTTAAAAAATGAACGAAACGCAATCTGTGGCGGCCGGAGTTGATTTTGTGGCCGCGAATTAGTCTATGTGTGGGAAACACTGCATAAAAGTCACGTGCGAACTGCTCAGCTCGGTACTGAGGGCTTATAGCGTCGAGTTTCTTAACTTTTTCGCCGAGGAAAGCAGAGCCGTGGAGAGCCGCTTCGCCATGCTTTCAGTGTTTTGATGCCGTCATTTGAGCTGAAATGACGGGAGGGGTTGTGTCGCCCAGATTTGCTTCCCCCGGTCTGCATTTTCACCAGACATACGTTCTTCTCCCACACCAAAACAGAATTTCAATCCAAATATGTAAAATTCCACGAAATTCCGCGTTAACACTAGATTCCGCGTTTATTAGCCAATTCCGTCCGCGATTCCGTGATCGCGGAAATCATAGGGCCCTAAATGTTCAAGTTCAGAGAAGGAGGTGGATGTTAAACAACTTAAATTGTAAAAAAAGAAGAAAAAAAAGCAGCGGCCTACTAGCATAATAAAAACATCAACGTAAAATGTGCCAGGCTCTGTGCCCCCGCCCTGCTTCATACCACAGTAACGTTAATAAAACTATAATACATCAGCAGCTCATCAAGGAACATGATTTCTGTCCGTCAGCTGTGGAGGTGAAGATGACAACTCCCATGATTCCATGCTCATTCACAGCGTCATCAAGCTATGTCTGTTATTTACTTTCAATAAGCTACCTCTAGTGGTGAAACTTTCATACTGTGCCTTTAAAGGTTATCTATTCTTTTTGTGTGCGTGCCGTGGATAGTGACCAGACCTCAGGCTGGTGTGTGGTATGTGCTCTCATATCTGCTGTGTGGCCAGAGCCGTGGAGTCGCTGTGTTCCTCTCTGCCTTCCCACGCCCCGTGTTCCTGAATAGCATGATGGGAGATGCATAGAACAAAGTCCCCACACTACAGCAGTATTTTTAATTTTTTTTGATAATCTGTTTGTTACACTCGAATGTACTTCTAGCTACTTCCATTACATTACAGAGAAAATGCATGAGGTGATCTGGTATAGGCCCTTTGAAAAAGCGGCCGGGGCCAATGTTGCCACCTTGTAGACAAACAAATTAGTAGAGATATCCAGATCAAGGTTTTTTTTTTTTGTGGCCCCAATCCAAGTCATTGAATATTGAGTATCTTCTGATATAGAGTCCCTATCCAATACTTGTATTTTCTAGTGCTTGCCTTGGTAAATGCTTTAAGTACATTAAAGTGATTAAAATCAATCTAATGTAAATAGGGTTGTGCAGAGAGTTTCTCAGGGGCAGGGGCTCAAATGTAAAAATCATCTATCACTATGGAGTAATTCCAATACAACAATTACTAAAGTAATCACACTACCCAGCCAAAAAAAAGTTGCTGTTTGAATTTAAGGCCTTGTTCACAAGAATGTTTTTGTTTGTAAATGCATCTTTTTTCTCTCCATTTTGGCCTTCCACCCACACTGAGACAACTGTGAAAACTTGACCTTTTTGAAAACGCTTTCCCAAGTGGATAAATTTGAAAACGCTGTTTTCGTGTTTGTGTGAACGGAGGTATTTTAAAACAATGATGCATGTTTAGTCGTGACGCATATTAAACCGATAGATATGCATGTTTATACCGCTATTGTGCCTGTTATGTGCTGTTCACTTTCACACTGTTGCTAAAGATATGTTACCTTGTATGCTCTTCATATCAAAGTACTGCAAAGATGACAGAAAATGTATTCTTGCTGTCTTATGGCAAAACATTGCGTTTTAGATCAAACATATAATGGTGACTGAGTGCGACCTGGACGCATTATTGAATGGTGAGATATTTTGCTAAATAAAATGATCCTGCCAGAAGAAAAGCATGAGAACTTTTATTATGTTTGTTCCCTCTGTATCATCTCAGTGAGTTTGTATTGTTCTATGCATGCGCAGTTAGTAATTTAGCATTTTCCGATATTTCAGTGTGGATGAGAAACTTTTGGAAAACACTTGAAAATTGCTAGTGTAGACTGAGAGCATTTTGAAACGAAAACGGCGTTTTCAAATGTATCTGGATTAATGTAGATGTAGCCTAAATAGGCAAATGGTTAAGAGAGTCTCTGATTGGATCATTATTGCAGTGATTATGTTTCTAGCATGTTATCTGTTTGGCAACAGTTCTTCTAACCCTAATTGATGGAGTGTGCAGATTTTCATCTCTTAAACAACCATGTTGTTTAAGACACATCATGGCCATATTCCAGGATGACAATGTCAAGATTCATCAGGCTCAAATTGTGAAAGAATGGTTGGGAGGGAGCATGAAGAATCATTTTCACACATAAATTGGCACCTCTGAGTCCAGAGCAGACCATTGAAAGTCTTTGGATGTGCTGGAGGAGACTTTACAGAGCGCTCAACTCTTGCATTGTCAGTACAAGATCTTGACAAAAGATGTATGCACCTCTTGATTGAAATAACATCACAGCATTTATTTCCATGCAGTAGTAGTACATTAAAGTTCTTAAGTTTTAAATTGTTAATGATTGCAGTTTGGCATATCTCATATATGGGAAGCAGTTTTCTTCCATATATAGTCTGACAAACATGGGAGAATGATGCTGGAGAAAAACAGATTTCCAGCCACAAGTCTCTTGAGTCCCAAGTCTATTGTTCTGGCCTGAGATCTAGTTTGGCAGGATGGCTTTGTCTAGTGGGGAGTTGGGAGTGGGATGTAGACGCAACTGTCCTCCACACCCATATAAAGGCCCACTCTAAACACAACCTCAGCCAATAGAAAGACCCTTCAGCAGACGGGGATTACCTCTCCTCTGACTTGTGTCTGGATCACACAGCAGTGGCCAAAGACATTCAAACAAACACAAGATGCTCTGTTATAGTCTCGTATGTGTTACAGAATGAATAAAACTTGTAAATGTCTTCTGTAATGAAGTGCATACTCACTGCAGGACAGCTGCACTGGCACTGCAGGGCTCGACATTAAGGCTTGTCCGCTTGTCCGGGACAAGTGGATTTTTTGTAGGACAAGTAGAAGAGAAAATTAGTTGTCCGACCGGAAAATAAAATGCCATGTTACTTCACGTTATGTGCCACTCGTTACGTCTATTTTACAGATTTGAAACGAACACATTTTTTCGCGCTGCCTGTGAATGTCCTGTGACTCACAGAAAGACGCGCGCCATGTCTGTGCATAATGCACATGCACAGACCGCGCGCCAGAAGTTCTCTTTTGCGCTTGAACGAACATCAACAACACACACAATTAAGCCAAAATGTCATTTGTCGAGTATCTTCATAACATAAGAACAGTCTTATGATGGACATAAAGAGTTGTGACTCGTGAGAGAATGAGGCGCGTGTGATATCCGCGTCTCTGTCCACAGCGGCTGCTCTTAAAGGGCCAGCTACCAATAAAGCGTTCTGTCAGTAAAGTTACTGAAAGAACAAAGGGAACAGAGAAAATTACTCACTGCTCTTGACTAAAGAACTTGTGTAGCTTCAATAAGTAGTAGTCTATATATAATTTATAATTTATGCAGCCCAGACTGTTTGATAACTTTATTCAATTTCTGTATATGTCCTACCTGTTAGACAGTTAATTTTTATCCAGACATCAATGGCTTATATTGATCATTATAGGTGTTATCAATCATTTAATTGTTATTGCTAATTTCAGAATTATCACTAATCTGTGTGTGCATTTGGTTTAGAACCAAACAAGTTGACTCATGAAACCATTTGTTTATTATATCGCAATCGCATATCACAACCGCAATATTGAACTCAATAATCGCAATATGACATTTTCCCCAAATCGTGCAGCCCTAGATAAAATTATAAATCTTTACCCGGACAAGTGACTTTTGTGCATGGACAAGAGAAACATAAATTTACTTGTCCGAAGGACAAGTGCCTCAAAAAGTTAATGTCAAGCCCTGCACTGAAAGCATGCCAGCATTTCTCAAGAAAAACAACTTTGTGGTGTTTCATTCTGTACACTTAATGCAGATATCAGTATATACAGAAAAATCTTAAATTCATGATAAACCATAATCTTTTTTTTTATCTCATCATTACATTATTTAATTGTTCTGAAATAAAAACAAAACAAATCTGTTGGCATTATATCATAACGCTTGTCTAAGTATAATTAATTCCTAATAGTAATTCCAAATTACATTAATGTTTTTCTATTAAAACAACAGCAAAAAATACTTTGTATTGTCACAAAGAGTTAGTGCATTTATTCAGCAACAACAATCGCAAATATAGTCTCGAAATCCACATTTGGATTTATTACAGTTCATCTTCGAGAAGGTTCACAGTAAACAGCACAAGTGGCTTGTGAAGGAACACCGACTGACTGAATGACACTTTGATTTAAGCAGAATATCTCAAATGAAGATCTCTAACCTCCATTTTACTTGTTTGCCAGTTCATGTTGGGTGATCTGCTCCATTGTCATATCGTCCTATCGTTAGCCTAGAGGTTTTGGTAAAGTTTTTATTTTTTAACTACATTTTAGTCTCGCCTTTTTTTAAATCAACGATATAGCATGTATAGCACAGTTATCGTTTAATGACGTTGATGGCAAAAAATTGTTGTCATAGATTTTGTTAATAAATTAACTTTATTTAATGTGAATGATTTAATACATAATTCAAGTATCAGTTAAGTATTACATTTTCTTCCATCTTTTGTTTGTGTTCTTGTCTCTGTGCAGACGTACTCGGGACTCTTCTGTGTGGTCATAAATCCATACAAAAACCTCCCCATATACTCCGAGAACATCATCGAGATGTACAGGGGTAAGAAGAGGCATGAAATGCCACCTCATATCTACGCCATTTCTGAATCGGCCTACAGATGCATGCTTCAAGGTAAGACCGTAAATATCAAATATTCCTTCTGTTCTCAGTCAGTTCATCATGTTGAGCCCCAAATAACACCTCTGGCTAAATAATTCTGGATTTCCACTGAGGATATTGCTGCAAAAATAAAGAGGGTGTTGTGTGTTTATTGAATCTTTGTTTAGCACTTGCTGCCAGATGAGGATAAGACTACCAGGTGTTATTAAGCAGACAGATTCTCCTCTTGTTATTTTAAGCAGTTCAAGATTTCCGTAACCATAAAGCAGAATATGAAGTTACTGGCAGTTTCAGCCAACCTTTAATGTTATTGGCTGAGCTTTGTTTCATTGTATCATGTGACTTAGACGGAAATTGACTATTTCACGCTTCACTATAGTTCACTATTTCCTATGGTATCTATTATATTTCAGTTTGTTTTTTCACCCCAAGAGATAAATTAATTGTATCTGGTGTCCTCAGATAAGCCCAGGGAATGGAGAGAAAAAAGGGCTGGATTTTTCTTTTCTTATTTCACTGCAGTGGGCTTGAGTCTCAGCTGTGGGTCTGTGCATATTGAAGTGAGAAGTGTAAGATAAAAGGTATCAGAAACTTCTCTATCGGTCACTGATAAACTACAAGGTTACTAAAGAAGTTTTAGAGAGTCAAGCTTTTAAATACAACACTGTGTTCTTTATCATGTCATTAGCTGTGAGTACTGTAAGCCTCTGTCCATCACAGTAGGAGATCATAAGGTCCGTCGCTCCTCTTCTTGGACAATTGGAGCTTTTTCAGACTGTGTGTTTTCATTCTCTGTGTGTTTGGTTCTCTACTCAATGAAGCGGATCGGTTGTGGCTGATTGTGTAAGCCAAGATCAGGAGATGTAATTCTGTGATTTTGGTCAACCATCATTTTTTTTTGGTACCGCTGTCATAATCTTTAAGTCATCTCTTAGTAAATCTGGGGCAGTTGGATATTGGAGTGGGTAACTGTCACAGATTAAGATGCCGTTTGGCAGAGATGTTAGTGTGTTCCATTACAACTGAATTAATTTAATCTTTCAACTCTCAATTTAATTTTCAGTGCATTTTAGAGGAGTTTATACAATCAATGAACAGCAACTGTAGTCAGGACAAACAGTCTGCACACTTTTGATTAGGATAAATGGAGCTGTATTACGTAATAAGGGATTCGTATTTGTTTGTAGGCTGTACCAATTCAGCACTTCCTCAGTATGCATTGAAGTTCTTGTATTTTAATTCATGTTTATTGCATTAGTGATTGCCAAAATTAATTTTATATGTACATGTTATTTATAATGAAATGTACACTACTATTCAAAAGTTTGGGGTAGGTAAGATATTTAAAAAATTTTTTTTGAAAGAAGTCTCTATGCTCTCCAAGGCTGTATTTATTTGATCCAAAATACATTAAAACAGTAATATTGTGACATTATTAAAATTTAAAATAACGGTTTTCTACTTTAAAATGTAATTTTATTCCTGTGATTAAAAATAAATAAATCTCATGTACATAACATTTCATTCATTTTACGAGTCCTTAACAATCATCCAAACTTGGAATCAAAGAAGTTAATCCAGGAAACGGAGAAGCATTTGGCATGAATGCAATGCTGAATTTTCCACCAAACCGCTTTCTCTTACATACAAGGACAGACCAGTTGTCCTGATCTGTCAGTGGCCAGGGAACAAGAGCCGTCCCAGGCTGGAAGGAGAGGCTGACCTGCATTGTGGGGTACAATGTCGCCTTTGTGTGGCGATGGTTGGTTGGGCAGTAAGAACTGTGACGTACTGGGTCAAGTTTGGCCGGGACACATGGACCCTAGTGTCTGCCTTTGGAGGAAACACCCCCAACAATGCTGCACACGCCAGTATTATTAGATCTACAGGGATTACGGCCGTGGAACAAAGCTGTTTATTTTTTTCTCTGAGATATTTCCTCCGTAATGGCTCCGTTCCAGTTGTGTCCAAGCGCACTTGTGGTTTTATGGCTGCAAACCACACTTTTAGACTCTTTTATCAGAGCGCCAAAACTGTTCAAGATTTGATCAAAGTTTCTTGTTGGTTATTGTTTCAGTTGTTCCCCTCATTTGATAGTTCATCTTCTAGAATTATCTTCTTGTTTTGTTACATTTTTGCTGCACTTTAGGTCCATGCCTTAAGTCTTCCCTGTGCTGCACTATGGTAGTTTGAATAAATGTAAATGTTTTTTATACAACTAATTTTTTATTTGAGTGCTCGTTATTATATCTAAAAATTAATAGCAGTTGAATTTGGACTGTTGTTAACTTTAACCTTTAATGTTATGGTAATGTGCCAACAGATAGGGTTGCCTGTATAGTTTACAGCATTAAAAATGTACGTACTACCTGATATATACACACATATATATATATATATATATATATATAATTACATAGTATCTCCAAGTGAATTAATATCTAATTGAATTGAAATCAGAATGTCAATACCCAGCCCAGGTGAGGTAATTTTTGCTCTATAGTTGGGTATATTGCACTACAAAAGGAGAATATTTGTTTTCTCACATGCAGCTTTAAACGTTAAATAAGTTTCTGGACACACTGACTTACACAAACACACATCCATTCACATCTGTCTTTGATTAGTCGGACAGAAACCAGCCATAATCTGGCTGTTGACTGACCTTGGTTACAAAGGGCTAATTATAACAACTTTGAAAACCTTGGAAGTGCTGATCTTCACTTCAACAATAACATTTTTGGACAAGACCCAGTCAGTACAGCCACTGGAGCGCAGGAATGTCAGTGGCTTCAAGGCATATGGAAGCTATAAAATCTAAACACGGTTACTGACAGGAAAGCTATGTTTGAAACATAATTACAACCTTTGAAAATGCAATCTCACAACCACATTTACCCAGTGCGGGGGCACACTTTAATTTCAATTATGCTAAGAGATGTCGAGCCCCCCAACTTATCAGTTAGGGATAGGATGGAATGGGTTTTGAGCTAAGATGGTTACTGTTCTGGGGAGCTTGGGAGTTTTTGACCCACCTGTTTCCAATACACGTGTAATAAGCGGTAATGTGTTTCATGACACTGTCCTTTTGAACTCTGTCCAGGTGGTTGCAGACAGATCTCATCTGTCTTGAGCCTACTGGAACATAAAGATCTTGGGTAGATTATGGTGACCAGAGACTCTGTTTCAAAGGCATTCCAAGGGGAGCTCAAAAACATTTTTGTACCTGTTTCAGATCAGCTGTGTTTTCTTCAGTGCGTCTCAGACAGGTTAACTAAATGATACTGTGGATGGATAGGATACATAAATATTACTTTACTTTTTTTATGTAGCATCTGGAATTTTTCATCCTTTTAAAATCTTGCTTGTTTGAGTTAACAGTGTAGTTATATTCAGACTGAGCTTTAGCTAAAACATTCAATTTTGAGAGGAAGCTGCTCAGAAAAAGGCCAAACCAAACGTATTTTTAAAATATGTCTGTATATCAATATTACTAATCATAGCTATACTTTCCAAGTTTCTGGACTTGTCAAGTTCATTTTTTGGTATGTGTTAAGGTACTGTGATACAACTGACAATTATGAAACTACATTTGTGCCAAAATCACTGAACTCTATAGTTTAAGAGCTGTCACTATGTCTGAAGTTTTGAATTTAAAGTGTTTTTATTCTCTCATTTGATACTTTTTTTTGTTTAGGGGTAATGGTTTGTTTTATGTCAGTACTTTAGGAACCTATCTACGCCATACAGAAAACCACACTGTTTTATTTCATGTATAAATAATACTTTAGGTAAGTGTTTACTTTTTTTTTTTTTTTTTTTTTTTGGACATCCACATAGCATGAAGCTCCAGGGTTGTTTGTCAGACAGTCATGACCTTTGAGGTGTTTGTTTTTTGAGGCTGGCTGCCCGCACTGCAGAACACACCCCTTCAACACAACATGGCTACAGAATCCTCCTAGAGCCTCTGACAAAGCAGATGAGATATTCTTAGTTTACTAAACATCAGCTGATACCATGATACAGTTTATTATTTAATTTCAGCAAGGATTTAATTTTTTTTTCTCCGGTCTATAAATTATTGCACTTGTAGATTCTATTTTAGCCATCTAGTGGGAATGTCAGTAATGTAGTTAGTTAGGACATACTAAATTGCACAATATTTGTTTAATTGGAGTATGTGTAGTTTGAAGGTCTGTAGATGTTGGATTGTGTTTGGTTTACAAATGAGATAAAGTGACATGCAAACATAATGGTGTTCTGTGTAATAGAACTGCAGTCTCCAATAGTTATTGTCACCCCTGATCAGGCCATATCTGGCTCGGCTCACTGAGTATCTAGTGAGTCATATTTCTCTGTGTGACTGACGGGCTCATCATTTCCAACAGCTACATGGTAAATTCCTGCGGACAGCAGTTGCAGCAGATGGGCTGTTTATTCTGTTGCGGATGCTTGTCGTTGCCCTCTTGTTGCTTGGCTCTTTTGTACTGCAGTTCATACAAATGAAATGATTCTCAGACTGGATTATTTTTGTCTGTGAGCTCAAGTGTCTTATCTGTTTAATTTTGCCATTGTCATTGTCATATCCAAATTCAATTCTCTTTCATGCATTAATTGCACTTTGTTAGATTTTCCTGTATTTGACCGAGCAGTCATTGGGTGGCTCACATTATCTAACAATGGACAAAACATTTGTAACCGTATTTAATAATCTGTTAATGTTAGTTAAAGCTGCAGTAGGGAGTTTTGAGAAAACGTTGACTTAGCCTGAAAATTTGAACAAGCACAACTTACAGGTCCCACCCCCTTGCTCTCTGCTGCGCTACAGCCCTCCCTCCACAGCTCGTCCTCCACAGCGGAGCCTGTCGCGAACGCGCAGGCTAGTAAACAGGCCCACCGATGACGGTGGATAAAAAGTTATATGACACATTCACTAATAGGGACTAAACGTCAACAATATGCTTTACATTGACTATGGCCTGCCCATACTTTGACTACAAACTTGGTCCTCAAATCATTATGTATTTTGCAATAGCCTACATGTAACTTTATAACGTTGCACTCTTTCTATAAGTTATAAATAGCTAGTAAGATAACGTTAATATAATGGTAACTAACGTTACAGTATGTAAGTAATTATTCTATCGATATATAATGCTAGATAAGGTGTGCTAGTACATTATTTCAGCAACATGACAAGCCAGTGAATTAGCAGGTTTCAATTGTTGCTTAGCAGAGTGCGTGACATTTTATCTACATGTTGTGCGGCTAGAGTTTTGACACCGAGTCAATGGGCTCTGTGTAATTCTTTCTTTTTCGCTTGTTTATCGTCATCAGTCTTTTTCCTTTTACCTCTTTGTTTTATGAGCAGGTGTCACTCGAGAATTGGCAGTTTAGGTTGTTTCTCCGTCATAAGCACAGCTGCAGCACGCCGGCAATCTTGAGTTTGAACGACGGCTCGCGCAACGCACTGTGCAAGAGAGGGGTGTGATCAGCGCGTACACGAGCGTGATTGACACTGCTAAGACATTCCTCCTGGCTCTGATTGGTTGTTTCTGACCGGGAGCGTCTATTTCTTGCAAATGGCAATAGGACCACTGGGAGGAGCCAGAGGAGCTTGATTTTTACACAGATTATCTGTCTCATATTCTACTGTCAGGACATAATGACAGTTTTAGCAAATACATTTTTTCAAAAGTTACCTACAGGAGCTTTAATAAAAATACAACTTTTTTAAAATTAGTGTTAACTCTGATCTATTATAAAATATTAACAGATCCAACTTTTGATTTTAATACTGTATTAGTAAATGTTGAAATTAACATAAACTAACAATGAAAAAAATAGTTCTAAAGCATTTATTAATCTAAGCTAATGTTAACTAATGAATTAATGTTAACAAATGGAAACTTGTAAAGATTTTACCTGTATATGTAGGCTATATACCCGTGTACACTTGTACACCAAGTGTATCTACTATAGATAGGCTAACTTGCATTAGGTCTTAAAATAAACCTGCTGCTTTCTGTTAACTTAAAGGGTCACTCCACCCATTTGCATTAAGAGGTCCATTGTTAGACAACCAGTCATACTATTGAATGGTCGTGCAACATTCTTTCATTTTCCCCTGAGACGAGAGAAATCTACTATTTACCTTTTTCACTTCCTCCTACAATGACGCAAAAATCGTCATTTGACGTCATTGTAGGAGGAAGTGTAAAAAGGGGGGATTTCTGTATAGACTACAAGCACAAATTCCCACCCTTTCAAACCCGCCCATAGGGGGTTGTGCCTAATGCGCTAACAGAGCTATCACAGATCAGTGGGTGGGACTTCACTTGAAGATACTGAAAGCAATATCAGCCATCTTGTTTATAAGCTAAGCTAACAAGCGCTGTGGAGATAGGAAGTTACGACAATGACGGAAGAAACTAAACATGATATGGAAGTAGAGGATTTTGAAATTCTGCTGCTCGAATCCGCTCTTCGTGGCTATCTTTACGAGCCGCAATATAGTGAAGAGCAGCTGAGGCTGATGGAGGATCAGGAGGCGGCTGCCTGTCGCGAACGAGGAGCCCGGACTGGCTCGAGCTGGGCGGACTGCTGGTGCCTGTGCTCTCGCTGTGCGCTACGGACACAGATAGATAGTCTGATCTATAGACTATCTGACACAGATAGTCTGCTGCAGAGAATTTCAACGATCGCAATTTCTCCTAGACGAAATCTCTGAATCAGACGAGCGCACGGACGTTTGTGTTGTGATGTGAACCATCCTAGTTTCGCCTGACTGAAAATCCAGGTATCATGCAATAATTCACCATATAGAAAGAAATACAAACGAGTAATTCACTAATGAGTTTGCCAATGTAACGGGGTTCGTTGTTGTGGGAAGAAGGAGGCTGGAACCGGCGAACATTTAAACATTTTAATAGTAAAATAAA
Organism: Rhinichthys klamathensis goyatoka; assembly: GCF_029890125.1. Taxonomy (NCBI): domain Eukaryota; kingdom Metazoa; phylum Chordata; class Actinopteri; order Cypriniformes; family Leuciscidae; genus Rhinichthys; species Rhinichthys klamathensis. Next base: position 1,420,823 of record NW_026606776.1, read on the forward strand.
CAAATACAAAACAAAAGTATAAGCCAGCTGGCCACACACAACAGAAACAAAACATAAAATCAGGCCTGTTCCTTTTGTGCTTCCGCTCCTCCGTGAGAGATATGAGACAGCTGCACAGGTGCCATTCATTATCACTCGCGTCGTCCTCTCACGTCCCTCGCCCTCGTCCTGCTCGCCACAGCCAACTAACTAGACATTTTTTGTGAAATGAATTTCAAACTCATTTAGCAGCTAGCCTTCTTGTAGACGGAAGAGTGATTTCTCTGATGTTTGCGCTGTTCTGGATTAGTGGGAGTGGCTTGCGGAGCTGTGCAACGTGGTGCATTGTGGGAGTTGTTGTCTTACATACAAATGCGCCCTAAAGTTATTTTCTGTCTTTTCTCGGTCAAGAGGGCACCAAATTCAAAATTTATTTTACATTTCGACTACATATATAACCCACTTTCAATAAAGATTAATGTTGAAATGGGTGGAGTGACCCTTTAAGGGGTGGTTGATTATGATTTCACTTTTCTAACTTTAGTTAGTGTGTAATGTTGCTTTCTGAGCATAAACAACATCTACAAAGTTACAATGCTCAAAGTTCAAACAAAGCAAAGGGAGATATTTTCATTTAAAGAAATTGCTTTTTAAGGACTATAACAAACGGTTGGTAGGGACTACACGAGCTTCCTCTCGGGTTAGTGACATCATGAACCCTAAAATTTACATAACCCCCGATTTATAATGACAGAACATGCTAATCAATGACTAGAAGATATAACTCCACATCAGCTAAATTCATCAAACCATTCAGAAATGTTGTCTACGTGTTGTCACTTCTTGAGTCTAGGGCTGCAACTAACGATTATTTAGATAATCGATTAATCGGACGATTATTTTTTCGATTAATCGATTAATCGGATAAAAAATTCAATTAGATTTTTTGTTTATTATGACTAAATAAAACCCTGTTACACTTTATTTTAAGGTGTCCTTGTTACAGTGTAATTATATATTTAAGTACAGAGTAATATTAAGTAACTACATGTACTTACTATAGGAATAGGGTAGGATTAGGTTGAGGGTTAGTTGCATGTAATTATGCATAATTTACTGTTATTACTACAGTAAGTACATGTAACATATGTAACAAGGACACCGTAAAATAAAGTGTTACCTAAAACCCTAAATTAGGATATTTATGTGTAAAAGTGTACTTTAAAAAGGGCAAAAGCCACACATTGAGTTTTACAAATATCAATATTTGCATTGTTTTTAATGATAATTGCTGATGGCAAGTTGACAACCATGATTAATGTAAAAAAAAAAAAAACATTTATATCCAACATATTGTTTTAACACAATTTTTGTTAAAACAAATTTACAGACATGTTGTTCAGATGTGAAGATATAAACTAAAAACATCTCAAATATATAATTCATTTAATTTTTATTTAAAATTAATTGAATTATAAGGATAATTTGTAAAAATAAATATAGAAAGACTGAAAACAAGCGTGTGAACATAGAGCCGCAGTAGATCGCGTTTGAAAAACAATTAAAACTTAATAGTAGACAAATGCTATATAAAGAGAGCGGAGTGGAGGTACGCAGCAAGCTAACAGGCTTGATTAAAAAGACAGGAAGATTGATGCATTAGTGCACAAACATTCGCTGAAAACCACTGAGTACAGTGACTAAAAATAAATAATTTACTGCTGCTGTTATTAACTGCCTTTATATTTAGTGCTTCGCTTTGTAAAGACCGTTTTAATTTAATATTTCTGCGGTAGAACTATTTTAATCCATCACTTATGTTGCGAGCGAACTGACTGCGCAACCTGATGCTCGAGACGCAAAATACAGACATCCCAAGTCTCCCGGAAGTTCTGGAAGTCACCCGCATATTGATAGCGGCTCGCAAATTAGTTCAAACTCCCGGGATTTGAGCACGCAAGCAAGAGCGCGCATGCGAGACAGAAGAGACTGTGCTCCAAACCGTGTAGCGCGAGCGCGCGGCAGAGCAACGGAGGGAGAGAGACCTTGCGTGTGTGCCTCATGAAGCGCGTGTAAGACAGAGAGCATCCTGATTGGCCTGTTTCAGCCAATCACCAGTAAACGCTCCCCGTGACGTAAGCAGACCAACTAATCGATAATGACATTCGTTGACAACGATTTTCATAATCGATTATTATCGATTTTATCGATTAGTTGTTGCAGCCCTACTTGAGTCTCTCCATCTTTGTCTGACTCCAGTTTGAACATAAAAGGCTAAAAGTTGTTGAAATGTTCAGGACATGTTCAAGCTGTTGTAGCTCCGCCCTCTGTGCCGGGAGCTGCAGCTCATTTGCATTTAAAGGGACAGACACAAAAACGGTGCGTTTTGGCTCACCCTCAAAAAGTGATCATTTTAACATGCTATATAAAAATATCTGTGGGGTATTTTGTGCTAAAACTTCACATACACACTTTGGGGACATCAAAGACTTATTTTACATCTTGTGAAAAGGGCATTATACCACCCCTTTAATGTTAATCAAACAACAAAATGACTCCCTGTTGTTGCCTGAATAACTATTGTAGCTTTAATAAGAATCAGTGTATATTTAATTTATACTGTGAAGACTAGTATGAAGTGTTTTATTTTACATTTGGTCATTCAATTTCTGTAGTATTTCTCACTTGAATGCTCCTGTAAATAGACCTACTGTACTAAAACTTAAAGCACTATATGCATGTATGTAATATAATTTTTTTTGTTCTTTTATCTCTGTTATTTTATGAAATAATTCTCATGAAATAATCTAAATATTATCATGAAATAATATTACTCATATCCCCCACCCCTAGCTGGAATGAAGAACATGATGAAGAAGAATCCTGATAAGATTGTGTATCAAGATCCTACTAGGAAAAAAATTGCGATTTATAATATTTCTGCCATATTGGCTCCTCTTTGTCAATGATGTTCACTGTACGACCAGTGAAAGAATTTTTTTTCCTTGCATTTAGGTCAGATACACATTTTAGCCATACAGGTATAGAGTGCCAGACCTTCTGTCTATTATCGTTGTTTAGTGTTGTATCATCTTCCAGAGAAGTCATTCTGACAGGCTTTGTTTACTTTGCACTTTACTGCGTCTCTGCATCACCATTAGGGGTGAAACAGACTTGATTGGCTGATCAGTTTGTAAACACAGACTCATTGCAAATTCAAATTTAGAACCATCAACACATATTGTAAATTGATGCATTATTAAAATATATTTTCCTACGCTTATGCTGATCTAGAAGAAATTATCGGCAGCCCTTTTGGCATCCAGTATTACAGTTTGTTTTTATCTCTGCTGTCATTTCTTCCGCCTGTGCTCATTTATGGTTTGATTGGAGGCACAGTGAGCATTGAGGACCTTCTTTTTTTATGTATTGATCAAATCCCTGCGTCAAAACTCGTTTCTGATGTGTTGAACCAATTTTAGCTTAAAGACACGAGATGTTTTGTTTGTTTGAATTGTTTAGTCAACTGCAATTGTTCCAAAATCCTTAGTATTTTAAGATGTTCAATTCTATGCAAGCAACATTGTGCATTAAACATTTTTCATACTTTGTGCCATTCCCAAAAATGGTGCCATATTTTAGTGCTGCCATGATATTTTGCAATAAACTGTATTTTTTTTACAACCAGTTGTGAAGCAAGGAGAAGCAGCTCCGTTTTATTAGCCCTGGCACACATAGGCCACCTACACACTGCAGCTAAATTCAGTTGTCACTTCACCTTTTAGTGCTTAATCCCATTCTGTACACACACAGATTAGTATTATATGGGAGTGACAATCGCATTCTACAACTGAATTAACTCCCAAAAAATGCAGGTAGTGACAACTGCATTTATAAAAATTCTCCCCAGTGTGTAGTACAGAACCGAACTGAAGAACTAGTTGTTCATGACGTACGACGAGAGGCATCAGAGGTGGATCTCTCATCTGTCATCTCTCATATAATTAAAAATGCATATTAACGTGCATGTCTCGTCTGACTCATTCTTGTTGCCAAATCATGCAAGCAAATCAGTGAACAAGAACAAGCCAATAAAAATGAAATAAATTGGAATGCTTTATGCTAAAAATAAGACTGAAATAACGTGACCTGCACTTGCTCACTTTAATAACTCCATAAACTTGATCGCTGTATGAGCCAAGCTTAAACAACAAGTCCAAATGCTAAAAACGACGCCTCCGTCGACTGCTTTAGTTAACATTGCTGAACATAACGAGTCTTTCGTCGCTGTGATATTTCTTTGGTCAGAGTAGTGTATAATAAACACGCGAGACGCCAGAACATTGCTATGGTTACCACGGTCAATCGTCGCAGTTTCTGGAGTGAGTCGTGTTCTGTACTCATGGAACGGTCATTTAGGGTTTAAATGTGGTTGTCACTCCTGAAACTTCACAGGGTGCACGTGGCCATACATGAGAAAGTGTAATGAATGTTTGTGCGTCCTATGTTACTGATGTGAAAGGGACTGTAGTAGCCCTAGCTTTGTAAGGTTTTTCCTTTGTGTCTGTGTCCACTCTCTGGGATCTGGCAGCGATGTGGTTTGGTATGTGAGGAATGTTCTGTCGTAGGTTAAACCAGTAAAAGGGGGGTGGGGTAGGATGGGCCAGCTGAGGGGGTGCGGAGTGAGAACTTTAGAGTTGAAGCTCAAAGTGCTCTGTGTGGATGTTTTGGCATGACCAGCACAAGACTACCCTGATATTAGACTAGACAGAGGCTAATAAATGGTTAGGCCTATCTATAGATTTATAAAAGCAACCGTTACTCCAGTCTTCACATAGCCTAAGCTGTTTTTGTGAAGAATTTCATTAATTTGGGTGTTTAATCAGAATCGTGCCACCAACTCTTCCCATTCTGATCATGTTTGGAACTGATCAATGAACAAATTAAAAATAGCAGGTTATGAGTTCTCTTTGAATGCTTGTGTGGAAGCTCCATTTGATTTTAATTGTAATTTCTACACATTACATTGTGTCTGAATTATGCATGTATACTTATGCTGGCATCTCTGTAATCAGCCATTCTTGGTTCAGAGAAGAGTTGCTAAGGCCTTAACAAAGGATGCAGTGAAAAGAAGTCAAGAGCCCTCTCTTCACTTGATTATATGCTTCCCTTTTCTGCAGCTGTGCTGATAGGAGAGGCCATTCTTCAGAATCCTTGGCTGCCAAATCTGTGTCTCTGTATCCGAGACAGATAGTGTCATGAACGTTCACAGAGGTTGATGTGAACCACACAGAAGGAAGCGTCTCTGAGAGTCCTCCATCCCGTGAACTGCTTCCAGTTCTTGTAACCTGAGCCCTGAACTTTTTATCTAAAACATTGTCTTTCGAACACGACATCTATCATAGTTCTGCTTAGGACATCATTAATCCTACATTCTGTTCATGCTGATGCATGCTTAAAGGGTCACTTCACCCCTTTGCATTAAGGTTTGTATTGTTAGAAACCCAGTCATATATTATAATGATGGTGGAATTTTGCTTGTTTTTTTTCTGAGATGGGAGAAAAAAGGATTTAAGTGTTTTACTTCCGTCCTATCGTGACGTAAATATCGTCATTTTGCGTCACGATAGGACGGAAGATAAATTTCATTGCATATTAAGAAAACTACAGCCTTTAGCTCATTATTATTCAGGGGCGTGGGACCCACTCACCCCACCGGCCTATTACAGATCAGTGGGTGGGACTAAACCTGAAGAAACTAAACTATTAATCCGCCATCTTGCTTGGAAGACAGCAAGCTAAGCTAACAAGCGCTCAAGGAGTTAGATTTACCATAATGCCTGAATTTACGACACACGATATGGAAGACGAGGATTTTGAAAATCTTTTGCTCGAAACTGATGTTCGTGGCTATTTATACGAGCCACAATATAGCGAAGAGCAGCTGAGGCTGATGGAGGAACAAGAGGCGGCGGCGTCGGCTGCGTTGTTGTGGGAAGAATGAGACGGGAATCGGCGAACATTTAAACATTTTAATAGTAAAATAAACAAATACAAAACAAAAGTATAAGCCAGCAGCCACGCACTGCTGGCCACACACAACAGAAACAAAACCGACCATAAAATCAGGCCTGTTCCTCTCTCGATCTGCCCTGTCGCTCCTCGTTTTATGCGTCCGCTCCTCGGTGAGAGACGCGAGAGAGACCAGTGCGTCTCACAGGTGTCGTTCATTATCACTCACGCCACCGGCCTCGTGCCGCTCTCACGTCCCTCGTCCTGCTCGCCACAGCCAACTAACTATACATTTTGTGTGAAATGAATTTCTAACTCTGTTGGCAGCTAACGTTAGCCCTGTAGAGTAGACGGAAGAGTGATTTCTCTGATGTTTGCGACTTTGCGCTGTTCTGGATTAGTGGGAGTGACTTGCGGAGCTGTGCAACGTGGTGCATTCTGGGAGTTGTGGTCTTACACACAAATGCGCCCTAAAGTTATTTTCTGTCTTTTCTCGGTCAAGAGGGCACCAAATTCAAAATTTCTTTTACATTTCGACTACATATATGACCCACTTTCAATAAAGATTAATGTTGAAATGGGTGAAGTTCTCCTTTAAGGACACAATGAGTTATCAAGTCATTGTGTTTAATGCAATCTAGCTTTTAAACAAAAGATGTTCCAATGCGTTTTCTTTTTTGGTATTATTACTCTCTCCTGCATTTTTACGTTTTTTTTTTTTGGCCAATGATATAAGGGCGCCGGGTTCTCAAATGTCAGACTTTTAGTGAGCAAACTGAATCCAGGTGGAGGAAACCCCATACTGTGGATCTGCCCAGCTGTAGATCCTCTTCGTCCCAAACAGCCCTGACCTCCTGCAGCCAGAACAGGAAAGCAGTCAGCACTATTTTATCTTCAGGCATCCTCTGTTCCCATAGGTGGACTTAGTCAGATACCCCTTGTGTCTCATTAAATGACTGCAGAACAGACTCCTTTCAATGCCCTAAAGAATGATGTAAATTGGTTTTGGCACTCTAAACAGCCTCACTTCTTTTTAAGAGTTTGAATCCTCTCCAAAAGTCTTCTGAGGATGCTAAATGTATAAAACAATCATAATTCTGACTGCTTTTGTGGAGCAGTGATCAGTATGCAAGCAGATATTCAAAAGCACAGCTGGTATTTTATTTTAATAAAGGTCTTGGATCAATTTCCTGCAGTCTATTCACACCAGGACACCTGCAACAAAGCTAATAAAGCTCCCAATATCATGTGAATAAAGGAGCAACTTTATTTCCTTTGGTCATTGAATTTTGCTCTGTGCGAATATATGGCTTTATCACTTGTCATGTTGTAGGTACCAGCAGAAATAATCATATAAATCCTGATCTAAAGTAGATATTTTTTAAAGTTTTGTGGGTGGCAAGAATTTTGAAATTACTCGTATATTATCCGTAGCACAAACAGCGCTGAATGAGTTACATTACAATATTAATACTTGGAGTTTAAGAAAAAGTCGCATTCTGTCTAGCTTTATAAAGGTATTACTTTTTATAAAAAATTGCTCCTGTAAAGAAAAGAAGATGTCTGTGACCATAATTTGAGGCGGGTTGGCCAGGTTTATCTTAAATGGTTGGTTCCACCAGACCAGCACCAGACACACACAAATGCCTGACGTTTCAAGTATGGCCTGAACTCAGCAGTTATCTGATACTGCAAGGGCAACAGTTTAACAGTGACGTGAAGTTATTTATCTACATCATTAGCAACATTCTGCAGCAACAGATTCAGGAACTGAGACACCACCCAAATGATCACTTGGAAGAGCTCCCAGGGTGGGTGCGTGTTAGTTCACCCCTGGTTTACAGAGGTTCACCCCAAGGATGCAGAGAGCTGTTATGCTGTAATACAAATAAATACATAATCCAGTGTAGTGGTGGGTGATATGACTAAAATATGAGAAATGTTTCTCATGATATTGATATACATCATGTTACAAACAATTATTACAAACGATAAGAAAAATACAATAGAACAAAGATACAAAATAAGGTTTTTTTTAGGTAAAGTAGGTTTATTTACCGTGTAGTAGTAAGAAATACTACAGAAATAGAGTCAAGACTATGCAGTGTTTAATTTTGTGTCAGAGTTAAATATAAATTGATTCTTATTAAAGATACAAAATTTATTCAGACTTTTGTTTGATTAAGGGCTCGTTCACTTAGACAGTTTTTCCCAGTGCAATGGGAAAAAAACGCCTGGTCTCGAGACGTGTTTTTTTAAAAGCATGCGTTTACATAGAAAAACAATGGAAAAGTTAAAATAGCTTATTGCAATGGAAAAACGTGTTCTGTGTGAACGGCCCCTTATTCTACTGTCGCTTTGAAACCGTAACAACAGTACCAACTTTTGGATTTGAAATAAAAATAATTAATAAATGTTGTTTTTGTGGTATACAGCCGCGAATTAGTTGCGCACTGCTAACACGACAGATGAGCCCTTGCAAAACCATCCTTGAAACATGACAAGTACTGTGTATAGGTTTTGTAACTGCTGTACAATGCGGAGGAAGTAGTTCTCTTTATGAGCTTATTGAATCAGAGGTCCTGCTTGAGTAGGAGGCTGGAGGACATTTAGTACATTGAATATGATCATCTGTGTCGGATTGTTCTGTCTCTGCTGTTCCAGACTGGGCATGACCTGAGCTCAGTGTGTGTGTCCTAACACTGTGGCCAGTATTGGCCTTATGTCTCTTAATACTCAAAACCCAATTGCCCACAGTCCACATGTTTGATTAAAATGAGCTGAAGTTACAGAGATCAAAGCACTTAAAACATGCTTTCTCATGCACAGGGTAATGTCCATTCAAGGAACTCTAGCATACACCAAAGTTGTCATTTAACTCTTTGTGCCAGAGAAATGAAACGCTTAAGCAGGTCAGAGTTTGGGTCACATTGAAGCTACCACATCAGTATCCGTAAAATGACTTTGCGAATCAACATCCATATCATATAAGAAATATGATTTGTGCAATTCAAAGCCTTTTTTAAAGCCACCCTCAAATAAGTGGCCACATGATGTGCCTTATCTACCTCTTGCAGAGGTTTAGTATCGCTATGAAACGATTGCTTCAGAATTTTCCTATAAACCTTCACTTTTGAAGTCGCAAAACTATTCCGTTTTTGGAAGACCAACCTGTTTATGAAGTGAGATTTACAGATGGGTGAGAAACCTACTTTGGATATAGACAAGATGTGCCATAACGAGTTTCACAGATGTTTTATGGCTTGCATGTTAGGCCAACACGGCATTTTCATTTGGCACTGATTTCCATTTTAACTGAGCCGTCCTCCTCCTTGCTGTTCTCTTTCACTAAAACTTTCCGTCTGTCGAAAAGACAGAATAATCCTAATGTACAATGTTGAGTAAATACTTAAATATGATTTTATCAGTGGGGAGAAAAAAAACTTAAAATGTGTAGTTTATTTTGCAGGATTACATAGGTGAACATGTGTCTTCTGTATTTGATAAATTACTTTCTGGTGTTGTTGTTGCTGTTTTAGGCCCTTTTAGATGTCAAAATGTATTGCTTTGAATTAAAGGCTCAGATGAACTTACCGGTAAATGAAAATGCTGACCCTTTTTTCCTCTGTCTCTTTTACAGATCGTGAGGACCAATCAATTCTTTGCACGTAAGTAACCATTAGGTCATCTCTTTTCAACAGGTTACGTCAATCAGTTAGGGCTGATGGAAGTGATGTCACATCCCAAGGGGTTGCACAGAAATCAGCTTTTTTGGAAGCATGCATGTACAGCCATGCCTGAAAACATGAGTCATGTATCATTTCGGCATTAACTATCAGTAGCTGCAGCTGTTCGGCATGTAGAGCATCTCACACTGAGTCAGACCCACAGCAAATATTTCTAGTCAGTCTATAAGAATTCATCCATAGAAATGTGAGCTCTTGATGCATTAAGCCTGAATTATTGTCTTTGCACATTGTAAATAAGTAAACAGTCTCTCATATCTTTACAACATGTCTTTGTAACTGACGGAGAGTAGGTTTTTACATCTTCTCTCAAAGTCGACCCCTTCTGACCTACTGATACCACTGCAGCACACCCACTATGAAGGCATGATGTCCATGAAACCATATGTAGCTGGAATGCAGGGTTAAGGAATCCTTGCAGTCAATAGCTTGAAGACAAAAAAGCAGACATATTAAAGGACTGATTTACCAAAAATGTCATCATTTACTCACTCTCATGTATATAAACAGCCATTTCAGCATTTTCGGAGGGAAATGTCAAATGGTGATGGAAAATGCATCAATTAAGAGTGAAGAGATGACCATTTAATTCATACTTGTATAGCTTGAAAAGTACATTCAGGAAAAATGTGAGGTTACCGTCGACTGTATATAATATGATGATGTGCAATGCTAGAGCCTTTATGTAAACCTGTCGTGTGCAGCGTTTGTCCAACCAATGACACTGACACCCCAAATATGCAAATAAGAACGTTAACCCAGGGTGTAGGAATGTGCAGTGTGAAACGCCAGCTTAAGAATACCCAGGATTAATGGTTAACCACAGGTAAATTATGAGAATGACCCAGGGTTAACTATTTCAAGTGTGAAAAGCCCCTTGGAATATAGTGCACAATTATATGGACTTTTGAAGGTTTTTTTAATTTATTTTTTACCTTTTTGGAGCTTGAGGGCCATATCCAATTTTATTGTATGGAAGAGAGCAGACATTCTGCTTTTAAGGGTCTTCATATTCTTTAGAGAGTTTAAAAATAGGTTGTTAGACAAATAATCAACCATCTGTTTGACACATTAGTAACAATGGCATTAAAGACCCACTCCGATGAAAATAATGTTTTTCTAGGTGTTAACATGTTCTTGTGGCATTTTTCTGATGTTACAGGACATATCTTGAGAAAAATCAGCTCAAAGTTGTATTTCTGAGTATTTCTACATTCAAATGGCTGTGAATCAGTAGCAGACGCTAAAATGCCGGCTAAAATCGACTGGAGTTGTGACGTAGTAACTCCACTGGGCGTCTCCACACGCGACGTCTTGGAGTGAAATAATGATCGGTGATCGGTGATAACTTTGATTAACTTCGGATAATAATAATTAACGTGTATATAATACTGTTGCCCCACCGGTATTGGGGATGTAAGCTAGCGGGAGAGACAGAGCTCTCAGCAACGGGCAGGGGGAGGGTCGTCTCCGTGCCAACGGCTCCGCCCACAACGCAGAGGCGAATTGCTAATGAGCTACTGCCGCTCTGCTGAAGCGAAGTCCCAGAAAACGGCACAGGTTTTGTGATTTTGGCTAAAAATTGCATAATCATAATTTAAAGACCACTGGGAATGTTTAAAAATAGCTCAAAATATGATCGGAGTGGGACTTTAAGGTGCTTTAGAATTTCCATCCATAAATGCATGAAGATCCTGTTTAATTTTTTTTTTTTTAATTCAACATAAATTATATTTAACATAACAAATACTAATGGTATACAATTGTGTATATCGTCATAATCATCCTAAATTTTCTTAATATAATTCTTTGTTTTTACTTCAATATAATTTCCTATTTTGGACCGTTTTTGTTTAATTCACCCGTTTGCTTGATATTTTGCTATTATATTTCTCTGAATAAAGCCAGTATTAAGTGAATGTCTTTACAGGCCTTTGTGGAAGATGTCTGGCTGTCTGTCTAAAGATTTTTTCCATTTATGGGCAGATTAGGGAGAAGAATATTTGAAAAAAAATTTTTTGTGAAGAACTGTATTTCTTGTGTCTGTATCATTGTGTTATAAGGTTAAGTAATTAAAACACCATCTTATGCATTCCAATAATATTAAATAAGACTTTTAATGTTTACGTAATAAAAGCCATTGTGTATTGCACCAGCGCTGCTGAAAGGAACTGCAGCTGGAAAAACAAACGGCCGTGCTAGCAGATGCAGGATGTAGCCTGATGGCTTATTTAGCTTGTGGAATGCATTGATCATGCAAATGTACATAAATATTATGTACCCAATCTGCTATTTTATTTTATTTTGGGTAAGCTGTTGTCTTATGATGTTTTAATGTTTGCTTTTAATTGTAATTTTCTTTTGCAGAGGGGAATCAGGTGCTGGAAAGACAGAAAACACTAAAAAAGTCATCCAGTACCTGGCTCACGTTGCATCGTCACATAAAGGAAGGAAGGACCACAACATTCCAGTGAGTTCCTTTTCTTTCAGCCATTCGCTGAATCATTCATTTTGAAATCCGTGTGGAATTTCACTAGTGGTTTAGATGTGGAGGGAAGGATGTGTTTTTGGGTGCAGTACTAAGCAGAATAAGGTAAAATGAGGCTTGCCGGTTAAAAACAAGTGAATTAAGATTAGTGTAATTTTACTTTAGAAGGTAGACTATTGACATGCCGCCTTAAAAAAAAGTGTGATGCAATAGGCAAAGTTGTCGTCTTATCGTCTCTTTATGAGAGGGTTTTATAAATTTTAGATGGTTAGACAAAGTCAATCAGCGTGAGCTGTTCGTAATGCCAATTCATATACATAGTGCTTTGCAAATCATATTAGTCTAACCTATCTGTAATGCATTTACAGCTGAAGCTCTCGCAAAGTAATCTATTTTATCTTAGACACATTGGTTACAATGACATCAGGGTGCTTTTGCTGGAAGAGTTATTTTAACCACATTAACATACATCAGTGGATAACATGCACTTGTATGTCATGGATGGTGTTGTGTGTAGATTCTAATGTACTGGTAATGTTGGATAGATGTTCATCCAGTAATAACTGCTGGCTCTGACCGTGTGTGTAAGTAGTACACATTGCTCTGTATTAAGAAATCATCTTAAAGTCTGCAGTGCTGGCCTGATAACATGTATTTCTTCAAAAATATATGAAAGCATGCATGCTGAATACTTGTACATGCTGCAGTCATTGATCTTACTGTATTCGCATGGCCAAATATGCAACATAATAAAGGCTTAGATCTTTCCCGTGGTCTAAGATACTTGCAGAATGTGGCCCTGATGCCTTCTAACATATTACATTTGTTTATTATATACAAACAGCCAGAATCACCTAAAGCAGTCAAACTCCAGGCAAGTTCCTTTTAAGCTTTTTATACCTGCTCTGCTTGTGCATGCGAAACTAACCTGCTGTATAAACACGAATGGAATGTAGCCTATCCAAAGTGACATTTTCTGCACTCTGGGATATTGTTTGATAAAAATAAACACGTTACTTTAAGGGGTTTGAATGGTTTACTTTTGATTTATTGGTTACATTTGCTAAATAGTTTGAAATGTATGCAATCTTCAAGAAGTTATTTTTTAACTAGGGATGCACCAAAAATGAAAATTCTGGGCCGAAACCGAAAATTCGTGATGCACTTGGCTGAAAACTGAAATCAAAACGGACTTTTTAAAACAATTATTAATTTCTTAATTATCTTTGGCCGAAATTTTGGGTGCATCCCTAATTTTAACCATCTTAGTGATGGATAAATATATTAGAGATTAGGTAATGGATGCTTGGATGGCTTGGGGCATAGTGGTATATTTAAGCTTGCATGATGTGAAAACCTGTCATTTTTATTGGAATTTCATCTTTAATGTAGTTGATATCTAATGAAAGGTTCAGACTACACAATTATTTTTTTATGTTACGATAGTCACTGTGTCAGGTTATGCGAATTTCACTTAAACCTGCCGTCTTTAACGATGTGCGTGATGTCATTGAGAAGGCGTAACTAGCGACTGACTTCCAAAAACAAGAACGTAAACAAGCAGGCTACCGAAGTGGCGTGTTAGCTTAATGCTAATTCCAGTACTCACGGGTTGAAGCGTCTCTGCTATTGTTTGCCTGCATTTATCTTTTTTCACTGTGTCGTGGTATTCCCTCAAGGAAACATCATAAAGGCAGGAGTGATGTTTGCCATAGCTCCATGAACCTTTTCCTCTATTGCATAATTCCACTTAGCAGCACCAATACCATCATCTCTCTTTAGATTCGCCATGTTTGAAAGCTGTGTACGGAAGAGCTTCTGTGCTCCCATTGGTCAGTGCCACAGATGTGACAGAACTCGTTGTGGGGGACCGAAAAAAACGTTCTGTCGGGACATCGTGAAGCATCCACTATGACACAATACGAGTTTAAACGACTGATTCTTGCATCGCAACACCCCTTGTCGTTTTATTAATCACCAGTTTCACCACGACACCCTACGTCAAACAGATCATGCCAAAATTGGCCTGATATCATGTAGTCTGAACCCGGCATAAGATTGAGTGTGTTACAGATCCTTGCATGTTTTTAAGATTTTGTAGCAAAAAAAAACCTCATGAAACCTGAAAGTTTTATGCACCACACATATCAGTTGTCTTATTTAGACCAGCAACATTCTAAACCAGCAAAAGCCTTGATCATAAACGGAGAATCCATCCTTCAGATATATTCACAACACATTTTGTTCAACTTTTAAATCACCCCTTGCTGAGTGTGTTTTGTCTGTCATGTGTTTGTGTACATTTCCCTCTGTGACATTAATACCTCTGTTTCCATTGTAATGATTTGATTACAGAACGGAATCCTGTTTTATGTGAGTAGCTTGTAGTCCCTTGTTTTTTCCCCATGTTTTCTTTCTTTGATGGGCACAATAAATTGTTATTTTTATTAATTTTACTCTCATCTTTTGTTTTTACTGATGTCATTCTGCTGTATAAGATCTGCCTTCTTAATTATTCTTTTCTTCTCTCTTTTTGATCCTATACATACTATTCCTTTGGGGTGATGTCAAGTAATTTATATGTCTGTAAAACTACACTGTTGCATGTTAAAATACTGCATTATGGTGCAGTGGTCACGGTGCTGAATTCCCCTTTCTCAAATAACGTTACCCTGCTCCGTCCTACAGTTGGAAGGTTCTGGAATGTCATTTACAAAGAGCTCTGCTACAAAAAGCTCAAATTCCAGTAGTTCTTGGCATATTTTTTATAATATTGGAAGACTTTTTGACTTGTCTTATCAGACCTTCATTTTCTGGAAGTTGCTAATGAAATTTTGTCATATTAATGGTTCATTTATCTCCTGTTTAGATGAGGGTGAAACCTGTTTCTGTTCTTATAAAGGTTCATTACTAATGTTTTTTTTTTTTTAAAAGACAATTCAACAATTATTAAACAGAGAATTGGATTAATCTTGTAGTAGTCTATTTTAGGCCCTTTATAATATTAACTTTTAAAACTTTAAACCACAATTTCCTTGACTGTATCCACTATTCTGCTCGTTTTGGTTACCTAATGGGAACAGTTGGTAAAATCACAGTGGTCATTCTCTCTCATTTGTGCCGTGATGTGTTCCTGTCTCGTGACAACAGCAAGAACAATGGGACACCTGTCCAAACTTCCTATCAGATGGAAATGGACAACACCAAGGGTGTCTGGGGGGTATAAAGGGGTGGATGTCCCAGATTTGTTGCGGGGGGAGCTGTGATGTGGCGCAGTGGGGCTTTGGGCATCTGTCATTTCTAATTTAAGGAGTTTCCTGACCAACCCCACAGTGCCTGTATTTCAGGCGGCCAGTGAGAATTTGCACAAAAACCCTCTAATGGCTACCCAGGCTTTAATTAGGTTTGTAGGTTAGTGTATTTTTTACTTCATGTAGATGATCCGCTTCTAGTTTGAGGGTCAAATGAAGAGAAATGGATTTGCTGTAGAAGCAAGCTGATTGTTGTTAGCCATACAACATATCAACAAATACTGTAAAGAATGCAAATAGATGAAATTTATGATGCAGATGAGATGGAACATTTGAGTTTGGAATAATTTGTCTCCCTCAAGCTTACGTGTGTTAAAAGGGGGATGTTTAAAATAATTAATAAACTGATTTATCTGTGATAGTTGGGTTAAACCTTGCAAACTGTGCAAGAAATCTGTTTGTTGGTGTTAAATTTCTTGTCAAGGTTTTCTTGTCAATTTTTACGCACGTTATTGCTCTTATTTCAGTTACACACCTCAGTTGCATCTGTTCTTGTATTAAACTTAATGTAATCATGTAATAGTTAGTGTTATCTAACCAGTGATTGTTGCATTACAGGGAGAGTTAGAGCGTCAACTCCTGCAGGCAAACCCTATTCTGGAATCTTTTGGGAATGCCAAGACAGTGAAAAATGACAACTCTTCACGCTTTGTAAGTTTGTCAATTATGACTGATCTGATCATTTCACCATTGTTTTGCCAACTTTAACATTACCACAATGTTTTGTTACATTCTTATTACATTTTGGCAATGGTATTTATTAAGTTTATTGATAGGTTTAAAAAAAAAAAAAAAAAAAAATGTACCTTGCATGTAGCATCTGGAAAGGGCCATTTAGGTACACACTCACCAAAATCCACATTCAGCACTCTAAAAAGAGCTAGGCGTCTGTCTTACGTCTGCTCCTCTTGCCAGCTGATTGAGTTTTCGCTGGCATGCGTTAAAGTCAGCAGAAAGCTTTTAAGCATACAAACAAATCAAAAGCCGCAGAGGAATTTAATTCTTCGGGTCTTGCTTTAGGTAATTAGTTTGGGGGCATTTGCTGCAAATAAGCATGTATGTTAGCCTCTTATGCATGCTTTGAGTACCGTTTCCTTTAAGTAGAGCTATTTAAACATGCTTCATATCACGTATGCACAAGCCTCTCTGTTCAAACAATAAAAGAGACGATCATCTGTTCAAATGGATTCCCACAAAATATAATGATAGTTATGAAGCAATTGTATTTTGTTTTTCCACAGGGCAAGTTCATCCGCATCAACTTTGATGTAACCGGTTACATTGTGGGGGCCAACATTGAAACCTGTATCTTGATCTGATAACTGTTCAGTTACATTTGAGTAATGCTGCAGCACTGCTAACACTGATGATATGGGTGAATATTCTGTGTGTTTATTATCAGCAGAAATAAAGGTATGCAAATTGACTTTCTATGTGCTTTTGGAAATAGTTACTATAGCTTCAGTTAGTATGCCAGAGAGGAACCACATCATAAGCTGGCTTTAAGGGTTATGTAGATAATTAACAAAGCTGTATAGTAGCGCATCATGATGTGAATGATTTGACACAGTGAACAATGAGCTGTAAAATAGGCTTCACTTGCCCTTAACTCAATCTCAAGATCTTCTTGAAAAGTCCAGGGCCATTCGCCAAGCCAAAGATGAACGCACCTTCCATGTCTTCTACCAGCTGTTGGCTGGTGCCGGGGAACATCTAAGAAGTGAGTATTTTTTGTTACATAGTTACAACTTGATTTTTAGTACGAGTTTTTAATAATGAGATCCTTATTCTAAATGCAAGGTGAACATGGACATGTTTGTTTCCTGTGCAATGATGAAGCAGGCTTTGGATCTTTTGAATGTGTGAAGATCTCTGACTGATTATGGAGAGTTTGGTACAGTGTGGTGTCTAAAGACTGCAGCTGTCTTATTAATGCTCTTTTTCTTCTGGCAGCTGATCTACTCCTGGAGGGCTTCAATAACTACCGCTTCCTCTCCAATGGTAACATTCCTATTCCTGGCCAACAGGACAAGGACAATTTCCAAGAGACCATGGAAGCCATGTATATTATGAGCTTCTCTCATGAGGAAATCTTGTGTAAGCATACATGGAACGAACACACCTCTACTACATTGTCTATACTGCTGGTATACTACTAAATCATCATAATTATCATGTTGCCATTTCCTTTTAAGGAGCTTTAGCAAAAAAGTGTCTTATATTTCTTCACTTTTTCTAAACATCTTTTTGCCTTCACTATTGCATTTGAAATGGTCCTGCTGTATGACAAATCAGTTTACAGTACAAGTGTCCCATGTTCATAACGGGATGTATTGAAATAATTCAATATAATAATATTTATATTGAGTTAAATAGTGTGTTTTGGTGCATTTTCAAAAATGTAACAATTTTGAGTGAATACAATAGCTGAATAAATCCACGTGTTTCCAGTTTAAATGTTGTAATCAATTTTTGGATGGCGTAAAAGCTTGCAGGACATCAACTTTCCAAAAATATTTCATGTCTACTTGACTGTCTTGTCCTTGTGTTTCTGTCACTGCAGCAATGTTCAAAGTGGTATCAGCTGTCATGCAGTTTGGTAACATTGTGTTCAAGAAGGAGAGAAACACCGATCAGGCTTCCATGCCAGAAAACACAGGTACCTCATACTCTTTTACAGGTTTCAAAAATGCATAATGCCTTATTTTAGCACAGAGATAATGTTTCTTTTTTCAGTAATGGAAAGTCTATATGTGCATTTTATGTGCCTCAATAACTCTGTAAATCCTTTGGCAGTGCGTTAGCATTAAAGTGTTTTCGGTATCCAGACTACCCTTTGGTCTAAACCCTCGCACCAGATGGTTTTGTGCAGTTCTCCACGGCACTGTTTTGACAAATTACCCGTTGGACTTCTTTTGGGCTCCCTTGATGACGGCTTGAATGGTTTTTTGGATCTATTTCATATTAAAAGAAAATACCAGAATAGTTGTGCTAAGTTGCGTTAAATCAATCCTGTTTACATAAGAGCCCCAAAAACGACCGTTTTACCATCATGACGCATTCCAGCAAGCTTTACTCCACTGGCATTTTGTTTAATTCGTTTTTATCATTCGCCGTTAATGGTAAGAAATTGAAGCTTTCATCTCTTTAAGCCACCAAGTTGTTTCATTCACGACATGAAGCTGAAAGTTATAGTCGTGCTGGTGGTCCAAAGGGGGAACTCTTGGGGTTTGTTTGGCTGCTAAACGGGCTGTAAGGGTTTAGAAGTCAGTAAATTTCAATAACGACCTAACTTATTTCAAATACCTCTTATGCTCATGAGCAAATATGTCCTATAATAACTTCTCGCACTGCCATTTAAGTGCATAAGGGAAGCTCCTAAAACCCAATAAATTGAAATAGAATTTCACCATTTTTGGTCAGTTTGCATTAGATGACCATTTTGTGAACGAGTGCTTTTTTTCCTGTTTCTCAGCTGCTCAAAAACTTTGCCACCTGCTCGGCATGAATGTCATGGAGTTCACCCGTGCCATCCTGTCTCCAAGAATCAAAGTGGGCAGAGACTATGTACAAAAAGCCCAAACTAAAGAACAGGTAATGAACTATTCAGTTCTCCACTGTATATCTGTCAGAGCACCCTTCCTCCAATCTATGAAACAATCTTTTCATTAATGTTTTGCCCCTCTCAGGCCTGATCGTAGACCAGTACTATACTTTTGTACGTTACATTTTCTTTTTTTACCTCAGTCCATTTACAACAATAGGCTGATAGTCTCCTGTTGGTAAAATATCGTCATAACTGTTCAAATTCCGCAAATTGGGGAGTGTGTGAATTCTCAAAAACGTCCACTATAGGGTGCTTTCAGGTTTTACATACCATTTAAGAAAAGAAAGAAAAAAGTTGCGCACTTTGGAAGCGTGATCATTATGCATATTTTTGTAAATGTGATGCATGTCACCTTTTTACCTTGCCTTATCCTGTCTCTTTGTTCCTCTGACCAGGCTGACTTTGCAGTGGAAGCCCTGGCCAAGGCCACATACGAAAGGTTGTTCCGTTGGCTTGTTCACCGCATTAATAAAGCTCTGGACAGAACCAAGCGCCAAGGAGCTTCCTTTATTGGCATCCTGGACATCGCTGGCTTTGAGATATTCCAGGTGTGGCTTCCTCGGAATTAGTGCTCAGCTGTCTCTTATCCTAAATCATAGGTCTTTATCTCTGTACTTCACCAAATCAGAGGTCATATGATACCAGGTTTTCTAAAAATGCAGGCAATGCAAGGTCCTGAAAATAATGACAGTTTTGGTTAAAATAGGATGTTATTTGGAACCAACTTTTATTTGCATATAGGTTACCACAGATTTAGCAGGTTTTATTCCACTGATTCATCTAAATGCATGTTTGGTTTAGCTTAAATTGTGACGCATATATTACTATAGTGCAATAGAATGTAATTCTTAAAGGAATAATACATTTTTTAAACAATTGTATTATTATTAAGGAATATCAAAAATGTTCTTCCATGTTAATTTTAATAGTAAACAAAAAAAAAAAAGGTACATTTTTCATTTTGATTTTTACTTTTTAAAATGTTAATTGAATAGTTAATGTTTTATGCTTTAATTTGATTACCACTGTTTCTGATAATAGATTTGTATAAAAAAATGTGTGTTAAATCATATATCCAGAAAAATTTAAATGGAAAACAAAACACAGAATTTCAACACATTTCATAGACACAGTTTTAATAAAAAAGGGGGCGTTGGAAAATAAATTAAACCAGATTTCATAGAGCCCATTTTTTTCCCCCATTAAGAAGATTCCTTCAAGTTGTGCTGGAGAATGTCTTTGCTATCTTGGTGTTGGACAATGCTTCGGATAAGATGCATCTGCTAAATTGAGTAATATAATAATAACATGGTTTGGAAGAGATAACAAGGTTTACAGTAAACAGTGTAATTGGATACCCACTCATAGCTGCAGTATTAAGTTAAGTGATATTGATACTGATATTGGTCAAAGAATCAATTATGCATGCTCTGGGGCTAAAATACTATGGACAAAAACAATTTGATCATATTTTATTGTTCTCTCCATCTTTTGGCAGCTGAACTCATTTGAGCAGCTCTGCATCAACTACACCAACGAGAAGCTTCAGCAGCTGTTCAACCACACCATGTTCATCCTGGAGCAGGAGGAGTACCAGCGTGAAGGCATTGAATGGAGCTTCATCGACTTCGGCCTTGACCTGCAGCCCTGCATTGACCTCATTGAGAGACCGGTGAGCTCCCCCATCAACTCTTTTATACAGATTTTTTACTACAGTTGTGTTTGTCCTTGAAATCTTTGTTCTGGTTTGCTATGAATATTTTCTACCACAAGCATTTGCAGAATTTAATGGGATTTGAAGTTAATGTGAAAGTAAAGAATGCTTTTAGTGTTTTCTTTCAGCTTTCCTATAATTGTTTTGATCGGTCATATGGTGCCATTCCCAGGCAAATCCTCCCGGTGTGTTGGCTCTGTTGGATGAGGAGTGCTGGTTCCCAAAAGCCACTGATAAAACCTTCGTGGACAAACTGGTGCAGGAGCAAGGCACTCATGGCAAGTTCCAGAGACCACGGCAGCTCAAGGACAAAGCCGATTTCTGCATCATTCACTATGCTGGCAAAGTACGTCTGCATTCATATTTATGACACCACACTAAGCTGTTGGATTCACCACTTGTACTTCAGTTCTGTGATATTTCTTATAATTTAGGCTTGCTGTTGCTGTTTAAATGCAGCACAGTCTGCATCATAACCTTATGTAATTGGATTTAGTCAGGTCATACTGACTTGCAGTGAAGTGTTGCGTTTCTGTCTTTCAAGGGTAGCAGCATTCAGCTGTGGTATGTGCTAACCATAGGCCACATCTGTTTCAGATCAGTGAGCTGTTTGCAAAAGAAACTTGACACTGCATGAAATGAGGAACTTTTGATATTTCTCTCCCTTTGAGCTACATTTAGGTTAAAAGCCAGAAAATTAAAGATTGCTTTGTTTCCTGTTGTTTAAGAAAAGTAATAAGTGCATTGATTTATACTTTATCACTTTCAGTAGTTACTTAACACTATGCAAACAGCCAACAACTGCAGAACCCCTTAAATGACACGATCTAGATTGAACCAGTCCTGGCTTAATTCCATTATTCCCATCTTGAGTGTTTTCTTGAGCTAACGCAGTGTTTATTTCCCTCATACCGCAGGTTGACTATAAGGCAGATGAGTGGTTAATGAAAAACATGGACCCTCTGAACGACAACGTGGCCACGCTCCTGCACCAGTCCACGGATAAGTTTGTGGCTGAATTGTGGAAGGATGGTAAGCGGTTTTCTTCTTGAGTGGCTTCCAGATTCCACCCGACATATGAAACAGCCATTTTTATTGCTCTACCCTCCCAGTCTGTGAAGAAAGAGACTGTTGTTTTCAATCTTCAGTTTCATGTCTTGTCTGTCTTGTAAAAAGAGATGGTCATGCATTTCGGTGGCTTTATGCAAATATTTAAATGAAGCGGGAGGGAACTATTAATTCAGTTACAAAGGGTCAAAATTGGGGCTGGGCAGTGTGTGAGAATGTGTCGAACAAAGAAGATATAAGTTTACGTAAAAGTATTCATACTGTGGCAAATAATTACGGTACTTAAAAAAGGTAAACAAAATGTGTGTGTGCCAAGATCGATCAGCTGGTTCTTAAAATGTTCAAATTAATTTACATCCCAATACATTTGAAACCAGTGTTAATGGAATGATGACTTAATGTTACTTGTTCATAGCACTAACCAGTGTTTACTACTACTTATGTCTTTATGCTAGCTGTGTTCTACTACTTTTTTATTTTGCTTTTTTTTTCTTGTTTATCCCCCCTTTGCTCCCTTCTGTCTCAACCATAGAGATTCAGAATTTCCAAAGAGCGTCTTTTTATGATGTCTCTAGTCTCCATGAATCGCCAGGTGAAGGTATACGATGCTGTAGGTCTCTGCTTACCAGCGCATTGTGTACTTTCAAACACTCCCATGGCTTGTAGACCTGGGCCCTGGTCCGTCTAGCTGGCTAACTTTAGAGTTAGCTGGATCCATTTGGAAGGAAGCTTGACTTGGCTGATTCATTAGGATGCCCAAACTGACCATGAATGAAGATTGCATGAAAAATGAATGCATGTGCATAGCAAGTAATGACACAACACAACATTTGAAAGTGACCTGGGTAACTCTCTGAGTGAGCTGGCTACAAGGATTAGGGCCTTGTTCCTTGAGTGCCTTTCAGTAATTTTGTTTACTTCGCACGCCCCCTAAATATTCCTCCTCTAATTTTAGAGTTTAAAAAGTGTAAAATAATTATTACATCTGCACCTGTAGTATTTTCAGTTCAGAAAGTGTTGAAAGAATCCATTTTGCAAAGTTTTGTGAGTTTCACCTATTTTTCTAAGTACATGTGTGAGTCATATTTCAACCCAAAATCAAATAAAGATAAAAAAAAAAAAGACATTATTTATTAACTTAACTTATTTTCTATAAGCGATCAATAATATTATTATTTTTGGCCTTGATTTCGATAGTACAGTGCAAGGATAGAGATGAATCACTGAGGAAAGAACAGGGAAAGGGAAACCGGGTCAGGAAAGGACGACAAGCCAGAACTCAAATTCGGGTCAGCAGAAGCGCTGCTGCACTGTATGTTGGAGCGCTTGCCCACAAGGCTATGACTCCAATTGCAATTACACATTTTTCTAAATTAAAATCACAAACAAATTTTATAATAAAATAATACATTTAAATATTATTTTTATCATAATAACAAGAATCATCAAGAATAATTATATCCGGAATGGATAGTAATGACGTTGCTTGGGGGTAAATGTGCTTAATTGTCAAGTCACCTTTATTAATATAACACTTTATACAGTACAGTTAGTCTCAAAGCAGCTTTACAGTGATAACAGGAAAATGATGCAGTTTGGCTGTGAAGTCAGTTCAGTGTTGATTCAGTTCTGTTGTTAAGATAATCAATTATTAAATTAGTTCATTTTATTTCTAAAGCAGTTCTGCAAAAAATGATGTCATCATCCAGCACAGTTCAGTTCCCCTTCAACAGCGTCAGTACAGTCAGATCAATAATGTTGAATATATATATATGAATATTGTCATGAAAACAGTACCACAATGCAAAAAAAAAAAAACTAATGGTCCTAAAATGGGCTTCACAATCTGTATGTTAGGTATTATTCCCTTTTTTATTCCTTCAATTTTGGAGTGAAATATGACCTGGACCTGTTTTTTATGAGATTCCCCCAAACACAGCTTGGTTTTCAGCAGACAGTGCGGTGTGTGTGTGGTATGGTGGTTATGCCCATGCACCTCACGGTCAGACTACTTGTTTGTTTTAAGTGTCAGACGGAGATTTGATAGGCCGTGTGAGGGAGATGGAGTTTGGGTGAGGAGTGGAGGAATTCTGTAGCGTCTCCGACAGGGAACGTGGAACAATACACGTCTTGTTTCACTGGAATCCAAATGACTCGCACAGTCAACACTGACAGCTCAGTAGATTCTCCATGGGGGTAAAGGAAGCCACGTCAGGAGCCCCATTATGAACAGAACATTGCTTGGAAGCGGTTCTTAAAAATGACATTTACAGGAATGCTGTAACACCTACAATTGTAGTTCTAGCAACAGTAGCTGGACTTGGCAAGCCCCACTGAATCCAAATGAAAATGTCGTTTCTGATTACTTCCATGTTCAATTATTGAAGTTTGACTGTTATCAGACTCAAATTTGTGAATATAATTTTTCTGATTGGTATCTTGTTTATTGAGGGAGAGAACTTGGTATACAAGTCTGTTATATTTCACAAAAAAAAGGAATAAATTCTTTACTTTATCAAAAAAAATTACTTTGGTCATTTTCATAGAATCTCATTTCTGTGATATAACTGCAAAACTATGGCTTGTTTGATTAAAATCAGTACAACAAATACTCAGACAATGTATTACTTTACAAAGCACTTTAAGTGCAGTAATGAGATTTGAATTATTCTGTTTTTCAGTAATGGAAAATGTACTAGTTTAAAACTTCTTAATGAAGCCTTTTTAAGGCCATTTTTAAGCCAAATGTCTTCCTTTTATCAAGAAAGAATAATCGATTATAAAGCACTGCTAAATCTACTCTACCTTTGCTAAAATTACATCTCTGCACCACAAGAAATCAGATTTGACTAGATTTGTAAATGTATATTTAATGTATATTTGTTAATACAGCTCACTGAATCCATGAGAGCAGTTACTGAATTAACATCTGACTCACTGAAGTGCGAGGTATATGGGTGAAATATGTCCTAAACATGATCTGGGTTTTGAGATTCACCCTTCCATTTTATTTCTTTTGCAGCTTGTGCTTGTTTATAGATTTAGTCTTATCCTTGGCACTTTTCATCTATTTCATATCTCCATTTGCCTAGCACTGGACTTGCTGGCATAGTAGGGGCCATTGGCTCTTGAATTGGCTGTCTGAACTTGTGGCATTGAGTCAAAATACACTGTACTACTTTCAGAAAATTATTTTCTGGTTTCTTTTGAGATATGATGACTAAAAAGGCCTGACAATATCAAAGCACAGTTTTGTAAAAATGCAAAAATACACAGTGTATTTTGACCTTCTGCTTGGTGTTGTTGAATTAGAGCTTTAGTTGTAGATTTACCTCTTCCATCTTCACATGATTTGGCTGTGCTGTGTGTCTCTCTTCTTTAATTATGTTCTGTAAATACTACTCTTAATATCAACCTAACCGCTTGGTATCTCTTTTCTCTCACTCTTCATGGTAGTGGATCGTATTGTTGGTTTGGACCAGGTGGCAGGGATGAATGAGACTGCATTTGGAGCTACATATAAGACCAAGAAGGGCATGTTCCGTACTGTGGGTCAGCTTTATAAAGAGTCCCTTACAAAACTCATGGCCACACTCAGGAACACCAATCCCAACTTTGTCCGCTGTATCATCCCCAATCATGAGAAAAGAGTAAGTGACATTTGTCCCTTCAGTTGTAAGTAAATGTACTTTTAGCTGAATAAAAAAGAGAGAGTTTATTTAATGTGGTCATGCACCTCATTGTCATTGCTGTTCTTCTCTGTTAGGCTGGTAAACTGGAGCCCCATCTGGTTCTAGACCAGCTGAGGTGTAATGGAGTTCTAGAAGGAATCCGGATCTGCAGGCAGGGGTTCCCTAACCGTATCGTCTTCCAGGAGTTCAGACAGAGGTGCGTTTCAGATATCTCATTAAAGAGTTGAGAACCTCTGTCTTCATTCCTTTTCAGAAGCTGTAGCACCAATATTATATTTTATCAGTGATCCAATTGTTAAATCTGTTTTCCTATCAGATATGAGATCCTCACCCCTAATGCAATACCCAAAGGTTTTATGGATGGCAAGCAGGCTTGTGAGAGAATGGTGAGTTTTTGTAAAACTAAGACAAATGAGGTTGATCAGTCCTTTTTACCATCGAGTTTCATATGGAGGTACAAAGCCCCAAATAAAATGATTAAATCACAATATTTTAAAATACTATTGTATTGTATGAAACATTCTGTGAAAACACACACTACCATTTAAACGTTTGGGAATTTTTATTTAATTTTTTTTAAAGAAAGGAATACATATTTTTTTTCAGCAAGGATGAATTAAATTGATCAAAAGTGACAGTAAAGACTTTTACATTATTGTAAAATGATTTGTTTTTCAAGTAAATGCTATTCTTTTGGACTTTCTGTTCATCAAAGTATCCTGAAATGTTTCCACAAAGCAGCAGCACAACTGTTTTCAACATTGATAATAAGAAATGTTTCTTGAGCAGCAAATCAGCATTATAGAATGCTTTCTGAAGGTTCATGTGACATTGAAGACTGGAGTGATGATGCTGAAAATTCAGTTTTGTATTACAAGAATAAATTACATAAGAGAACAAAACAAAAACAGCAAAAACAATAACCCTGTGAAATATTATTACAATTTAAAATAAATGAATGCCTTTTTTTTGTCGTTTATCAAATAAATGCAGCCTTGGTGAGCCTCATAGTATAGTATTTCATAGTATCCATTTTCAGATACATTTCAATGTATAATCATAATAAATAAATTATAATAACCATAATGAAAAAAATAGTATATCCAAATGTAACTTTAAATTATAGTAGGCTTTATTTCCGAGTAATAACACATTTTCTTGAAGTAGCTCTATCATAATGATTTTATTAATTTAAATTTTTTTTAAAGTTAATTCAAGAAATATTCCAAAATAAACAGGAACATTATTTATTTAGTTAAGTACTTTGGTCATAGAATTTCTTTTTTAATGTCCAATATTGAAAAACTAGCACCTGAAATTTAGAATCCGCTAAATACTAAGTATCATTGTCATCTGTAGATCCGAGCCTTGGAGTTAGACCCAAACCTCTTCCGGATCGGTCAGAGTAAGATCTTCTTCCGCACTGGAGTTTTGGCACACCTGGAGGAAGAGAGAGACCTGAAAATAACAGATATCATCATCTACTTTCAGTCAGTCTGTCGAGGATACCTGGCTCGCAAGTAAGTCCAAATGCAAATGGCTGATTTACGTCTGGTCTTAAAGGGTCAGCGATAATATGCAGCTCTTACGGTTTATAGTGTAGAGAACACAATATTTGAAAGGTATTCTTATGAGACCTTGTCAGTGAATTGCTGCTGTTTTGTGGTTGTGTTCCTCAGAGCCTTTGCTAAAAAACAGCAGCAGCTAAGCGCTTTGAAAGTCCTCCAGAGAAACTGTGCCGCCTATCTGAAACTACGCCACTGGCAGTGGTGGCGACTCTTTACCAAGGTTGGTGTCAGATTTGAAAAGAGACTGTTTACATAACTGTTGGAATGATTTTTCTAGCTATTGTGTACATTTCTGAGTAAAATCTGTCTGTGGTTGCAAGAGAAATTGACTCTTAAACAACTGATTTTCAGTATGATTGTGAAGTTTTCAATCAAGACATGCATTACAACTGTGTCTGCAGGTGAAACCTCTCCTCCAGGTGACCCGTCAGGAGGAAGAAATGCAGGCCAAAGATGAGGAGCTCATTAAAGTGAAGGAGAGGCAGGTGAAAGTGGAAACTGAATTGGTGGATATGGAGAGGAAACACCAGCAGGTTAGCACACATTCGAAGTCATTATAACATATATGTACACCATAGTCTCTTGGGGCTTTATTCCTTGTAGTGGAATGTCCATGATCTTGAAACCGAGAAAAGATCTCCTGTGATGTTTTTCAGCTCTTAGAGGAGAAGAACATCTTGGCAGAGCAACTACAGGCTGAGACAGAATTGTTTGCTGAAGCTGAAGAGATGAGGGCTCGCCTGGTGGCTAAAAAACAAGAGCTAGAGGAGATTCTTCATGACCTGGAGTCCCGCGTGGAGGAGGAAGAGGAGAGGAACCAATCGTTGCAGAATGAGAAGAAGAAAATGCAGTCACACATAACGGTGACAACTTAATATGGGAAATATATTCTTGGATCTGCTGTAAACTTATAATAGTAAATCTGTATCTAAAACTTCTGCAGTTAGTACTAGCTAATAGTAAAGACTATTGCTGTCCATAAACCCCAAGTGTGTGTCTTATAGGACCTAGAGGAACAGCTAGATGAAGAAGAAGCTGCCCGACAGAAGCTTCAGTTGGAGAAGGTGACTGCTGAAGCCAAGATAAAAAAAATGGAGGAAGATATTCTGCTGTTGGAGGACCAGAACTCCAAATTCCTTAAGGTCAGCGTGGTTGTCAAACTCCCTGAAACAAAAAGCAGCCCATGGCCTTTGCGATAAGGATGCAAATTGAACTCTTTCTTCCCTGCCTATCCCCCAGGAGAAAAAACTCCTGGAGGACCGTGTCAGTGAGATGACCTCCCAACTGACTGAGGAAGAAGAGAAGGCCAAGAACCTTGGCAAAGTGAAAAACAAGCAAGAAATGATGATGGTGGACCTGGAAGGTGAGGACAGTGTTGAATATGGATAATTTTATTCAAGTAAAACAATGGGACTTAAATGTTTATGTTTGGGCGTTTGACCATCAGAGCGTCTGAAGAAAGAAGAGAAGACAAGGCAAGAGCTTGAAAAAGCCAAAAGAAAGCTGGATGGCGAGACCACAGACCTACAAGACCAGATAGCTGAGCTGCAGGCCCAAATTGAGGAACTCAAGATCCAACTGGCCAAGAAAGAAGAGGAGCTGCAGGCTGTACTGACCAGGTGAGCATCAGTGAGGAGCACAGAATAAGAAAGAGAAAAAGGAGGTTATTTTAATGAGTAAAATAAAATATAATATAATGGTTGATCCAAAATGCTTTGGCTGTCATCTAGACTACTATGTCTAAATAATAACTCATGGTTGGCTGAGTAGTGGAATTAATTGTTCATTTATTGTTCAAAAGTTTGAAATCTTTACATCTCTTGTATTCTCCTTGTATTCTTTCTTACCAGAAACTTTTGAACGGTAATGTTTTCCCTCAAAAAAAGCAGCAAAAACCCTTTCAACATTGATAATAATGAGAAATGTTTCTTAAGCACCAAAACACCCATTCAGTAATAGGTCAAATTTCACATGTCAAGAGATATACCAGTCATAACAGAGGTTATTTACAAATAGTCTTAAAGATACTATAGCAAAATTGGCCTAGATTTTAAACTGTTCTGTTTAACTCTAAGGATCAGCAAGAGTTTGTAAACAAAGTGTAGAATATTACCCCTTAAATTATGCATGCATCGTTTTGCTAATAATCTCTGCTTATGTTTGTTATTCCACAGAGGTGATGAGGAGGTCGCTCAGAAAAACAACGCCCTGAAGCAAGTACGGGAGCTGCAGGCCCAAATATCTGAGCTGCAGGAGGATCTGGAGTCTGAGAAAGCAGCCAGAAACAAAGCTGAGAAACTCAAGAGAGATCTGAGTGAGGAACTGGAGGCTCTGAAGACTGAGCTGGAAGACACCCTGGACACCACCGCCGCCCAGCAAGAGCTGAGGTACAAGACGAATGAAATTAGGGCCAGTTTAATCCGTCCCCATTTTAGCAAGAAGAAATATCAACGTTTTTAATATAAGAGTTTAAATGTTAGAATCGGAGTGCAGTGATTAGCATGGATTGTTCTGAAAAAAAGTTTGACTTCCCATTCATGTCATAGCTAAATAAAGTGTGCCTAAGGTTGACCCCTCAAAATGGGCCTTTTGGTAGTGCAAGTGAAGAGCCATGTAAGCCAGATTGAGTTCATTAGTATCTGACCGTTTCTGTTTTCTTTGAACCCTGCTCCCCAAATGTGTCTCACCTGATAATGTGTCTTTTGCTCTTGAAAGGACCAAAAGAGAGCAGGAGGTGACCGAGCTGAAGAAAGCCATCGATGATGAGACGAAAAACCACGAGTCACAGATCCAGGAGATGAGACAGAGGCACGGCACTGCTCTGGAGGAGATCTCTGAGCAGCTGGAGCAGGCCAAGAGAGTAAGCCATAGAGATAGACTAAATGACTCATTACTGTAGGGAGCAATTTCAGTTTTAATGTCTTGACTGGAACGCTGCCAGTCGTCTGCTGTCAAGAATGATGTGTTTGGAATTCATTTCCTCGTTCAGTGATTTAATGTGGTTCAGTCTCCTGTTTATACAGCTCAGGCAAAAATCTGGCTCTCTCTCACACTGTCTGTCTGTCAACATTAGGTCAAGTCAAATTTGGAGAAAAACAAACAGACTCTGGAGGGTGATAATAAGGAGCTGACCAGTGAGGTGAAGAGTTTGCAGCAGGCCAAGTCTGAATCTGAGCACAAGAGAAAGAAACTTGAGGCTCAGCTGCAGGAGTTCATGGCCCGCTTCAGCGAGGGAGAAAAGATTAAAGGAGAACTTTCGGACCGCTCCCACAAACTACAGGTCAGTGCTTCCACTGTGTCACATAAACTACAAGTTAGTGCTGTTACACTCCCTCCCCCTCACACACTACAGATCACTGTTGTTTCATTTGATTTTTGCTGACTAAAAGTGTGGCTAAATTTATAGCTGCATGATTAATAAAAAAGAAGAAAAATTGCGATACGGCTTGGTGTGATTCTCAAAGTGTGAAGGCTGTTAAAATAAAATAATTGTTATTATATAACAATAAAAATATATTATTATATAGTGATATTGATGTATACGCACAATCTTTTTTTTAAAGCACA
The DNA here is from genome assembly GCF_029890125.1 of Rhinichthys klamathensis goyatoka. Taxonomy (NCBI): domain Eukaryota; kingdom Metazoa; phylum Chordata; class Actinopteri; order Cypriniformes; family Leuciscidae; genus Rhinichthys; species Rhinichthys klamathensis. The sequence goes on from NW_026606776.1 coordinate 1,451,575, forward strand.
TATTTAACAATTATGGTTAATTCTGACTCTGTGTTTGCGGTCATATACCCGTGTACATTGGAGGGATATTTTACACAACCTGGATTCTGATCTATTTCAATGCAAATTAAACATTTTATGTTTGTCATTTGTTGCAGGCGGAGCTGGACAATGTTTCTTCTCTTTTGGAAGATGCTGAGAAGAAGGGAATAAAGCTAGCCAAAGACGCTTCTAGCCTAGAGAGTCAGTTTCAGGACACTCAGGTAATGTGTCTCTACAAACATGAAGTGCTGAAGGAGTGGATTTATTATCAACAAGGTTGACCCATAGTATCCTCAGGAAGTATTTTTATTGTTGAAACGGCAATAAAAAACTGCACAGATTTGATAAAAACAGTTGTTTAATATTATGTATGTAGGAGCTGCTTCAAGAGGAGACGCGTCAGAAGCTAAACCTGAGCAGCCGTATCCGTCAGCTGGAGGAGGAGAAGAACAACCTCCTGGAGCAGCAGGAGGAGGAAGAGGAGGCACGAAGGAACCTGGAGAAACAACTGGCAACACTACAAGCCCAGGTACTCACAATCTCTCCATATGTTTTAATGAGGATATGCGACATGTCAGTTCATATCAACATCAGCATCATATCACATTCATTAATGAAGTGTTAATCTGCAAATAACATGTTGCCAAAGAAACTCACAAAGCCTGTCATGTTTGAGGACAAAAGTGATGTAAAAATATTTGTTTTTAGACTTCTGCTCAGAAAGGAAATCAGATGTACTCTTTACTACTTAAACAGTTCAAAAGAATTTTTCCATTGTAATCCTCCTTTTTTTTTGTGTAGCTGGTTGAGACGAAGAAGAAACTGGAGGATGATGTGGGAACTCTTGAGGGTCTGGAGGAGGTCAAGAGGAAGCTGCAGAAGGACATGGAGGGGACCAGTCAGAAGCTAGAGGAAAAGGCCATCGCTTTTGATAAGCTGGAGAAAACCAAGAACAGACTGCAGCAGGAGCTTGATGACCTCATGGTGGATCTGGACCACCAGAGACAGATCGTCTCAAACCTAGAGAAGAAACAGAAGAAGTTTGACCAGGTATGAATTGGTTTTGATTACAGGGATAGTTATACATTTTTTTTAAAATATATTCGGTCATCATTTACTGTTTCAAACCCATAGGACTTTCAATCATCTTTGAAACACAGAGGAATATATTTTTTAATGAAACCGGAGAAACTTCTGTCCTTATTTCGAAAGTCCATTCCACCAAAATGTTGACGCTTAATTTAAGTCTTCTGAAAAGATACAATCACTTTATATGATGAACAGATTTATTTTAAGCTTTTATTCAAATATTAAGAGATCAGCGCACATACATAGAGCACATCAAATATGGTACATGGAACAATGTCTGTCTTTATGAACTTTTTAAAGCGTCAGTTTTGGTGGAATGAACTTTCAGTAGAGGGAAAGAAATCTTCCAGGTTTCATTTAAAATATCTTAATTTTTGTTTGGAAGATGAATGGACATCTTATATGTTTGCAACGACATGAGGGTGGGTGATTTTAGGTGAACTATCCTTTTACACTTTTTAAATAGGTCTGGGATTTTTATAATGCTAAGTTGTATTTGTTTTATATTTTACTGTTTTATATAGTATTTGCTACTGTTTTATGTAGTCTTTGTTTTGTGTTTTAATATACAGTCATTGAGAATCTTCAGGTACTACTAAACACATTTACAATTATGCATTTGGCAGACGCTTTTATCCAAAGCGAATTACATTGGATTTCAGGGTACACATTTTACATTCTTATCAGTTCCTGGGAATCGAACCCATGACATTGTAAGCGCCTGTTTGAGTTACAGAAAAGCTATATTACAAACAAAACATTTGTTAATAACAAGTTTATAACAAGCTACATAACAAAACATTTGTTAATAACCAAAAAAACCTGAAAGCATTTTTGCTGTGTATGATAGATGCTGGCAGAAGAGAAGAACATCTCTGCACGTTACGCTGAGGAGAGGGACCGTGCTGAGGCTGAGGCTAGAGAGAAGGATACCAAAGCTCTATCTATGGCCCGAGCCCTGGATGAAGCTCTGGAGGCTAAAGAGGAGTTTGAGAGGCTTAACAAGCAGCTCAGAGCCGAGATGGAGGATCTGATGAGTTCCAAGGATGACGTAGGCAAGAATGTAAGTTACTGTATGTTATTGGACTGTTTTATGAGGGTAATGAAGTTTGTACTGTTTATTATATATGGTAATGATTTAATTAATCATTATGATGTTTGAAGAGTCTTTGGTGTTTTGAACACAGCAGATTTATTTGTTTTGAGACCTCATGATGTGTTGACACCCTTACAGCATGTGCTAACCAAGTGTGAGGCAGCAAGTTTCAGGTGTCATGTAATTTGCGTGCCTTCACTGACAACAGAATACTTAGCAAAGCAACAAAATCAGCCAGTCAGAACATATGCATGTTTAACTGATGAGATTTCAGTGTGGCTTGATCATCTCATAATGCCGTGACAGAGATGGAAGTAAAGTAGGGCTGAATGATTTGGTGTAAAAAATTAATTGCGATTTTTAATTTTTTTATCCAGGTTTGCTGTGGTGGTTTGTAGGACTGCACAATTTAGCTACAATTTTGATTATCAATATGGCTATTGGCTATATAATAATAATAATAATAATACAAATGTAATATTTGTAATAAAAACAAAATAAAAATGAATGAAAAATAATTCTCAATTTCTTCATTTTTAAACGTTTAACCATCAGTTTTATTTTGATGGAAAACCACAGAGCCCTTAAAGCTTCTCATTACGTGTGAGGAGATAGTTGGTGCATGTTGCGTTCCCGAATGCATGTTAAAGCGACCCAAACTCAGAGTAGATGCAGAGATGGAGTTCATGTGGAGCGACATTTACTGCAAACCGAGCCGCTCTGAGCCGCTGCAAACACTGCAAACATAATGAGCAGCTCGTGTGTAAGAACACTATGAAACACGCAGAACGTATGTTTATTTCATTAAATAGCAGCCTTTGCGATTTGATGATCGTACTGAGTCTGAGTTTTATTTTAATGTATCTTGCAGTGCTAAAGCAAACAATAAAATGTGTTGTGGTGGTTTTAGCCATGATGTCATGGAAATTCAAATGTTAAAAGTGATCAGAAAAATTTGAAATTTCTATTTTAAAATGTATGAAAAAGGGACATCATCCTCAGCAATCTCCATAAAATATTTTTTGAGACTAGTCATGCACACTCATTGTTTAAAATACTGGATGACTCCTGGATTTATCATTTGGCTCTTGATTATGAAGTGACCAATTAGGACACTGTTACGGTCTCTTTATTTACGTTCTGTAATCCGTAGGTCCATGAGCTGGAGAAATCCAAACGCACGCTGGAGCAGCAGGTGGAGGAGATGCGCACTCAGCTAGAGGAGCTGGAGGACGAACTACAGGCCACAGAAGATGCCAAGCTGCGTCTGGAGGTCAACATGCAGGCCATGAAGGCTCAGTTTGACCGAGACCTGCAGGCCAGAGATGAGCAGAATGAGGAAAAGAAGAGAGCACTGGTCAAACAGGTGAGTGGAATTTACAGTTTTTTGAGGATTACAAGTAATTTGAAGATGAAGATTATCCATTTATTTAAGATTAAACATGATATATAAAATATTTCTGAGTAATGCTGTTGAACATTTTTAAATCAACACCTAATAAAACTATTTTGAGAATATTTACTAGATGTCTGTTCTCTGTGTGTGCGTAGTTCTGGCTGTTTAAGTGGGAGAAAAAACAAAGTGGATATTTGAAGACGGTAGAAAGAGAGATAGCTGAGATATTACTAAAGAGGAATAGGTCTCGGGAATATAATTGGAAGAAGGGTTACGATCAGACAAGAGCTAATATTGTTAAAGGTGACCTATAATTCAAAATTGAATTTACCTTGGTATAGTCAAATAACAAGAGTTCAGTGCATGGACATGACATAGAGTGAATCTCAAACTGGACTGTTTTCGCATTCTCATTTAATTCACGTTTATTAAAAACACCCCTGAAAAACGGTCGGTTCTCCACACAATACCGACTGTGACGCAATAGTCGGGATCATTAATATGTACGCCTCCAAATATTTGCATAATGCCAGCCCTCAATGCCAGGCGGAACTGCGCAGCCGAAGCATGGCAGTTGCTCAGTGTGGATGTACACATGAACACAAAAGTATTTTTTAGTTCCTTCATCTGAGCCTTTGAAGAAACAATGGGTTAATTTTATTTTCTCTGGAAATTTCCAAACATTTCACCGACTGTTTCCTCAACTTGGGCCAATACAGAGCTGGCCTCGGATCGAGCCACCAAGCAACACTTTCTGATGTGTAATTGTTCAAGTTCAGACAGGTAATCTTTCTCTCAAAATCGTTCAATACTGTTTATGCATCAGTAAGTCAAGCCAGTGACTAAAATATCAGCTTCACATCGTTTCTTTTAGTAGGATGAAAATAATCGTATTTAAATTGTGAACAAATTATATACAGAAAGCGATCAAAGAACAATCTTTCCACACAGCGCGAGTTTATCTGGACACTTGCCAAACTCGTTATGAAATCAATGACGCACGTTACTGCACAACGAAGCTCTTACTGTATTTACATCATCGTGTTTGCATTGGTGAAAGCAGAGAGAGTGCAGAAACTGCTTTGCAATGATAAGATCTTCATTCTCGCGATCAACACACTGTCATCTGCTCAATGCTCATCACGGCAACATTTTATGTGATGGGAATAGATCCTAATACTTTAAAAACATCTCACGATTCGTTAATCTCTATAGCTGTTATAGTAAAAACGTATAATAGCAGTAGTAAAAGTATTCGGGAGAGAGTTTCACATGTAATGCGTAGCTATTTCATATGCAAGCATGTCAGCCAATCACAGCAGTGGCCGCGGTTACACTGAATCCCACAGCAGACACGCCCCTTCAAACAGAGTGTTCAAATCAGAGGCTAAAAGCAGGCAAGGAAAAATGCCATTTATTTCTAAATTATGATTATTTTTTATCTAAAAAACATACTAAAATTATAAGGGTGACCCAGGAAACATTATAAAATAATAAAAAAAACATTCTAGGGCACCTTTAATATTGGAAAAGTTTTCCAGCGCTGGAGAGACATTAGAGAGCAGGAAGACCTGAAAAAGGATCTGTTTCTGCTCGATACACGAGTAATTGTTTTTTGCCATGTTTCACAGAACTAAGATATGCTGTTGTTGTTGAATCACAGCTGATTCTTCCATACTTGCACAAGCTGTCTGATGCAGCAGCTGTTAGTGGTTGCCTGTGCATATAGCGTGTTGGATATTTGGGGGGGGGGCGGAACAATGAAGTGAGGGGTGTGTTTGTTTGGGTGTCGATTTCAAATATCAACAGTGTTGCACCTTTAATGTAGAGATTTCTTAACCCTCTATTAATTGTTTCCTTTTTTTATGGATCTATATGTATATATATTTGGTAAAAAATATGTTAAAATTTGTCATTGGAAGTTGACTCTTAATTTTATTTCCATTTTATATGGATCATGTGCTTGCAAAGTGAAGAAAATGGGTTTATTATATTGTGGCAGCATTGTGAAATAAAGGGTTAATACCTTTAAGAGAGACATCAACCAGTTTTTGTATGAGACTCTATTTGGCTGTGTTTTGATCCATGAGTCCTGTACCTTCAGGTGCGTGAGATGGAGGCGGAGCTTGAAGATGAACGAAAGCAGAGAGCTCTTGCCGTAGCTGCCAAGAAGAAACTGGAGATGGACCTCAAAGATGTGGAAGCTCAGATCGAGGCTGCAAACAAGGCCCGTGATGAAGCCATTAAACAGCTACGCAAACTCCAGGTAGAAGCTTTCCCACAATGCTGCTGTTCATGCACGGAAATGTGATGACACAGTAATGATAATGCAAATTACACATTTACTGTTTGCATAATCTGTTTTTCTTCAAAAGCTCCTAGCAGCTAAAGTGCATCAGTCGTTTAGTAGTGAGAGAGATGTCTACATCACTGACTGCTAGGGCTGGGTATCAATGCAGTTGTCGCAATTCGATTTAATTCCGATTCGCAAGATCTCAATTCGATTCACAACCGAATTGCGCTTGAATGTTTAAATTGGCAAGAACACGTGCAAATGATAAACTTTCGTGAGCACGCAGCACTGGACCGATCGGGACACTGACAGTTGCTTCAACTGTCCGGAACGTCTTTCACACTGAAAAATGCACCTGCATCTGCCTATGGAGTTATTATCCTGTCAAATGTCGAGAGCGCATTATTGTAGCGCGAAAGTACATTAATATAATGCGCGAGTCTCTCTGCTCGCGCGCGGAATATGATGTGCCGAGCGCGAGTCTCTCTGCGCACGCGCGGAATATGATGTGCCGAGCGCGAATCTCTCTGCTCGCGCGCGGAATATGATGTGCCGAGCGCGAATCTCTCTGCGCACGCGCGGAATATGATGTGCCGAGCGGGAATCTCTCTGCTCGCGCGCGGGAACTGGGCATGCGCGCTCTCAGATACACTTCTCTTGTAAGAATTCTCTCTCTGGGCTGAGTGGGCTCGCTCAGAGAATATGCCTGCACTTAAAACGTGTTCAGTGCAATCGCGAATCTCTCCCCTTCCCCAGCTAACAATTTTAGGTTATAAGAACGTTTTAATAACGTTCCCATTAAGTTATAAAAACGTTATTTCTGAATGTTCTAGGGAATTTCAAAACGTCCAGTTTTTTAGACGTTGTATTAATGTTATTTCTTGGTTATAAGAACGTCCAATTCTCCCGTTATATAAACGTTGGTTGTATTAACGTTATTTCCTGGTTATAATAACGTTAGAACGTTCAATTCTCCCTTTATATGAACGTTGTATTAACGTTCTTGCTTGGTTATAAGAACGTTATTCAAACGTTCAATTCTGCCATTATATAAACGTTCTCTTAATGTTTTTTCTAAGATAATGAAAAACATTTCATTCAATAAAAAAAAAAACATTAAGAAAGGTTTTAATAATTATTAAAACCTTTCTTAATGTTTTTTTATATAACAAGGTAGCCTATATAATAGGCCTATATGAAGAACCTAAAACAAGAACTTTCAGATTTTAAAATTAAGACAAAAAAAAAAATGAATCATGTCTATAATATATGTGTAATGTAGTCCACTGAAGTCGAGTTGAATTGAACCCAAGTATAGTTTATTCCAATAAACCGATTTGGGTTGAAGTGACAATATGAAATTGACATGAACATAAACTTGGACTAAACATAAATCCCCAACAATGGTACAGGGAACAAAGCTAGACAAGAGACAATGGGAACACAAGGACAAGGATTATGACCAAAAACAACCAATGACATTCACAAGTTAAAGTTTATTTAATTTATATAGCTCATTTTACAACAGCCACTGGCTGGCCAAAGTGCTTTACAGAACAGCAGAAAAAAGGGGGGAAAAAAAACCTACATAACATATGGAATAGCAATTTCTGATTGGTTGTTGCCGTTTTGACAGCGTTTATGCCAAGAGCAAAGAGAAAGAAATCGAAGAGAAGAGTAATTAGGCATGCGCGAACGCACGGGACACCGTCTAAGCACATACACGCTTACTTTAAGCGAAGAGGAGAGATTCGCGATTGCACTGAACACGTTTTAAGTGCAGGCATATTCTCTGAGCGAGCCCAGAGACAATTCTTACTAGAGCAGCGTGTATCTGAGAGAGTTCGCCCAGCAGAGAGATTCGCGCTCGCGCATTATATTAATGTACTTTCGCGCTACAATAATGCGCTCTCGACATTTGACAGGATAATAACTCCATATCTGCCATGTTAAGCATCGAATGAATGACAGGCTCACTGTTGTAGCATCAGGCAAGGTAAATAAGAGGATGACATCTAGTGGTGAAGACTAGTATTAAGAATCACATTAAGCAGATATTATTTGCAATGTTTTCAGAAATATATATATGGAAAAAAGATTGATTCATTGCTTTTGAGAATTGATATCGAATCAACCACATTTTGTAAAAAAAAAAAAAAAATTAAAAAAAAATTGAAAAATATTTTTTTTGCCCAACTTACTGTCACTTATAATTTTAAGTCACAAGAATTGGTGTAGAGATAGGACAAAATGTGAGACGCACAGATGGCAACATCTCTTCAAAACAGGCCCAGATGAAGGACTATCAGAGAGAGCTTGAGGAGGCGCGCACTTCTCGGGATGAGATCTTCACTCAGTCTAAGGAGAATGAGAAGAAACTCAAGAGTCTCGAGGCTGAGATTCTGCAGCTGCAAGAGGTGAGCCAACACAGCCTGAAATACATCTGAGAAACGCATCTGTTGCTGGTCTTTCCACACACTGTTATAAATTAGATTAGTTAGACTGGCAAGTCTTGATGGTTTGGTTGTTGTGATTGTGTTTTTAGGACCTGGCATCTTCAGAGCGAGCCAGACGTCACGCAGAGCAAGAAAGAGATGAGCTGGCAGATGAAATCTCTAACAGCGCCTCAGGAAAGTGAGTCATTGTGCTGCAAAGTTTCTTAAAGTCAGTATTTCTGAGTATTGTGACGTATTTCTGAGTGAAGCGGAATTGACGAAAGATTTATGGATTACGAATAATTTCTTTTTCTTTTGGATTAACAGATAAACTGCTAACACACAATACTAGTCTTGTGGTGAAAAGTAAATAGGGTCCATTTGGATTTCATCTCAACCCTCTACAATGCAAGTAAATCACTCGCATATGTGACTAAATCTTCATTCCGGGCTACTAAATGTCTATCATTAACCACTGGCTAATAAATTCTTAGATTTTACTCGCCAGTTTGTGTTACAGGGCTTAGTATACGTTTAGCATAGATATATTTTCACTCTCTCAACACTTATGGGATTAATATCCTGCCATGATTCAAAACTGAAAATAAAGTTCTGAAAGGTTGAAAGTAAGTGTTTGAAAACTCAAAATCTTACCAAAAAAAGTTTTGCAAGATCGAAAAATAAGATTTGCAAGCTTGCAAAATGTAAATTTTTTTAAAAAATATCTCTGCAAACATTATGTTGTTTTTGAGATTTCCTTCTTCAGAACTGCAACATTTTTTTTACGATGTTGCGCAAACAATTTTTCAGATTGTTTAATGTTTGAATCGCTTGTTTCGATTGTTTATTTTGTCATTGTTCTCCCACTGTATTAGTTTGTTTTCCAGGTTTGAAACCTTGTAAATGGTGATCTGAAAACTGGTGTGTGAATGTGTAAAAAAAAGTTTTGAAACTCTGAAAACAGACTTTTGCAGGCTTGCAAAGTGAAAAAAAAAAAAGAAATCTCTGCAAACATAATTTTGTTTTTGAGTTTTCCTTCTTCGGAAGTGCAACACTCTTTTTTTTTTTTATGGTGTTGTGCAATCATTTTTTCAGAGTTCCGAATTTGTCACTTTTCTCCCAGTGTATAGTTTGTTTTCCAGATTTGAAACCTTGTAAATGGTGATCTGAAAACTGGTGTGCGAATAGGTGAAAAAAAGTTTTGAAACTCTGAAAACAGACTTTTGCAGGCTTGCAAAGTGAAAAAAAAAAAAGAAATCTCTGCAAACATAATTTTGTTTTTGAGTTTTCCTTCTTCGGAAGTGCAACACTCTTTTTTTTTTTTATGGTGTTGTGCAATCATTTTTTCAGAGTTCCGAATTTGTCACTTTTCTCCCAGTGTATAGTTTGTTTTCCAGATTTGAAACCTTGTAAATGGTGATCTGAAAACTGGTGTGCGAATAGGTGAAAAAAAGTTTTGAAACTCTGAAAACTGAGGTTCAAAAGGGCGAAACTTATTACATTACATTACATGTGCACTCCTATTGCAGACTATTTTTTCAGAGCTGAGTTTACAACACCCAGTTTGTGGAGATACGCCCACACATTTGCGAAATTGCGACTCACGTGATTTGTGGCAGCGTTGTCACACAGTTCTGCTCTGAAACTCTGAAACTCAGACTGAGCGAAAATGAAGCTTCGCAACTAAAAAAAAAAAAAAAAAAAAAGCCTGGAGGGAGGGCCTTCTGCTCTTGGCCAATGCTTTGCTGTCTGCTGACGTACAGTCCAATCACAAGTCGTATTTACTGGAAAGGTGGGATTGACCGACTGCTCCGCCAATGACGAAAGCGTATGGGATGAATATAATATATTCATGCATTCTAGAAACGAGTCAAAGAATATCGTTTACATGTAGCACGTCGATTCTGTCAAAATAACAGTTCATTTGGAATTATTCAGCTTTTCAGAACAAGCAGAAGATATGTTGGTTGGTAGTGGGCGGAACTAATGCGTAAAGGGCAATCTCATTGGCTGGTCCTTCTCATCCCTGTTTTGATTTCAGCAAATCAGTTCGAGCGCACGCTGACAACATGCTTAATATTCATTAACCCAGCAGCTCATCAATCCTTAGTGTGTTGTTTATTGTCATTATTAGTAGTAGGATTAGTAATTATTATTAAAAGATAATAATCCTACTACTATTATCTATTATCTTTTTTTCTCCTTATAGAAACACTGAATGACCAACCATACCTTAAGCACCATTATTTAAACTATCATTAAATAGTGCTTGATTATCATAATGTCGTAATATAATGCTTCATTGACTGATGTTAAGAGTACGTTTTTAGATATAAAAATTTACAAGCCAATGGTGATTCTATTGCCACGGTGTGCATAGAGGGTTGCATGTGGACTTGATTTCAAGTCACCATGAGAGTTTTTTATAGAATGTTGTGATGTTTTTATAATAATAATAATAATAATATACATCAGAATAGGGAAGAAAAGGTTATCACAATTTCCATTTCATGCTGGCTTTAGTGCCGGTAAATTCTACAACCGTAAAACTTCAAATAATAGCCGAGTATTTAATCTTCTAAAACCCGTCAGATCGTCCGCTTTTTGGCGGCCGCCAAAGCAAACTGTTGTCCCTCCAAAGCCTTTTTTGATCGATGAGTGATGTAGAATAGAAAGACGTTACAAGCAGAGAGAGAGAGAGAGTGCCCAGGCCGTGCGCGCGCACTCTCACGTCTTCAAACTACACGAGCGCTGTCTTGCTCTCTCTCCCTCGCGCATATTAATAAAAATCAATTGACACGATAGTAAAAGGTCGCAAGACCGCAGTTTCACGTGGAGCATTTGGAGATTTTTAGAGATTAGAGACTCTAGGCCTACACTCAATGAACAACATCTCAACACTAAATTATAAAGGCCTGTCTCATATAGACGCCTGTCTCAAATAAAAGAGAGAAAATAAAAGCCCGGGCTGCTATTTGAAGTTTTACGGTATTTATGAATTGACTCCTCTGTTCATAGTTTGTTGAAAAACAAGCTTCATCATTCATTCACGTTTGTTTTTCCTTCAGGGCAGCCCTCTTGGATGAAAAGAGGAGGCTGGAGGCTCGTATCTCCCAGCTGGAAGAAGAGCTTGAGGAGGAACAAAGCAACATGGAGCTCCTGAACGACCGCTTCCGCAAGACCACCATGCAGGTGCAGTGTTGAGGAAGCTACTGTAAATATGAGCAGCTTGTAGCAAACTGTTTTCAATGCAGTTAAACTTGTCAGAGCTTTGAGAACAGACCATGTTTTTAAAGGTTTATGTGCTTGGGAGCTTTGTAAGATGCGTAATCTCCATTAGCACTCTTAACTACATTTCACATCTCTAATAACAGCTGTTGTGTCTGCATCTTCAGGTGGATACACTGAACACAGAGCTGGCAGGAGAGCGCAGTGCCGCCCAGAAGAGCGAGAACGCCCGTCAGCAGCTGGAGCGGCAAAACAAAGACTTGAAGTCCAAACTGCAAGAACTGGAGGGATCCATCAAATCAAAGTTCAAGGCCTCTATCGCCGCCCTGGAGGCCAAGATTATCCAGCTAGAGGAGCAACTTGAACAGGAAGCAAAGTAAGCAACAATGAAAAACTGCAAAACTCAAATTAGTGCCAGTGGTTTTTTTTGTTAATGATGTATGATCCGCACACTTCACAGGGAGAGAGCAGCAGCAAATAAGATTGTGCGTCGCACAGAGAAGAAACTGAAAGAAGTGTTCATGCAAGTGGAGGATGAGCGTCGCCATGCTGACCAGTACAAAGAACAGGTGAATGAAACCCCAAATACTAGTCTTCATTCTCAAGTGTACCGGGTCCTGAGCTGCAATACTGATTACATGGAAAGTGGAAATTCAGTTTAATTTATTGCAAGTTTCAGACAACATTTCCATGGGCTGTTTATGAAACATTCTGACCAAAAATGGCAAACTGTCTGAAGTTGCCCATTTCAATTTGATTGGCTGGCTTTTCCAAAATCTATTTTGCTACCAATTGCTTTTGTGGATAGACTAGTCACTGGTTCAGGTCAATTCAAAGAGATCCACAGGTTTGTTTGAGACACTTGATGACACATAAGCAGCGGCCGGTTCAAACGCGCAGATCGGTTTCGTTACGCTTTTGGTGCGTTTGCCTTTTAATGCTTCGGCGCTGATCAGTTAGGCAAATTGGTATTGGCACCAGTGCGAGGGTCTGCTACACGCATGTGCAGCATTATTTGTATAATGCATAAACCTTATATTGAACACTTATCGAACTTTTTTCATTTTATTGAGGAAAATTATATCTCGATAGCTAACCACAATTAGGACTGAGCGATAAAACAATAACGATAGTAGTTCATCTCTTATTGCTGTAAATGACAGGATGAGAAATAAAAAGGAACTCAGAAATTCAAGACTCACACCTTCTGTGTGTCTTTAGCTGGAAAAGGCAAACTCCCGCATGAAGCAGTTGAAGAGGCAGCTGGAGGAGGCTGAGGAAGAGGCGACTCGAGCGAACGCCTCGCGCAGGAAACTCCAGAGAGAGCTGGACGACGCCACTGAAGCCAGTGAGGGTCTGAGCCGAGAGGTCAACACGCTCAAAAACCGCCTCAGGTATTGAGCCAAGACAATACACTCATATATTTCTATATCGCAATGCTTTAGATCCTTGTAATTAAATGTAAGAGTATTTGTGCTTTCATGTTGTAGTTTAATAATGAAGCAGCAAATGGTCAGTTGAGTGAAAATCTGGTTGGGTCAATCAGTTCTGGTCCACCAATTAATGAATGTACAATTTATACAAGTGTTGTTAACTAAAACTATTAAAGATCATTTTCAGAAATGTAAAAAAAAAACAAAAAAAAAACGAAATTTAGAAATTTCACCTTAACCAAAATAGAAAAAACCTTTTAAACATTACTGAAACTGAAAGAAAAAATAATGCTAAAAATAAATGAAAAAAGCACAACAAAATTACTCAAATTCAAATAAACATTTAAATAAAAATATTGATTAAAAACTAATAAAACTGACAAAAGCACATATCAAATTTACTAAAATGAAAATACAAAAATGAATGGCAGATTAATTAATTAAATTAATAGAAATATAAAAAACTAATAAGAGCACATAACAAAATGATTTACTGAAAAAAAAAAAAAAAAGCTAAATAGACATTGAAAATTAGTTTTTTAAGCTACAATTTAAATACTAAAAACTAATAAAAATGGCAAGCACATAGCAAAATTAAATTAATGCTAAATAGAAATATAAAACATACAAAACATTACAAAAGCACAACATAATTACTAAAATAAAAAAAATACTACAACTGAAATAAAAATAAATGAATGCTAAATATTAAAAATTATTAATAAAAATGACAAGCTAAAATGAAAACTGAAAATATCAAAATAAAAGCCAGTTCAAAATGTAAATAAATCCTCTCTGTGAATAACACTAAAGTAACAGTGGGTTGTGTTCCCTCGTTGGCTCTGTCCTGCAGACGAGGAGGTCCCGTCAGCTTCTCCTCGAGCCGCTCCGGACGCAGACAGCTGCAGGTGGAAGGAGAGTTCTCTGACGACGACGCAGACAGCAAGGCCAGCGACCTGAACGAGAACCAGGCGGCCCAAGTGGAGTAGAGCCATCAGCCCCACTGCTTCCTCTCCTAAATGACTCTCTCCTTTAGCTGTGTGGGGTCAGCGGTACAGAAAGAGGACCAGTGAGCAATGCACACACACACACACACACACACACACACTAACACTTCCGCACTCAGAATTAAGCTACCCTCGGCCCTACATTTATATCCCCTCCCTACCAAGGGAGCATCAACTCTGCCTTGTTCTAAATGCAAGATGCTTCAACTACAAAAATACTGCGCTCACAACAGAACACACTAGAAGTACAAGTGCATTTCAAACATCAGAGTTTGCTTTGTGCTCATTCATAAGAGCGTTAGTTAACGATGTAAAACCATCTGCTAGCTAAGCAAATGTGACCGATCGGATCTTAGTTGTACAGTACGGTTCTCCAGATCAACGCGTTCTGCAGATCTTGGGTCGATTTGAGATGCATGCGCTGCTCGTTCGCTACAAGCCAACATTAAAGAAAAGCAAAAAGTCCTGTGGCACTGGACCGGCTCTGAAACGGACCAGAAAAGAAAAAAACTGTGAAAAAGCTGCTCACTTCAGCATCTCATTACCATTTAAACACATGAAATACTGCAGGCGACTGCGTTAGTGATCTATCTTCATTGACCTCGAGGCCTGCTTTATCTTATTTGGGAGATTCAGCTGACAAAGGCAATGTTTCGTGTTTTAAGAGTTTGGATGTAACTGCGAATCGCTTTTAACTGCACATCATAAGAAAAGCCATATAAGGCCACTTCAACTGGAAAGGAAGTATGAAGTATTTTGGATGCAAATGCATGTCAAGATGAAGAATTATACGCCTTTACATATGTTATCACTTTATGGATGTTTTTCCCCCTATATGTGACAGAATGATGGTACTTCTCAAACCCAGCTGCTCTATTAGATATGAATACAGCCACCAAAGGAAGTGGATTGGAAGTTAAAATAAAGACGTTTGAAGTGCTTCAGTTTGAGAGATCCTCTTCATCAGCGCTGAAAGCAACTGGAAACACTGAACACGTTAATTCACAGGCACTTCTGAATTTTCCTGAACTCGAGCATCTTCTGTAATGTTGAGTTTAGCTGTGGAAGGGATGCTTTGAACACTAGTAGTATTAAGAGGAGAAACCGTACTAACCTGTTTCACTGTTAGCATTTAATGACGAGTTTCTTAAAGTGCCTTAGACACTAATTAGAAAACATCCATGAAAGTATGTCACGTATTCGTAATGAAGAAACACTAACATGAAGGAAAAACTGGCTGAAGGCAATTGAAATAAAAATGTAACCTTTTTTTTTTTGTTCTTTTGTATTTTACTGTGCTATGATTCATATCCAGTATATAGATCTCCTATCCCTTGTATTCTCATGAAGATCTGAGGGAAATCAGTGTTGATGATGGTTTGATATGAAGAAGACTCCGCCTCTGGCAACGAGTGTGATTTCATTTGGTTTAAAGCTTTATCATCCATGATCTAGTTACTATTATTGCAGTTATCATCATTATTGCTATATTATCACTTCTATTATTGGACTGGCTGTTGACAACCAGGCGTTCAACTGCAAATGTCTCTCCTCTCGTTTTTCTCTTGTATACTGTAACTATTTCTAGATGACAGTGAGTTTTGTAAAGGAAAAAATAAAAACATTCATTGTAGAAGCAGCATGCTTTTCTTCCTGTTTCTGAACTTGCTCATTTCTTCTGAAATAAAAAAAAAATGTGGGAAATGTTCATATATTAAATCAAAATGGGGTTTAAAAATGCTTTATACACACAATTGGACATCTTTGAACACATCAATATAATATACATATGGTGTGTGTGTATATAAACTGTATTTTAATGTTATTTTCCTATAGCTTTAAATTATGTAGCTGACTCTGTTTACTTATACAAATGTATATTTATTATTGCACGTGCTAGGTTACTCGTAGTCAAGGCTGCTTAACTCAAAATATATACACTCACCGGCCACTTTATTAGGTACACCTGTCCAACTGCTCGTTAACACTTAATTTCTAAGCAGCCAATCACATGGCGGCAACTCAGTGCATTTAGGCATGTAGACATGGTCAAGACAATCTCCTGCAGTTCAAACCGAGCATCAGTATGGGGAAGAAAGGTGATTTGAGTGACTTTGAACGTGGCATGATTGTTGGTGCCAGAAGGGCTGGTCTGAGTATTTCAGAAACTGCTAATCTACTGGGATTTTCACGCACAACCATCTCTAGGGTTTACAGAGAATGGTCCGAAAAAGAAAAAACATCCAGTGAGCGGCAGTTCTGTGGGCGGAAATGCCTTGTTGATGCCAGAGGTCAGAGGAGAATGGCCAGACTGGTTCGAGCTGATAGAAGGGCAACAGTGACTGAAATAACCACTCGTTACAACCGAGGTATGCAGCAAAGCATTTGTGAAGCCACAACACGCACAACCTTGAGGCGGATGGGCTACAACAGCAGAAGACCCCACCGGGTACCACTCATCTCCACTACAAATAGGAAAAAGAGGCTACAATTTGCAAGAGCTCACCAAAATTGAACAGTTGAAGACTGGAAAAATGTTGCCTGGTCTGATGAGTCTCGATTTCTGTTGAGACATTCAGATGTTAGAGTCAGAATTTGGCGTAAACAGAATGAGAACATGGAACCATCATGCCTTGTTACCACTGTGCAGGCTGGTGGTGGTGGTGTAATGGTGTGGGGGATGTTTTCCTGGCACACTTTAGGCCCCTTAGTGCCAATTGGGCATCGTTTAAATGCCACGGCCTACCTGAGCATTGTTTCTGACCATGTCCATCCCTTTATGGCCACCATGTACCCATCCTCTGATGGCTACTTCCACCATGTCACAAAGCTCTAATCATTTCAAATTGGTTTCTTGAACATGACAATGAGTTCACTGTACTAAAATGGCCTCCACAGTCACCAGATCTCAACCCAATAGAGCATCTTTGGGATGTGGTGGAACGGGAGATTCATATCATGGATGTGCAGCCGACAAATCTGCGGCAACTGTGTGATGCCATCATGTCAATATGGACCAAACTCCCTGAGGAATGCTTCCAGCACCTTGTTGAATCTATGCCACGAAGAATTGAGGCAGTTCTGAAGGCAAAAGGGGGTCCAACCCGTTACTAGCATAGGGTACCTAATAAAGTGGCCGGTGAGTGTATATTGATTGACCATGAATGGTAAAAGCCTTGTGGACTAATGCAGTCCTCAGTTATGCCAGTAACATGATCACCACCTCCGGCAATATTTTTTATTGAATTAATTTTTAGAGCTTGTACTTCAAACAAAAAATGACAGCATTTTAATTCCAGAATCAAGACAAAAATAATCTACCCAAATAAGAATTTTCAAGGTGAGCATCAGTTGAAATCATGCCCACTTAATTCAGCATATTTAGAAAATAAAATAAAGCAATATATAAAATTCCATTTTAAAAGTCTGTCCATCACAATATCCACAGAGAAATATCCACAGAGACAACCAGAGACCACACATTTAGGCTGGCCAACAAAGAGTTACACCGAGCACAAACAGACACCTGACCTGTTGCTTGTCAACTCTGAGCGAATGCTGTCATCTTTGGTGCCATTTCTCATTGTAACACAGTCATAAGATGCAGGTGAGCCGTGCCAGACGTGTTGAAGGAGATTCGGTGAAAGAAGTGGTGATGACACAGGATGAAATGGAACAAAGACATTGAAGGAAGAACTAATTGTCCAGTGAGGTATTGGGGCAGAAGTGACTAGACAGATGTAATAAGACAAACCCACCAAACAAACACACAGAAGAATCTCCACTCAGAAAACACACACACACAACTAATGGTTAAAAGTGTAGCTCTAAGCAATAGCTTACTTTGCATTGAAGCATTTACAGTCCTGCATAGTTGTTCAAACTTACAAACTAAGGCGTTTTATTGAAAGTCTTGGGAGTTCTTGTACTGATATTAAGCAAGACTAAACTGAAAGTTCAAGTAGGCTATAATCTCATAATTCTTCTCTATGAAAAGCTTTCACACATGATTCATTCATCCATAAAATAATGTTTTCTTCTTCTTTCACAAGGTCCAGTGAGATACGCAGCACCAAAGACAGCAAGACATCTGCACGCAGATCATACATACTGACCTTGAAAGAAAATATATCACATAATATCTATGTATATTTTATATACATACCCATTTTATTCTAATACACTTAAACATCATCATAATATGTCCCTGTCAAAAAATTATAAATAATTTACCCATATGTATTATTAACAGCTACTATTCTAACAGTCTGTAGAAGGAAACGGTTTGGACTATCACATCCCTTTAGGAGCTTAACAAAAATCTACTAAGAAAATAAACACGGGAATGCACGTTTCCAGCGACATTAACTTAAATAGAAATTTATGTTGCTTTGTCTCGTACTCCTCTCACTTCTTCTAGCTCTATGTCCACAGTGATTAAGGTCTTGTGTAAACATATCGACGAACAAAAAAAATTTAAAATGCGCCCGGCTCACTCCAATCATCCAGAACACTGGTCAATTAAAAGCAGAATGAGGTTAATTGAAGAAGGGTGGTTAATCTGAATGAAAGCGCAGTAGGTGTGGATCCACGAGCAGCTGAACACATCCGTCACCAGCGGTGTCCACTTGTACATTCTGGTTCTGGTGGTCAGTGGGACTTCCTCTTCGTGTCTCCCCCCTGACTTTGGTTTGCATCTGAAGAAAATCAAGACAAACTCTTAAGATTTCAGTTCAGTCCAAAAACAAAATCTGCATTTCCAATTTTAGAACAAATGATCAGTTCCAAAAACCTAGAGAACTGCCAACCTGAGCAACATTTAGGATTCTGCCTTAGCTTGTGAATTAAGACTGGATAATAAAGGCAAGAATACATTTGATTTGATACCAAAAAGTCTCTGACAGAAAATCATTTATTGCATGTTTTTGATAGGTTTGTAATTAAAAACTGGCTACATCAAATCAAAGAAAATTGTTGAGTTTTAAGTGTGATACATAAAAAAAAAAAAAAACTAAGCAGCTACGATAATGCAGTTAGTCACATGATCCGGTGTTTAATTTTGAAATTAGCTGATAAATAAAATGCAGCTCATGTATCTGTTGCTTTCATTGACTTGAATTCTGTTAAATGAATTCTGCATATAGCGTGGTAATTGAAGATCGGATTTATATTTGTTTTGGCAGACACATATATATGGCCAAGTGTAAATGGAACAGTTTTAACATATTTGATCAATAAAAAGACCAGGTGTAAACAAACACTTAATGTTAACTCTTTCCCCGCCATTGACGGAAATTTCTGGCTTTCCGTGTTTTTACTGTTATATGGTAGGGGGCGCTATTACGCGTCTTCTGAATCTCCAGATCAAAACACAGGCAAAGAAGAAGCAGAAACACGCGATATCATATGCACATGTAAAATAACATGATCATCACAAACACGTTACTGAATGAAATGTCGACACAGGACGAGCTATAGGACTGTGAAACCATTATGGGTGTTGATAGACTATCTACTCCATCTGTGTTTTGATCGTCATTCTGAATCCAATCCAGACGTAATATCTTTGACAAAAATTTGATTTTTTTTTAAAACACTGGCGGGGAAAGAGTTAAAGGGATAGTTCACCCAAAAATGAAAATTATGATTTACTCACCCTCAAGTCATCCTAGGTGTATATGACACTCTTCTTTCTGACGAATACAATCGGAGTTATATTAAAAAAAATGTCCTGTCTTTTCCAAGTCTTTTCCTGGCTTTCCTTTTCTGTTTTGAAAAAGAATCCATGATAAAAGTGCTCCACGCGTCTCCGGGAGTTAATCGATGCGTTTGTGTAAGAAAAATATCCATATTTAAAACTCTATCGACTAAAATAACAGACGACCGTACGCATCGAGTTACGGCGAAAGAGTAACACTTGAACTTGACTCGCAACGTAACTGTGCGTTCACACCGCCGCCGGCGAGAGCGTCAAAGTGGCCGGAAGTCATTCATTTTCAATGAGAGCCGGCGGCGAGCTCCGGCGAGGGCGGCGCGGCGCGTCTTGGACGGCGAGGAGCGGCGAGGAGTTGTTGAAATCAGCTCAACTTTATGGTAATGAGCTATGACGCGGTTCGGCGGCAACCAATCGGAATGCAGAAGTGCTCCGTTTGAGAGGATTCCAGAGACCGCAGTCAAGTAACTTTGGTTCCGACCACATTAGTTCCCAAGCAAAATAGAGGAGAGGTTGATCATTTGAATTTGATAAGAAGGTGCGCAACACTATTTATAGGCAAGATTTTCGCGCTAGAACGCTTGTTTTTCAGCGGGAATGCAAATTAGAATAGCACTTAACCATGAACACAAAAGCCACACCACACAAATGGCTTTTAATTGGTTTATTTCGTTAGCAAACATGTCACTATAATTGTTAAGTTCTTTCCATCGATCAATTTTCTGCAAAAATAGCGATCGACATGCTTGTTTGCTTTACGGCCCCTTTAAATAAAGTTTATAAAAAGACCAAACATTCGATCTACGTCAGAGCATCAGAGCGTCCACAAATCTTTTTACGGCGTCGCTGGCAGGGCGGCGAGAGCGAATTTTGCCGCTCTCACCTGGGGCGGTGTGAACGTACAGTAATGACGAACACGGACGCGCAGAGGATAGAGCAAAACAAAACACCATTCACAAATTAGAAATCTAAAACGACAATTTTTAAAGAGAAATGTGGGAGGAGCTTGAGTTTGTTGCCCAGCGCTGTTTGTTTTGCTTACGCTACTCCTACATCATCACATGTTACTCTTTTGGCGTAAGTCGACTTGCGTGGGCCATCTGCCGGAAGCTAGTTATTTTAGTCGAGAAAGGTTTAAATATGGATATTTTTCTTACACAAACACGCCGCTTCACTTCAGAAAACCTTTATTAACCACCCGGAGCCGTGTGGAGTTCTTTTATGATGGATAGACGCACTTTTATGGACTTCAAAACATAAACGGCCATTCACTGCCAATATAAAGCTTGGAAGAGCCAGGAAATGTTTTAATAGAACTCGTCTGAAAGAAGAATGTCATATACACCTAGGATGGCTTGAGGGTGAGTAAATCATGGGCTAATCTTCATTTTCAGTGAACTATCCCTTTAACAGAGCCCATAAAGCCGCATAATAATAATAATAATAATAATAATGATGAAACAAAAGGGGATTGAAACAGGCAAAGGGGAGTAATGGGAGGGTCAACATCAACAGCTTAAATCCAAGAGAGAGCGACAGTGAGCCAGAGGGATTTTGCAGCGTTTACCTGAGAAAGCAAGCTGTAAGTGAGGAGGTAGAGCAACCTGAGACCCTGGCTGCAGACTCTTAAACAGATCTGGGGGACAGCGGGACAGGTGGAAAGAAACAGGGACACAGTGCACAGCAATCCAGGAGCAAATGAGATGGCAGAAATGCAGCACCAAAACAGGATGTGATGTGGAGAAAGAGGAAGAAAAGAAGGACAATTGAAGAAACAGATTAGGGAGACAGAAAAAATCTAGCCACATTACACAGGCAAACAGGATCCACGGGACACATGAGCGCGCGCACACTCACTCTGGGCCAGGGTGTATCCTGAGTTGGTAGCGGGTGAAGACCCCATGTTGCTGCAGCCAGAACCTCCAGGGCCTGTGGGGTTGAAGTTGAGGAGCGATGGGAACTGGAAGGGTAAAGAAACAGGCACTAGACCCCCGAGCATCCCAAAACCCAGGGGGAGGGAGGGGGGCACCGAGCCCAAGAGGTTACTTCCTGAAGATGAAGACATCTGGGGGAAAGAGGCCTTGATTAAGGGTTAGAAAGTAATGATGGGAGAAAGGTTTAGATATCTGAATAAACTGAATAGCAAAATTGAAAAAGTATATTTGCAAACCATTTTTCACAATCAAATGATCTTCGGTTAAGCCCAGCTTTAGAAACGTGACTAACAAATTCGAACTTCGCAACTATTGACATCATTCCATTTTCTCAGACAAATGTTTGCTCGTTTCTATTGTGAGACCGTGTTTTTGGAAAGTTTTTAAATGATTTTAAAATATTATGGTGTAACAAATATGGTGAAAGGTTGTTGCAGGTCACTCATAATAGGGTCATTCCCTGTCGACTCAACCAGAGGTCCCCGGCTCAAATTTTTGATTTTTTTATTATATTTTTTTCTGTAGATAGACAAACAAACATACACTCATCTAAAGGATTATTAGGAACAC
Source organism: Rhinichthys klamathensis goyatoka (assembly GCF_029890125.1). Lineage (NCBI taxonomy): Eukaryota > Metazoa > Chordata > Actinopteri > Cypriniformes > Leuciscidae > Rhinichthys > Rhinichthys klamathensis. The sequence continues at coordinate 1,473,790 of NW_026606776.1, forward strand.
CTGTTCAATTTCTCATTAATGCAATTATCTAATCAAGCAATCACATGGCAGTTGCTTCAATGCATTTAGGGGTGTGGTCCTGGTCAAGACAATCTCCTGAACTCCAAACTGAATGTCAGAATGGGAAAGAAAGGTGATTTAAGCAATTTTGAGCGTGGCATGGTTGTTGGTGCCAGACGGGCCAGTCAGAGTATTTCACAATCTGCTCAGTTATTGGGATTTTCACGCACAACCATTTCTAGGGTTTACAAAGAATGGTGTGAAAAGGAAAAAACATCCAGTATGCGGCAGTCCTGTGGGCGAAAATGCCTTGTTGATGCTAGAGGTCAGAGGAGAATGGGCCGACTGATTCAAGCTGATAGAAGAGCAACTTTGACTGAAATAACCACTACAACCGAGGTATGCAGCAAAGCATTTGTGAAGCCATAACACGCACAACCTTGAGGCGGATGGGGTACAACAGCAGAAGACCCCACCGGGTACCACTCATCTCCACTACAAATAGGAAAAAGAGGTTACAATTTGCAAGAGCTCACCAAAATTGGACAGTTGAAGACTGGAAAAATGTTGCCTGGTCTGATGAGTCTCGATTTCTGTTGAGACATTCAGATGGTAGTCAGAATTTGGCGTAAACAGAATGAGAACATGGATCCATCATGCCTTGTTACCACTGTGCAGGCTGGTGGTGGTGGCGTAATGGTGTGGGGGATGTTTTCTTGGCACACTTTAGGCGCCTTAGTGCCAATTGGGCATTGTTTGAATGCCACGGCCTACCTGAGCATTGTTTCTAACCATGTCCATCCCTTTATGGCCACCATGTACCCATCCTCTGATGGCTACTTCCAGCAGGATAATGCACCATGTCACAAGCTCGAATCATTTCAAATTGGTTTCTTGAACATGACAATGAGTTCACTGTACTAAAATGGCCCCCACAGTCACCAGATCTCAACCCAATAGAGCATCTTTGGGATGTGGTGGAACGGGAGCTTCGTGCCCTAAATGTGCATCCCACAAATCTCCATCAACTGCAAGATGCTATCCTATCAATATGGGCCAACATTTCTAAAGAATGCTTTCAGCACCTTGTTGAATCAATGCCACATAGAATTAAGGCAGTTCTGAAGGCGAAAGGGGGTCAAACACAGTATTAGTATGGTGTTCCTAATAATCCTTTAGGTGAGTGTCTATAGTTATGAAAGCCAAAATAATAAATGTCATGATTGTTTATTCACAGAGTAATCCACTATTTTCTAGAGGGGCTCAAAATGACAATTTTCACCTGAGATTTGGAGACAATTTACAGGGTTGTAAAAATGACTTTAGAAAGATAGCCGCATTATGTTATTTTCACACAGAGATTGGTTGGTCTATTAGTTAAATATGGTGACTTTAGCAATCTCTGTTTCATTATGCTAACAGTGAAATAAAAATAAAAGGCACTTCTCTTTCACTTGTTTTTTGCCTCAGGTTTGCATGCCTGTAACTCAAGAATCATTAAAAATATCTTAATATCCTTTCATATTTTGGTTAACAACAAACATTTTGTTTGGTATCTTCAATTTAAAGGCTTTTGGATCAATCCCAGAGATATGAACATGTTAATGTGGCTCCATTAGTAAATCATACACATTTTCAGTGGTCAAAAAACAAACGTGGGTAACTATCTAAAGGACAAATAATGTTAAAACTAGAAATGTATCATTTTTTATATATATCAGCTCAATTGCACAGAACATACCTGTCTGAGAGCCATAAATATTATTTTTCTAAAGTTCTCATGGCTGTAACTCTAAGAGTATTAAAGGAACACTCCGACTTTTTGGGACTTTAGCCTATTCACCTTATCCCCCAGAGTTAGAAAAGTCCATACATACCTTTTTCATCTCCGTGCGTGCTATAAGTCTGTTTGACGCACCCACCGCTAGCCTAGCTTAGCACAAAGACTGGATGTAAATGGTTGCAGCTAGCATACTAATCCAAATAAGTGACAAAATAACGCAAACATGTTTCTATTTACATGTTGTGATTTGTATAGTCACAGACTGTACAAAAAACAAAGTCACATGAGACACAGACATATTTTAACCGTATAAATACTGGGAACTATATTCTCTGAAGGCGACTATATATTTTCTGAAGGCGAAACACTGCTACTTGGGCGGAGTGATAACCGCAGCACCTGAGACGCGCCGTGGTGAGGAGCAGAGAGCGCGTCTCAGGTGCTGCGGTTATCACTCCGCCCAAGTAGCAGTGCTTCGCCTTCAGAGAATATAGTTCCCAGTATTTATACGGTTAAAATATGTCTGTGTCTCATGTGACTTCGTTTTTTTGTACACTCTGTGACTATACGAATCACAACATGTAAATAGGAAAATGTTTGCGCTATTTTGTCACTTATTTGGATTAGTATGCTAGCTGCAACCATTTACATCCAGTCTTTGTGCTAAGCTAGGCTAGCGGTGGGTGCGTCAGATAGAGTTACAGCACGCACGGAGATGAAAAAGGTATGTATGGACTTATCTAACTCTGGGGGATAAGGTGAATAGGCTAAAGTTTCAAAAAGTCGGAGTGTTCCTTTAAGATATCCTTCTAGATTCTCACTCTTAATAAACATTTCTTATGGAATTTTCATTTTTAAGGTCCTATAGGTTCAGTCCCATAGATACTGGGACCCCAATATGACTCCATGTCCAAATTGTTGAATTTTACCCATTTTCAATGGTCAAGAACCATAGTTATTGTGTTTAAAGAAAAATCTCTGGGAAACAAAGAGATGGGAATGAGATAGATTTCTAGTTTCAGTGTTATCAAAACTATTGTATACAACACACCTTCTGAGTGCCAAAAAACATTTCTGAAATTGACATGTCTTTAATTTAAGAAGTGTTAAAGATATTTTAATGTCATATTAGATTCTTGTTCTTATGAAACTTTTCTTTTGGAATCTTCATTTTTAATCTGACAGATATAGGGATGTTAATGTGGTAACGTAGTTATGATACTGCATATTTGAACTATACAACGTAAACAACATGTATATAAAATAAACAAAATTTCTTCCAAATATCCCAGAAACTGATTCAAATACACTTTTGTTAATGTGCAAGTTAATGTGCATTTTCAGTGGATTTTTGGTACTTTTTGGAGATTTATGTTTTAAAGCAATTTTGCTAGAGGGAAACAAGATACATTCTAGTTTAAACATTATTCTTCAGACATTCCTCTTTAAATGTGTGCACAGTGAACCACACTTGGTTTTTAATCACTGAAAGTGAGTAAAATTCATTGAACTTTGAACATGGAGCTACTCTGAGATCCCCACATCTATGGGACTGAAGCATATACTGTAGGGCCTTGAAAATGAAGATTCCAAAAGAATGAGAATCTAGAAGGATATTAAGATATCTTCAATATTTTTAGAGTTACTGCCCTAAATTTCTTTCTTTAAAGAAAAATGGCAGATGTAACACTTTGCAATGTCACAATTAATCGCAATATTACATCGATAATACATTTTTTACACTTTAAAAGCAAGCAGCTTAAAAAAAAGGTTCGATTAAAAAAAATAAAATAAAGCATGGTACTAACAATGCCTAAGTAATGGATTTTATTCTCAGGGAACACATAATACTGATCTACTGAAGTCGCTTTGCATAAAAACAGCTGCCAAATGCATAATGTAGAGTGCTAGCACTGAGAGCTAGCAACTGCAGAAACAGGTTTAGCATGACTCGACATTTAGTATGCACAGGTTTGGAGTGACTGAGGCTGCTGGACTCACCTGTGACAGATGAGAGGAGACAGGAGAAGAGGACAGGGTCATGGCAGCTGCCCGACTCGTTGAAGACTTGGCACTCTGACTGGTCCCTCCCACTGGCCTCTGCCGCTGGCTGTGATTGGCTGGTACTGCTGAAGGGGAGGGGCTACTGTTCTGGCACCCTGCAGACATGGGAGTGGCCATCGCTGTGGTGATGGTGTTGTTGTTTGCTCCACCGCCAGATGGACTGGAGGTTTTGTGTCCACTTACAAAACTGTAACTGGCTTGTCCTGATCCTGATTTGACTCCGGATCCGATTCCAGTTCCTTGTGTGGTAAACGGCGGCCTGAAGGCCGGGCTCTTGGGGCTGTACTGGTGCGAGCTGGGGATAATTTGAGGTCTGGGGTGGGCAAGAGAAGGAGTTGATGAAGGAGAGGGTGAGGACGAAGGAGGAGGAGTAGGAGCAGGGGGTCGCGGTGTGAGTTTGATGATGGGAGAGCTGCTACTGTGGGAAGACTTTGTGAGCGTGGCCTGCATGGGCGTGATGAAGTTTGACTGGTTGTGTGGGATAGAGGTCGTCTTGGTCTGTGACAGCAGGATGGATGGAGAGGAAGGAGTCGGAGAAGGAGACTGCTGAGGGCTCATCTGTGAGGGATGAGCGTTCATACGAGACTGCAGGGAAACCACAGTACCGCCACCGGATTTGTTAGCGCAGTTTTTCGCTTGTCCAACGGGAGACGGGGTCTGAACTAGCTTCACTCCCATTGTCCCAAATGACCTCTGCTGAGGAGGTAAGAGGGGCGAGGCGGTAGGGGGTGGACGGGGTTTCGCAGGCTGTGCTGTGTTCATTCCTGAAATGCCAGCTCTGTGAGTTGGTGTTCCCGAGTGTCTCTGCACGGGCCCGCCGTTCTTTAGCATCCCAAAGGTCTCGCCTCGCATGGAAGCTGAAGGAGATGAAGTGAGAGGAGAGGAGAGGGAAGGAGAGGTAGATAGACTGCTCATATTCACCAGGGAGATACCAGAAGGCTCCATTTTTCCTGAAAGGGTGGAATGTGACAGAGGAGAAGAGTAGTGGCTGACTCCAGTTGAGGATCCGAGGACACCGGGAGAAGAGGCGGCGGGAACGCCGTTGTTTGGCGTCAGGCCCTTGGCAGCATTACTGAGGAGAGCGAGAGCCTTGGAAATGGAGTCCAGAGAGTTCACCGCCAGATCCTCGTCCAGTGAATCCGAGAGGCAGATGGGTTCAGAGGGAGAGGAGGGCGGTCTGCACCCTGGGGCAGGTAAGGCAGGCGAGGCAGATGTGGATCCAACACCTGCAGCAGGCCTCTGTGTCCAGCCCACGTCCTGGAGCAGATCATGGGTAGAACGACAGAAAATACAGATCTTACAAATCTCATCATAGTCAACTGGAGGACATATAAAGCTGTTGAATTTGAGTATATGGACATAATGGTGTAGTTCAATTTTAATACCGTCATTTTGGCAGCTTTTGGGGTTGGAACAATTCTTTTCTTGCCACTGTTGAAAAAACAATTCACCAATCACAATGAGGCATTAAAAACTATTCAACATTATTGGATTAGTTTGAAGGCCTGTCTACTTCAAGACAAATATTCTGTGCGATAAACACTGCAATTTGAATGTTAATGCGTCTGTTCAGACCATCACAAACATTTGCATTGCTTTTGCATGATGCGACTGATTTTTGTACGGACTGGTGGTTTTATCTCTTTTCCATCGCACTGCAAATAAAACTGGCCAACCAAGAGTTGCGCTTTTGGTCACATGCCCAGAGCTGCCACCATTAAATAAAACTATGACTGGTGATAGAGGTCTGCATTCTCGCGAGACCTGACGCAACTGTGTGGCACGGGACAACTTTTGAATTGCTGAGTGCGGGTGTGGGAGGGAAGAAACAGATGTGTGCGTGAAAAACTGGAGGGGGGAAAATATAAATATCTCAAAATAAAGGTTAGTCAAATGTATTTAATGTTTTAAGGTACACTCATCTACTGTGCAATAAAAATAAAAGGTTTACAGGTGCAGGGTTGGATATTCTCAAGTGTTTTTCGGTTGTATGCACAGAATCTTGCACAAAAAACTCAATCCTGAGCAAACCTCTACTAAGTGGGCTCAGGAACAGACTATTTTGCTAAGCGACAGAGTTTCTTGAAAGAGAAAGCCTGAACGGCTGTTTGAAAACATTTAAATGCTATTTGACTGCCTTTCTTCTCCATGACAAGCGAGTGTCAGAAAGTCGAGCAGTGCTTTGAGTACCGCGTATTTTTGGGGTTTTTCTCCCATAAGCGCCACCTACTGTTAGAGAGTAAATTTGCATTTTCATTTAGCCTGTCTGCTGTTTTAGGTCTGGAAAGACAACTAGCATGCAAAAATTGGACGGATGTTTTATGCCGAACATTCGTTTTGCTGTGAACACTGAACAGTGCTTAAAAGAGAGATTCTCCACGAAATCCCATGAAGCCTATTTTAGGACGGTAAGGATCATTTTTGTATTGTGACACTATTTTTAAAACAATTAAGCACATTTGCCCTCAAACCAACATTTCCATAGAAAAGCACCAAATTAAGTTCAAGGCATGTCTCTATGGAGTAAGATGAGGTTAAATATGTTATCCTCTAGGCAAGGAGACATGAGAGACCACTCACACACCCTATTTATATTTCAGGATGTCTGCCATCAGATGAAATTAGATAAACATCCATGACATGGGGCGCTAGAAATATAACTTCTAAACAAATCATTAGAAATCTAAACAAATCATTCGAAATCTTTGTCTTTTCAATCGGTAAATTGGGAAAAACAAAAACGGGTAGAAACTATTTACTAATGCACAATCCCATCATGTGGGGTCTTATTTTGCTGCACATCATTCAGATTTTTATAAACCAACCAGGAAAAAGAAACATTTCCTATATTTGGAGGCGAAGTTCATAAATTACTAGTATTACAACTGGCACATTTAATTGCTAATCTTTAGCCAAATAATATATGTTTTTTTTTATACACCAGGAAGATGCCCTTTATATAAGTCCTGTGCAAAAAATTAAGTTTAGAGTAAGAGTAGATGGGAGTAGTATGGAAGTTTGTTTATGCCACTGAATGAAAAATAAAAAAGGTAATTGCGACTTTTTATCTCACAATTCTGACTTTATATCACGCAATTCTGACTTTATATCACGCAATTCTGACTTTATATCACGCAATTCTGACTTTATATCACGCAATTCTGACTTTATATCACGCAATTCTGACTTTATATCACGCAATTCTGACTTTATATCACGCAATTCTGACTTTATATCACGCAATTCTGACTTTACATCTCGCAATTCTGACTTTATTTCTCAGAATTGCGAGATATAAAATCGCAATTGCGTGTTATAAAGTCAGAATTGCGAGATATAAAGTATTCTGAGGGGGATATGAAGTATTATATCTCACAATTCTGAGAAAAGATGTCAGAATTTCGAGATATAAACTCGCAATTATGTGTTAAGTCAAAATTATGAGATGTAAACTCGCAATTGTGAGAAAAAAAGTCAGAATTGTGAGATAAAAAGTCGCAATTCTGTCTTTTTTTCTCGCAATTGCGACTTTATTTCTCATAATTGCGACTTCATATCTCGCAATTGTGAGATAAAAAGTCGCAATTATTATATATATTTTATTTATTCAGTGGCGGAAACAAGCTTCCATAGAGTAGAGTAAGATGGGTGATTGAATAAACTGTCGCCACTTTAATCCAAATATAGGTTCTATTTGGATTGCAAATAGTGTAAATATATATGAAAAGGTTGATCTACTCACAGGCCAGTGAGATGACCGTGTACCGCACGACTCTCCTTAAAAAGCATCCTGAAAAAGACAGAGAAAATTTAAATTACAGGATATTTTTCTAGCAGAAGGTAACGCCAGCACACAAACACACACACACACACACACACACCTGGTCTGCATCCAGCCTTTGGGCCAGAGAGGCTTGACTTCATTCTCCATGAAGGCTTTCAGATAGTCCTCCACAGACAGAGAGCACTGCTCTAGCTCATAACAGCTCAGCTTCACACGCACCAGGTTACACAACAGAGTCCTGGCAAAACCAAGAGGCATGGAAGTTTATGGGGTAACTCAATTTCTTCCACTGTCAGCCTATTAGTGGCGTTTAAACAAAAACTGATGTCTGCTCTGCTTCGTCATTAATGATTTTATTTTGTAAAAGTCCAAACCTGAGTTTGTCATCCCATATGAACTTCTTCCTTGGTCCCATGACCCTCTTTCCTGGTTTCTCTTCATCGTCATCCTCGGATCCATTCTTCTCTCCATCTTCTATTTGCTGCCTGTAATACACACACAGTGAATTTAATTCTCTATACATCTACACCATCCATTTGCCCTTCTTCCCAGTCTCTTCCACAAATCTACACAAGCAAATAATGGAAGCAGAAAGAGGCAGGAATTTGGGAAAGTTTAAGACTTACTTAGCCGCAGCTTTTGCCATGCAATCCATGTTATATCTGGCGATCTGTTCTGGCATCACGCTGCACACAGCCAGTTTGAGCTTTAACAAGGGTGTGCGCAGACGGTCATCCTGCAGAAGTGGAAAAAACAGACAAGAGTTGTATAGTGTTGGGGAAGTTACTCTGAAACTATAGCCCGTCTTACAGTCAGCCTGCTACAAGCTACACATATTTTAAAGCAGTTAAACTAGTCCAGTTTCGGGGACAAACTCGCACGTGAGCTGACGCTGGAGGGAGGGAGGAATCCCGTGTTGTATAGTCCATCAAAAAGTACTTCCTTGTGCTTATCCTGGATGTCCCAACCTATATAAAAATTACGATTACGTTCGCCTGCGCAATTTCAATCGGGAAGATTGACTTTTCACAGATTCCCAACGTTTGAGCTCCCGCACATACGTCATTATGCGACAGGAAGCACGCGCTCCCTTTTGCCAAGGCTATGGATTACAGGTAATGATGCTGAAAATAATGTTTAGATTCTTACACACAACGGTCGTTTCGCATCATAAAACTTATCGTACTTCTTTACTGTTCTACTGAAGAAAAAGAGAAGACAAATACATCTTGGATTGCCTGAGGGCGAGTAAATTAACAGCAAATTTAATTTCGGTGTACTATCCCTTTAAGGCCCGACACACCAGGCCGACCATTTTTGTGGTGTGTTCCACACAATCGGCAATAGTCTGACTCCGTTTGGGGGGTTCGGCATGTTGAATCAGCATCTGTCGGTGTACACAGTTATTTCCGTACATGCAGGCGCAGAACACATGTGCCTGCTGACAGCCACCTGTAGTCCTTTTAGTGTGTTTAAGCTCAGTTTTGAGCCGAGATGCAACCGACACGAAGAAACAACAGTCAGCTTTCATCGCCGCGGTTTATTTTACGTCGGCTTGGTGTGTCACGGCCTTTAGCTACTCTAACGCTATTTGTATAATTATCATTTGTGAGAAAGCAACAAATACCATTCTGGTTTTAGAGTAACATCTTAATATCCTCTATAGGTACAGGAAAGTATAGTCCTTTACCTGTATGTTGAGGCTGAGTTTCTTGAGTCGTTTGAGTAGCGCCTCCTTGTTACAGGGCACAAAGGCCTCCAGGTGAGAATACACATCTGAACGCACGTTTGCCGGTTGCTCCTGAACCTGCAGCTCAATACTGAATGAGAGAAAAAATGTATCAACAAGAAACAATGGACTTTTGTGGAGAACAGCTGAATAAGAACATGCTGAGATTTTACTTACTCGAGCAAGATATTATTCATATCCAGTGTGAAGAATTTCTTTCTGCCTTCTTGATCAAATTGCCTCGATGCCTGAGTAAAAAAAAAAAAAAACCATCAGGTTGTGCAGGAAAATGGCATTAACAAAATGGTCCCTGAAGTGTTTTTAAAAGTGGATTTGTGGGCGTATTATTTGCTCTCTATGCATTGACCTCCAGTGAAAACAATGCATAACATTTTAAATTTAGATGTAATGCAGTTTATATAACTGGCAGCCATGACCAAAAAAAATTCAGTTGCCTTTATTCTCATACATTTATCTGCTCTCACAAAACAGGCTGGGGTGAATTATAAACTCTGATGCAATTAACGAGTTAATTTCATACATTTTATTCACATTTTTTTCCCATTCAGGTGTACTTATAATGATAGCAAAATTATATAATTTCGAAGACTTCTATGTACACACGCCTACATTGTTTTGCTCACACTTGGGCTGTGGGTTTGCAATTGTTTCCAATATAGTTTGAACTGACCTATCCTTCAATAGCAGTCTCTCTGCAAATCCTGCATTACATTGTGAGAGATTCACAAAACAGGCTGTGCTGAAATGTTCTGCTAAAACTGACAAGATCAGACTGAATCATCAGGGATCTTGTTAAAAATAAACTTCAGTCCCCTACCATTAGAGACATACATAGCATTTTTTTCAGCATGGTATCAGTACCGGTATATGGATTTTTTTTATGGACTGAGGATGGATTTTTGTGCCTCAATATGTTTTCGACTTATTTAAAAAAAATGAGAATTTCCATATGACCCCATTTAACTAAAATGAGCGCCATAGAAAAATAACCAAAACAGGACTCACAGCTCGTAGGTCCTCTATGCGCTTGATCAAGGGGGCTGGAAGTCCATCAGGGAGAGGTGGAAAAGAGATGAGACCGGCCTGCCCTCGATTCAGTCCCCCTGCGCCAATCTTGTGCCCAGATGATGAACCCAACACAATCTGTCCATTCTCCCTGCCTGATGGGGGCATCTGAGGCCCGGCATCCAAGAAACTAAAGTCCAGGTCACGCATGATATCCTGAAGCTCGCTTTCATTGGCTGAATTAAGCAATGACATCATGGCAGGGTCGGCCGTCAGGTCGGCTAGCGAAAGGTCACTGTTGTTGGCATTGCTGTGGAGATGGGAGTTCTGTAGCAGGTTGTTGGAGTTGGGAGTGCTGGTAAGACCAGGGACCAAGTGAGATGCACTGGGATCTAGTTTCCGCATCTCTTCCTTCTCTCGCGTGAAACGGCGGAGCATTGCAGCCAAACATAGCGAATCCTTCATCAGTTTCTTCCTCTTCTTCTTCTCAGGACGATGAAGGCTCAGACTAGACACTCTGTGAGGTAACATAAGGCCATAAAAACTGCATTCATAAGTAACGTTTTAGAGAATCAGTCTACTAATGGCTTACTTGAAAATCAAAAACTAACTATACAATATTTATACAAGTAGCTGTTTTATAAAACTACTTTTTGCTTTAGTTCCAGATTTACAAAAGCACTTTTTCCTCACCCTTGTTTGGCTACTTTATTCTTTCTGGGTTTTTTCTCCTCTAAACTGGTTCCATCTTTCTTCTTCCTTCTTTTTATCAGTGGTTCCTCTCCATCTCTCATCTAGAATCAAAAAACAATCATCAGTCCTACAATCATATTCCAAGACACACGTCAAAAGTGGGGTCTCGAAAAATCAAACTCTTACACAAGGTCTACAACAGCTAGAAGCTGTCCAAACCGGACACAACAAAGCGACCGTTGCAAATCCATTTGTCATTCGTATCAGAAGTAGCGTAAGCACTTGGAAGTACGTCAAAGATAGAACGGGGCATCAGTTTACCACAGGGAATTTGTGGTGTTGTGTCGCTTCCAGTGTAGACAGCAACACTGATTATAATGGATTCTATTTGCTTTTGTCGTGTACCGCAGCTCGCGTCTGGTGTAGACAGTGTAAAAGTGATAGTTCAACCAAAAATGTAAAGTTCTGTCATCAGAAATTGCATCAAGCAAGCCCAGTTGAGCTTCTGTGTTTGCCATGTGCTCTATATGCTTTGCTCAACGATTATACGTGTGAATAAAAGCCTATATTAAATCTGTGCATCATTTAAAGCAATCATGTCTTTTCAAAAGACTTGTATTAACTGCTCGTTTCAATTGGACTACCTTTACAATCTCTTTATGAAGCTTTACATGCGTGGACTTTCAATGGAGGGGTAGTAATCTCTCAGGCTTCATTAAAAATATCTTAACTTGTGTTTCAAAGACGAGTGAAAGTCTTATGGGTTTGAAACAACATGAGGGTGAGTAAATGATGACAGAATTTTAAATGTTTCTGTAACAGGTCTATATAACATTCAGTGACCCTGTTTTCAGATAGTTATAACATCCGTCTGTGGTGATCTGATCACACGTGGTCAGTCGAGACAGATATTATAAATAGATGTGTAAATGGAGTCCAAATTGTTTTGTGATCTGATCACTCAAACCGTATTTGAAGGTAGTCGAATGTGACCGAGGGTTTTTGCTCCAAACTGGAACATGATGTAAAGCACTGATATCTGAACACTATGAGCATTCTGCATCAAATATCATGTTTGCTGTGAGATTAAATTGAACTATTTGGGAGCAACAGTATGCCAATTTGTGTGCTTTTGTATAGCATAGTACGTTATGTAAATCAGAGATCATCTGCTCACAAGTGGTCAAACGAGATACATTTGGAGATGCATGATAAAACCAGTTGTAAATGACAATCTGTCTCAACTGACGCCTTCTGATCGGATCACCCGAGAGTCGGATATTTATAACCAGTTGTACATAGGGTCACTTGGCAAAAACGAAAGGAAACTCACCCTGGATTTTTCGCCTTTCCCCCCATCCTCTCCCTCAGATTCAGAGGCAGCTCTGAACTGCAAAGTACCCGTATTAATGTAGAATCCGCCAAGCTTGGTGCTCAGGGAGGCTGGTACAAGCTCATCATACTGACAGGAAGAAGACACAGTGATTTACAGAGGTGTTATGCTGTTTGTTGGCTGAGGTTAGGTCAAAGTTGAAGGCCGTTATGATGTCTGAACATGCAAAAAAAAAACCCGACTCCACAACAACACGTTTCAAATATATCAATAACATAAATCTAAATATATCTATCCATCACTGACATGAGTATGAATGAAAAACACCCTTAAAGTTCAGAGAGCAATGAGGCAGAGTTGGTAAACAGCATGTTAAATGCCAATCGATCATCTCCATAGTGAAGTCTGTCTGTTGCCATGGCAAGTGCCCACTCACAGCTTCCGAGTTGTCTATGAAGGGGTCACTCTCATCATAGCCGAAGCCAATGTCAATCAAATCCTGCATCCGATCTTTCCGCCTCTTTTTCCCTGCGTTACCCTGTAAGGACGTCAGCGGTAGCGGCAACGTGACACTTGGCATTTGGGTGCCCACAGATTTTTAAAATGCAACTTCAAAATCATAGAGCAACACTTACATATTTGCTTTCAAACTTTTTGGCCAGTGCCTCGACCTCCAGACGTTCTCTCTCATCATCGTTAAAGGGATTATTCAGGTCCAGGGAAGACTTAGAACTTGGTGGATTCTTCTTGGCCTGTGGAGGGAAAACGTGTGAGCCATATTAAGCCATTTATTTTTCCTGTTCGGATTAGTGGATCAGCATGTGTACAATAAATTCTGTATCAATATCATTATTGCACAGATGACTGCGATGTTGGACATGTTATTTTTCCATTTACACTTAAAGGAATAGCTCACCAAAAATGAAAGTTTCGGATCCCATCGACTTCAATTTTATTATTTGTCCATTCAAAGTAAATAGCAATGAAAACTGTTTGATTATTAACTTTCTTTAAAATATCTTCTTTTGTGTTTGGAATGACATGTGGGTGAGTAAATGAGAGAATTTTTATTTTGGGGTGGACCAAGGACAATGACTAGGGATGCACACGATATATCGGCCGATATATGTTCATGTTTAATCGTTATCGGTCTGATAAGAACATTTGCCTGATATATTAAAGCTGATAAATAATGGATTATTTCCTTCTGCTGAGACACTTCAGATATGCACTGTTTGCTGTGATGGTTTTGAACTGCTTGAAATATGATTGGAATTACTTCATTAGGCTACATAAAATTATAACGAGAACATGTGCTTGGGACATGGCTTTTAATGGTGAGACTTTTGTTTTTGTAATCAGGCTCTCAAAAATGATATAAAAATGTGGCTTTTGATTTATCAGCCAAAATATTGTTTATCGGCTTTCAAATATAATAGAATTATCGGTATCGGACAAAATGTTCTTATCAGTGCATCTCTAACAATAACTCGTTTTAATAATAGTTCTAATTCTATGAGAATTAACTCCACACCTATAACAACAACGACAGAGGAATTATATTGTTGGAATTATTTTCAGGACAATGAATAATAAAGAAAGACAGCCAATCACAATCCACCAGATTTTAAAGAGCTCAAGCTATTAAAGTGGCAGATGATATAATTGCTTGCAATAAAGAGATTCTATTTGAAATGGTGTTGCTGTTGACTCCACTACACTGTAGTAGTAGTATCATTTATATGGTCAATGTGATCTCAATATGGTGGCACCCATGAGGTGGTATTCCACTTCATGTAGAATAAATCATCTTTTTCTAGAAGACCAATATATAGTCTTTTTAATCATTTTAATTAGATTTCTCAAACATGACGTTCATTTATTATGCAATTTATTTTGCAATTGCAAAACTTTTTTAATTATCAAAAAATGTCTTGACATATGTCAAAGACCAGGTTTACAAAGTAACATGGACCGCCAATGAATTAAGTTAGCAGCAGTTCAGCTCTCCTTTATCTCCATTTGGGCTTAGAGGGGGCTGGGGGCCACAAAGGTCACATACTCAACAAAGTGCTCCAAAGTTTATAAGCAAAAAGGATAGAGACACTTCATAAATTAAACGCACTTCACACTCGCTCATAGCATATGTCACACTTGCCATTTAGACGGCTATCCCCTGAAGAGGACTTTATTTTTGAACTCCTCAGCTAACAGGCTAACGCATAAGCAAACTCAGCAAAAAAAAACAAACAAGCGGTGTCTTTATAATAACAAGTAAAGGTTAGTCTGCATACTCTTTCCTAAAGTGATCCGGATAGTTATCGTACCTGTTGAGACTGGATGAGCTCGCCGTAGTTAAACTCGGCCGAACACTGCTCGTTTGGCTCGGACAGACACAGGTTTAGGCGTACTGTCTTCCCTTTGGGCTCCTCGCTGTCTCTCTTCCCGATCAAAGCCTCGCGGTCACCCGCTGTCGTCACCCCGGTCCCCATCATCTTCATCCTGCCCTCACTGTCAAAACTCATCTCGGTGGCCCCGTCCTCCTCCAGCAGCCGTCTCCTGCCCTCCGCGCCCGGACCACCGGCCAGGGCCGGCAGGGTGACAAACTGCACTTTTCTCGGTTCGGCCATTTGGATGTTCAGTGCTCTTGGACACTCACTCACTCTCAGTGGCGGGGCTTGACTTCGCCAAACAACTTGATTTAAAGAGCTTCAAGGCGGATGGAAAGGGCGCTCGGAGGCTGTACTGATGCTAGAGTCCCCTCCACACCTTACGGGATGCGCATGGGAAGGGATGGCCGGGTGAAAGTTGATTTTGGAGGCGCAAGCATCCTCGGTCGCTACGCTCGGGGGACTCAGGAGCTCCGAACAGCCATCTTAGATGAGAGAGAGTAAATAAAAGAGCGGAGACGAGCGAACTGAGCCTGCGCGCACACGGACACCGGAAACGGTGTGCGCGACGGAGAGGTCGCGGTGGCCAATCAGAGGACGCCGACGGCAGCAGCTCGTCCAATCAGAGGCGGGCCTTCAGGCAACAGACACTCTAATGATCAATTAGAGATTTTACAGTGGACAAAAAAAGGATTCCCCTTGAAATTGAACTAATATAGATATAATAGAAGAAAGTGTTTTTCAATGGATTGTGATTCACGATAATTCATAAGTGCGCGTATTATATGTTAAGAGGTTCTGTTGTTCTGGATTTAAGATTTGAATAGTTCAGAAGTCTTTAAACATAATAAAATGGTTACACTTTACATTAATGTCCCATTAGCTAACGTTTATTCATTAAATAATATTAACTAACAATAGACAATACATTTATTTCGGTATTTTTTTATCTTTGTTAATGTTAGTTAATAAAATTCAACTGTTTATTCATTGTTAGTTTATGTTAGCTGAAGACCATTAAGTAATTGTAATTAATAATAATTTAATAATATTAAGATTTAACTTTTGACATTTTATTAATTTATTAGTAATGTTAAACTAAGATTAATAAATGCTTTAAAAGTATTTTTTTTATTTGTAATGTTAACTAACTAACTAATGTTATTGTAAAGTGTTAACAATAACATTTATTTATTGATGTTATAAGAGCATAATTATTCACCTTTTCTGTGAGGTTGTCACATTCTGCTTTTAATAGATTTAATTACATTAGTCATTGATGTCATTTGTTCCAAAAGTATAAACATATCATGCCCAAGCTATACTATTCACACAGATGAATCTTCATAGCACTCCATATAATTATATAAAACCTATAGACATTTAGTGTTCCAAGACAAAACAATTAAAGGCTTATGTTGCCTCAAGAATGAAAAGATATAAACTTTATTTGTTGCATTGTTGTCCATCTCACAAAAAAATTAACTGACAAGGATACATTGTAAATATAGTTTTCTTTTTGTGACAACTGAAAATATTTTTTTAAAAGATATAATGTAACAAACACGAAATAAATGTTATAGAGAGGCTGCAGTTATTGTAGCCTTGTAAGAACATGAGATGTTTTTTCTTTCTAAGATCCATCTGAAATGTTGTGCTAATCACATATTTTGTTGACAGACAAACAAGCAGACATAATGATACCATACAAAAAAATATATTTTTAATAACATTTACAAAAAAATGAATATCCAAGACCAAGTACTGGTGTGTGTTGGCTCATTTGTAAAGGTAATCATAAAGGCACTCGGTTGTCTTTGGCCCATTTCTTCATGATGCGGATGATGTACTCAACTTGTGGGTTGCCAGTGCTTCTCAACATTGGCAAAACCTCCTTCAGTGTCTCTCTGAAAACAAAAGCAGAATAAAAAAAGAAACATAGAAAACATGACCAGTCTCAATCAGTTAATGGTGGTGCAGAACTTGGGTGAGCTACAGCTGTCAATTTTAACGCAAATATCTAAAACCTCTAAATTATCAATATGATCCTACAATCTACTACATCTGACTGATAGCAAAAGAAATTAGCAAGTAAAAGGCCTTTAGTGTAGTTCTAAAAAAAAGTCCCTCCTTCAGGTTGTGGTGCACATGTGTTTGCTTTGCTGTGAATATTTTTACAGATTTTTATAAAGTAAAGTAAGAATAACTATTTATTTTAAGAAGAACATTTACTGGGCTGAAGAATTTAGATTTACTTGATTATTCATACATATGATTTTTCTATATAAAAAAAAATCTTAAAATGTGAGTATCCAATTTGATACATCAGGCTTTTGAGGAACGTTTATTTGTTCATCTCTTAATCATCATTGTATTGAATTGCATTATATTTTTATTTCCCATAATAAAAACAACGGAGCTTTGATTATAAAACAAAGCATTTAAATATTATCTTATTAAGACATATTATTGAGATATATAGTAATAACTGACACGTGTATGCATTTTATGTATTTCTCCTCAAGCATGAACTCTATATTCTCCTATATGATATGAGCAATAAAACCGTAACGTGTCAAATATGAAACTCAAGATTAACACATATTAAAACATTGTTATATATTTTATCTAAAGGTTCAATAAACAGTTCCATTTAAAAAAAAACCCTATTATTTCATATATCAGGCTTTACAGGGTTAAGTAAATAACTAATAAGAGAGTTTAGTTTAATAATGTGAACCTAATAATAATGGCTTTAACTCATTGCTCAGGTATGGCATCGGTTCATACCTGGACTCTCGGCCTGCCAGTATGAGCTGGAAGATCCCAACACATGCTCCACGCTTCCCTTCCCAGTACTCAGGGTTTTGATCCAGTCTCTCTAAAGCATCAAACGCTTTAGCTGCATAGTAGAACTGCCCCATCTGAAAAGAGGTCATAGAAGAAATATAAATAATCTAATGAAACTTCAGAAGAAAGTCCTTTTGGGGACACAACAAGCCGAATCAGGGATGTAGAAAAAACAGCATAAACTTCTGAAGGTGTCTGAACGACAGCGGGCTAAACAAATGGTTATCCTCTATGGTGGTTATAGTAATATGTTAGTGACACAATGAAGCGGATATATTAATGAGAATGTGTTTCCAGTCACAGATTCATACTATGGCACCTTGTAGCAGTCGTTTGCGATGAGCTGCAGGAGGCTGAAAGGGTCAGATGAGGTTTCCAGCCTCAGATAAAGCTCCCAGGCCTGTCGAGCTTTCTGATTCATGATGTCTACAACAGAGGGGGAGGATGACATCAGAGAGTGAGTGGTCTGATGTGTCTACAGAAATGATTCATCAAAAAGAGTTGCTTTTCCAAAGACTATCTGAGCCATTCATCTTCTTTACAAGCAAAGCAGAACATTTACTAAAGCAGAATAGAAAATCAGCTGGCCACAGATCAAAACTTTTGAACACATAGAAGAACCTACAGCAGCGTGCCAACCAGCTGAGGTAAACGTAATCATTCTTGATCTTCTCAGTCTGGATGAGCAGGAACACCTGTTCACATTAAATTCAGATTCAGTCAGAGTTGCACTTGGTTCCTAAATCATGTTAACTGAACCCCATGGTATTCTGTACCTCTTCAGCCTCCCTGTAGTTTCCCAGGGCAGCCTTGGCCTGGGCGTAGTTAAAGCTGAATGTGTCGTCGTTGTAGAAGTAACTCTGCCGGGAAACCAGATGACTATTTGAGGATGATGTGTTTATGTTTCTGCTCTCAATTCAAACACCCTGATATGTGAATTACCTTGACTGAGTTGAGATATATTAGCACATCTTCAAACTGTTTCAGCAGGAAGAAACAAGAGGCCATACACTGCCTGCCCGGTATTGTGTCTTATTAAAAAAAAGACAACAGAAAATACATAATTAAATGCATTTTACATGTCCAGGGCAGAATAAACAGCATCCATTAATCTACAAAATGTACATTTTAATTGTGTTCGATATAGCAAAAACTCAACTATCTATCTATCTATCTATCTATCTATCTATCTATCTATCTATCTATCTATCTATCTATCTATCTATCTATCTATCTATCTATCTATCTATCTATCTATCTATCTATCTATCTATCTATCTATCTATCTATCCATCCATCTTAACATGAGGATATAGGGGAAAACTCACTCTAGAATTAAAGTTTAAATACAATGAATCTCTCTATACTTGACACACTCACACTGTTGTTTTATTGGAATCCATTCAATATGACAATTCAATAATAATAATAATAATTTATTATTGTTGTTGTTAAAATATATATATAAAATTTGGGAAGATGGTTGATGTGCGTTGGGCTGCTCGTGTGTAAATAAACAGTGCCGATCTACAGGAATCAAGCAAATGATCTATTTTGGCTATTTTTAAAAAATGGTTTTCAGATAGTTTCAAAACAGTGGTTTAATGATAATATATATACACACACTGAACAAAATTATAAACGCTTTTGTTTTTGCCCCCATTTTTCATGAGCTGAACTCAAAGATCTAAGACATTTTCTATGTACATAAAAGGCCAATTTATTTCAGATATTGTTCACAAATCTGTCTAAATCTGTGTTAGTGAGTACTTAAACAGCATGATTATTGCACAGGTGTGCCTTAGGCTGGCCACAATAAAAGGCCAGTCTAAAATGTTTTATCACACAGCACAATGCCACAGATGTTGCAAGTTTTGAGGGAGCGTGCAATTGGCATGCTGACTGCAGGAATGTCCACCAGAGCTGTTGCCCGTGAAGTGAATGTTCATTTCTCTACCATAAGCCGTCTCCAAAGACGTTTCAGAGAATTTGGCAGTACATCCAACCGGCCTCACAACTGCAGACCACGTGTAACCACACTAGCCCAGGACCTCCACATCCAGCATCTTCACCTCCAAGATCGTCTGAGACCAGCCACCCAGACAGCTGCTGCAACAATCGGTTTGCATAACCGAAGGATTTCTGCACAAACTGTCAGAAACCGTCTCAGGGAAGCTTATCTGCATGCTCGCCGTCCTCATCGGGGTCTCGACCTAACTGCAGTTCGTCGTCGTAACCGACTTGAGTGGTCAAATGCTCACATTCGATGGCGTCTGGCATTTTGAAGAGGTGTTCTCTTCACGGATGAATCCCGGTTTTCACTGTACAGGGCAGATGGCAGACACCATGTATTGCATCGTGTGGGTGAGAGGTTTGCTGATGTCAACGTTGTGGATCGAGCGGCCCAAGGTGGTGGTGGGGTTATGGTATGGGCAGGCGTATGTTATGGATAACGAACACAGGTGCATTTTATTGATGGCATTTTGAATGCACAGAGATACCGTGACGAGATCCTGAGGCCCATTGTTGTGCCATTCATCCATGACCATCACCTCATGTTGCAGCATGATAATGCACGGCCCCATGTTGCAAGGATCTGTACACAATCCCAGTTCTTGAAAACATCCCAGTTCTTGCATGGCCAGCATACTCACCGGACATGTCACCCATTGAGCATGTTTAGGATGCTCTGGATCGGCGTATAGACAGCGTGTTTCAGATCCTGTCAATATCCAGCAACTTCGCACAGCCATTGAAGAGGAGTGGACCAACATTCCACAGCCCACAATCAACAACCTGATCAACTCGATGCAAAGGAGATGTGTTGCACTGCGTGAGGCAAATGAGATAACAATATAATATTGTTACACCAGATACTGACTGGTTTTCGGACCCCCCCAATACAGTAAAACTGCACATTTTAGACTGGCCTTTTATTGTGGCCAGCCTAAGGCATACCTGTGCAATAATCATGCTGTCTAATCAGCATCTTGATATGCCACACCTGTGAGGTGGACGGATTATCTCGGCAAAGGAGAAGTGCTCACTAACACAGATTTAGACAGATTTGTGAACAATATCTGAGAGAAATAGGCCTTTTGTGTACATAGAAAAAGTCTTAGATCTTTGAGTTCAGCTCATGAAAAAAATGGGGACAAAAACAAAAGTGTTGCGTTTATAATTTTGTTCAGTGTATAATAATATATCATGATTTTGACCATGTTAGTCACAAATTACATTTAGAACTAAAATAGAAAGGACGTCTAATTGAAAGCCACCTTTTCAGTGTAGGTTCAGGCATAGTTTGTGCCAAGAAAACAAACTCTGTCACTGACTCTCTTCCATACAGCACAGGGGCCCGGCTGCTGAACCAGCGCTAATACTGTTATTGTTAGCCTAAACAATGATGTTACCGCATTCACTGGCTGAGCCTCCAACCAGCTGGAAAAACTGCTGGGCAATTTTTAAATGGTCCCTCTGTAAAAATACACAAACATATAACGAGATTAGAGAACAGAGATTTGGGAAACATGCACAAAGGCTTTGCTGAGAAATGGAGTTTGAGAGGAAATACTGTTAACTGATATAAATAAACCTCACGAACCGATCCAATTTCTTGTCCCAAAGCAGCATTCACCACCCCCTTTAGAATATATTCCTGTAAATCACACCAGAGAACAAAAAGTTATCACTAGACCCACAATGTATTTTAAAGGTCATTAAACCCTAAAATACATTTTAAAGGGTTAGTTCACCAAAAAATGTGAATTCTGTCATCATTTACTCACCCTCATGTCGTTCCAAAGCCGTAAGACTTCGTTCATCTTCGGAACACAAATGAAGATATTTTTAATGAAATCTGAGAGCTTTCTGTCCTTCCATTGACAGCTACACAATTACCACTTTGACGCTTCAAAAAGTTCATAAAGAGATCGTAAAACTAATCCATGTGAATTAAGTGGTTTAGTCCAAATTTTCTGAAGAGACACGATCACTTTATTTGATGAACATATTGAATGTAAGCTTTTATTCACATATAAACATTGATCAACTCACACATCAGATGTGGTAAACGGAAGCTCAAGCATGTTCGCTTCACGTGCGAGAACCAATGAGGTTCATTCTCATGTAACGTGGCGCAATTGAGCTTCAGCAAGAGGTTTGTTCTCACGTGTCACGCAGGTTTGGTTGAGCTTCTGTTTATGTTCGTCGATCAATGTTTATATGTGAATAAAAGCCTCATTTCGATCTGTTCATCATATAAAGCGATCGAGTCTCTTTAGAAAATTCTGACTTAACTGCTCAATTCATATGGATTCGTTTTACAATCTCTTTACGAAGATAAACGAAAGTCTTACAGGCTTGGAATGACATGAAGGTTATTAATTAATGACACAATTTTCATTTTTGGTCGAACAATCCCTTTAACCTATGTATAGGTTGCACATCAATGACAACAACAATAGCACTTATACGCCTGATTTCACAATTTATATTTAATATTAAGGGGAACGGTTTCTTCGTTTTTCGGAACCATTTCTTTCTTCCAGTTTAAAAAGCGTAGTTGCACCAAATGTGAGGTATACGTTTATTTGGAGTGGTGATTGGCTGCCGTGGATGGAGAGTACGTGTCAACATCATCAGTTTCTGAGCTTTTCTCTGCATTATTCATGATAATGAACTATTTTAATCCAATCACTGCGCTGTATTATGTATGAGAGAAACAAGCATTAGTGTGACCTAAATACCTGGGGTGTGGTGGGCTCAAGGTCTTTGATGAGTTTGTAGGCCTCCTGAATGTCATCTAAAAGTCAGATGACAAAGTTAATAACTAACCCGATTAGCCAGTCTTGCTGTATCTGCTAAAGACAAAAGGCCACACCTGATCAACATACCTTGTCTGAGATAATAGATGACCAGGTTGAGTCTGGCCTCTGATATGACGTCAATCAGAGGAGGCAAAACCTGCAAGGCCCCCTCACCCCCGCGAAACACCACCAGATTGTGCTGGATGAGCTCTTTAGCAAACTGAAACGAGCTGGAGGAGATATCTATAAGGTTCTTCAACTCAGTCTTAAAGAGTCAAGAAGAAGAAAAACGCAAATTAGAGATTTTAAAACCAACATGCATTTAACTTTCTTAATAAATGTTATTGTAAACAAATGATCAGTTCATGTTTCCTCTAAAAGACCTAAAACCAGTATAACATTGTTTTCGCATAACATTACTACAGTTCATATCACATTTCTTAATCCAATCAAACCACAAATGGATCAAATAAATTGCTAAAATTTTTGAAAGTTTGAAAGTCAGTAAGATTTTTTTTTATATATATATATCCAGCAAGGATGCATTAAATTGATCAAAAGTTTGTTTTATTTTTTAAATAAATTATGCTCTTTTGAACCTTCTATTCAACAAAGAATCTTGAAAAAAAAGTATTGTTTTTGACATTTGAAATGTTTTTTTTGAGCAGCAAATCAGCATATCAGAATGATTTCTGAAGGATCATGTGACACTGAAGACTGGAGTAATGATGCTGAAAATTCAGCTTTACAAACACTAGAATAAATTACATTTAAAGGAGCTGTATGTAAGATTGTGGCCAAAACTGGTACTGCAATCACTTTCAAATTACTGTAGAGCGGTGTATCCTTTCCCCCTCCTCCCTGACTCAAGGTTGCCAGATAGGCAAGGCAAGGCAAGGCAAGTTTATTTATATAGCACATTTCATACACAATGGCAATTCAAAGTGCTTTACATAGAAGAATTTAAAATAATCAAAACAAATAAGAATAATTAAAACAGTTTAGAATAAAAAATAAAATAAAGTAGTACTGGTCCACCCCTATCTGAGATGGAAGAGATTGAGCCGGTTTACGGTGCCACTGGACCTCTAGCCCAGGGATGTACTCTGCTGGGGTGGTGCTACACCAGTAATGCCCAGCGGGGCCCACAGAGCACGCTTCGTGTGCGCTGTCTGCTGCCGTTACCCTTAACGACGCTCTCAGCGACTTCTTATACAGCAGTATAACTTACTCCTTCACTCGCCTCATCGGAGTGAAGACTCTCCCGCTCTCCTTCAAAATCTCTTCCAGAGATTATAAAAATAAATAAATTAGAAATTAGAAAACAAACAAAGACAAAACCAGTACAGTAAAAACAGTCGGACGAACAGTGGCACAGTGCTCATTCAGTAAATGCATAGCTAAACAGATGTGTTTTGAGTCTGGATTTGAAAGTGACTACTGTAGGAGCACATCTGATCTCCTCTGGAAGCTGGTTCCAGCTGCGGCTGGCATAATAGCTAAAAGCAGACTCTCCATGCTTAGAGCGAACCCTTGGTATTTCTAGCTGATGTGATCCTAATGATCTGAGTGATCTGTTAGGTTTATATTCAGTGAGCATATCTGCAATATATTGAGGTCCTAGCCCATTGAATGATTTATATACCAGTAATAATACTTTAAAATCAATCCTAAATGTAACTGGGAGCCAGTGTAAAGACCTGAGGACTGGTGTGATATGTTCATATTTTCTGGTTCTGCTCAGAATCCTGGCAGCAGCGTTCTGTATGAGCTGCAACTGTCTTATGGTCTTTTTAGGAAGGCCAGTGAGGAGTCCATTACAATAATCCACCCTGCTGGTGATAAAAGCATGCACAAGTTTCTCTAAGTCTTGATTGGAAACAAAGCATCTAATTCTTGCAATATTTTTCAGATGATAGTATGCTGATTTAGTTATTGCTTTGACATGACTACTGAAACTAAGGTCTGACTCTAGAGTCACACCAAGATTCCTGACTTGATTTTTAGTTGTTAGACCCCTAGAGTCAAGGTATGCATTCACCTTGAGAACTTCATCTTTGTTTCCAAACGCAATGACTTCAGTTTTGTCTTTGTTTAACTGAAGAAAGTTTTGGCACATCCAACCGTTGACTTCATCAATGCATTGGCACAGGGAGTCAATGGGGCTGTAGTCGTTAGGTGATAGGGCTAAGTAGAGCTGTGTGTCGTCTGCATAGCTCTGGTAAGCAATTTTGTTCTTTCTCATTATTTGGCTCATTGGGAGCATATACAGGTTGAACAGGAGTGGTGCAAGAATTGAGCCTTGAGGGACTCCGCAAGTCATGGATGTCCACTCAGACTTATGGTCTCCTATACTCACATAATAACCTCTCCCATCTAAGTATGACCTGAACCATTTTAGGACTATCCCAGAAAGCCCCACCCAGTTTTCCAGCCTGTCAAGAAGTATGTCGTGATCGACAGTGTCAAATGCAGCACTGAGGTCGAGTAGTACCAGCACTGATAATTTGCCTGTATCAGTATTTAAGCGAATATCGTTTATTATCTTTATGAGCGCTGTCTCTGTGCTGTGATGCGATCGGAAACCAGATTGAAAATTGTCAAAGTATCCATTTGAGCTTAAGAATTTGTTCAGCTGATTGAAGACAACTTTTTCAATGATCTTGCCTATGAAAGGAAGATTTGAGATCGGTCTATAGTTCCTCAAGATGGTCTTATCCAGATTGCTCTTTTTCAGGAGGGGCTTGACAACTGCAGTTTTCAGGGAGTTTGGAAAACTACCAGAGAGAAGTGAGGCATTTACCACTTCTAGGAGATCTGCTTCTAAACTGTTTAACACACTTTTGAAAAAGATAGGCTGCAGGATCCCGCAGGAACGTGACGAGCTGCAGCTGTGGTAACTAGAGCAGAGCTGGCAACCCGGATGCTGCAACACTATTGACTTCGTGATTGGTAGATCGGTGGAGGGTGGAGCATCAGACCAAAACACAACATGACAACATCAACATCAGTTGAGGGCTGCAACTGCACTTTTTAAATGACAATATGCTGGCCGGACAACTGTTGTCAGTGATATAAGTATTTGAAATGTACATGATTTCTTAATGTCTAGTGACATATCAGGGCCATTTTATGATTAATTGAAATAAATTTCTTACATACAGCTCCTTTAAGAATATATTCAATATACAGAAAACAGTCATTTTAAATTGTAATAATAATTTACAATATTACTGTGTTTACTGTATTTTTTATCAAATAAATACAGCCTTGATGAGTATAAGAACCCTCTTTTAAAAATCGTACTGACCCCATACCTTAGAACGGTACTGTATTTCACATTACCGAATGAAAATGCATCGTAAATTAATGCTGTCTTGAAGTTCATAATCATCAAAGTAACTTTGGCCTTGACTACAAAACCTCAGGCCCTAACGTTATAAAATAATTTGTGTATTTGTATACACATTAGTGTAGCTGACCTCAGCAGCTTTGCCATTGTAGAGTCTGAAGTGGTTGCAGGCTTTGAGGTTGAGGGCGATAGTAGAGTCAGGAATACTCTGCAGATACACGGCCAACACCTCCTGAGACACGTCATAATAATCCAGCTTATAGTAACACAGAGCCACATACACATTCAGGGCAAGAAAGTCTCTGTAGAATTTGAGAGAGACGAATCATGAGTCAATGTTGTGCTTTACAAAGAATGCGTTGACTTTCAATGTAATAAAGATAAATGTTAACGCTTCTTTATATGATTATGTTTTTGCATAAATGCATTTTATTGTTTCTCAGAGATGCTTGATCATATGTTGATGTGATGATGACGATGTGTTGTGAAGCACCTGTTCTGCAGTAAGATGCGTTTGTAGATGTCAATGGCCTCCTGGTAATGAGAGCGCATGTAGTGAATGGAAGCCAAGCTCAGTTGATCCTCTGTCACGTCCTCCAGGTTCTGATGGAAACCCATCAGCTTCTTTTCATCATTGAACTTCAGAGAGCCGGACAAAGCAGATAATGCCATTATCTTCAATGCGCTACCATGAAAATGTCATGTAGGGGATGAAATATTATGGAAAAACTGACCTTATGAGCTAAATGAAAGAGTAGGCGATTCTGAAGCTGAGATTTTGGCCCTGAAAAAGACAGCATGCTATAACGTTTGGATGATGAGCTACAAATATATATATATATATTTCTAATAAATGCAGTTCTTTCTATTCACAGAAGAATCCTGAAAATGAAAACATACCATGGTTTCCACAAAATTGATCATTATAATTAATGTTTCTTGAGCAGCAAATCAGCATATCAGAATGATTTCTGAAGGATCATGTGACACTGAAGACTGGAGTAATGATGCTGAAAATTCAGCTATACCATCATAAGAATAATATTTTAAAATAGATTAAAACAGAAAGCAGCGATTATAAATGATAATATTCCCCAATATTACGATATTTTTTTATCAAATAAATGCGCCCAGACTTCTTTCAAAAACTTTTTAAAGGGGTCATATAATGCCATTTTTGTACAAGCTAGTATGATTCTTTAGGGTCTAAATTAAAAGTTTGTAATATACTTTAATTAAAAATTCTCATTAGTATTGTAAGAAAACACTTATTTTACTTGGTCAAAAACAGCTCTGTTTTCAGCACGCCGTTTCAGTGCATATGACTTTAAATGATAATGAGCTTTGCTCACCCCGCCTCTCTGTTCTGTGTGTACACCGTTTGTAACACAATAACACAATAACCATAACGCGTTGTTCAGTATAAACGTGGGATTATGAATTATATTGAGAACATCATACATAGAAAACATGCCGTAATGTACCCTGAGTGTAAACCTTAGACGCATTCATTGTGAAGCGTGCAGCTAGCGATTTGCAAAGATTAATATAAATATTAATATAAAGTTTAATAAAACGTTACACTCACTTCAGTTGTTCTAGAGGTTCAGCAGGAACACGAATAGCTGGTACCGATCCTTTATTCAGGAGCAGCTTCTTAGCAAATCCAGCTTTATACTGACCCTCGTTTATAAAGCAGTCTGCTGAGAAATGATTCGCGCAAACATGAGAGCATTGACGTTGCTCGTGGGGAATATTCCCTTCGAAAACAAACTCAGCCACTGCGTCTTCAGCGGTTCGGATTTAGGAACATTAAAATGACTGCTGTGTTCGTTATTACACCCAAGAACAGAACACCACAATCGCTTAGACGCCATTCTGCTCATAGACAGTGCTCCAGCATATCAACAATGACCGCGCCGGTCCGCGCAGACTATGATTGACAGCTCTCACGAGCGAGGGCGGGTCTGTGTTGAAACGATGCTGTCAATCAACAATCGTGGGAGGGGCTTCCGAGCGTGTGACGTCACAAAATCGAACGGCTCAATTTGAGGCAGGGGAAAACATATAAGGAGATTAAAACAAAAACACTGGATGGATTTTTATCATTTTATTATGGTTGTGTACAGGCACTGCCAACACACATTTCAGTACAATCAACTTGTAAAAGTGCATGTACCATTATATGACCCCTTTAAAAAATTTATCAACCCCAACCTTTTGAAAGGTTGTGAAGACAAACCTTTTAGTGCTGCCTCCTCCGCCTCGGAATAAAGCCCCAGGAAAAAGAGCGCACAGCCCAGAAATACCCAAACATCCTCTGGACAATCCGGCCTCAAAGTGAGCGCCTTGTACTCCTGGATTGATAAATATGACAAGTAAGAATATTTCATGTTACATACAACTAATTTAAATCAGCCATAATGTCACTCTAAAGCCCCTTTCACACAGAGCGTTGATCCCAGACAATTGCCATAGATTTGCTAGAATGCCTTCTGTGTGAACGCAAAGACCTCCCGAGATTGATCCCGCTGGGATCAGTCTTGGTGTGAACAACGGCCGGACCGATGCCGTATGGGTGTGTCTTAGTGATGTCTTTGACTGGGGGTTTTAAATGCAGATCAATGTTCACGTTGCACATTAACAAAGAAGAAAGTTTGTGTTCGTCAAGGAACAAAGGAAGAACGAAAAAATGTCTGCAAACATGTCACATCCTGATGTCACGTGTCTTTACACACACACACAGATTCCAGAACCAAAAATCAAACAATCCTGGGAAAATCCCAGGACATATTATCAGTGTATTTTCCGGAATCTCTGTGTGAAAGGGGCTTAAGGTGATTCATCCCCCAACCAAGCATAAACAGACTGGAACCAACATCCTGCAGAATCTCTTTCTCTAACCTCCATTGCTCTCTGGTGGTCCCCCAAATGAAAGGCACAGAATCCGATCCAAAGGTCTGCATGCTCCACTGACTCTCCGCCATTACGCTGGAACTGATATTAAGGGAGAGTTTAAAATGTACGAAAGTTCATAAGATCATATAAATGTCATGGAGTTGTAATCTTAGGTCTCATGTGGTTGTTTTTGTACCTCTAATAGAGTCAGAGATCCCAGGTAGTCTCTTTGGTTTAGATAATCCTCAAGTTTTGGAATCTTTTTCGTTTTATTTTTATTTTTCTTCTCATTAGAACCGGTGGACGCCTCTCCACCCACTGCTGGTTTCATCCGTGATAAGAGCTTCAGAACAGAAACAAGAGTTTGGTGCTATTAGGATGTACAACGGTTCATCTAAATGATATTATTTCAATATAAGTACATAAACATAACTTACTCCAGTTTGTAATCATTCATGTACGTATCAATTTATCCACTCATTTAGAACAATAGCCTGAGCAAATCTACTAATTTTATCCGAAGCGAGATGTGCATATTTTGTGCAAGTTTAATCATTGGCTATTTTACAAAACATTTGCACAATCCTTTGCACATTAGTCATGCATTACAGCTTATCTTTGCACAAAGTGACTA
Organism: Rhinichthys klamathensis goyatoka; assembly: GCF_029890125.1. Taxonomy (NCBI): domain Eukaryota; kingdom Metazoa; phylum Chordata; class Actinopteri; order Cypriniformes; family Leuciscidae; genus Rhinichthys; species Rhinichthys klamathensis. The sequence goes on from NW_026606776.1 coordinate 1,503,134, forward strand.
TTTTATAAGTAATTTATTGCATTTATTATAGATAGTACAAGCACTATTACTGTATACACTACAAATTCTAAATGCAGCCTGTGTGAGCATATTTCAAAAACATAACAACACTTTCCTCCCCCAATATTTTGAATTTGTAGTGTATACAGTTATTTAAATAACTGTTGTCTATTTTAATGTATTTTACAAAATAAGAATAACTTTGTACATGTAATTAAACTCTAGTCTTCAATGTCACACGATGCTTCAGAAATCATTCTAAATGTGCTGATTTGCTGCTAAAATAAAAATTTATTATTATTATCAATGTTGAAAACAGTTTTTCTGCTTAATTTTTTTGTGTAAACCGTGACACATTTTTTCAGGATTCTTTGATGAATAGAAAGTTTAAAATATTTGAAATAGAAATCTTTTGTAAAAGGAATTTAGTTTAGTTATAATAATTAAAACTGGCAATAAATACATCAATAAGATATAGTTCAAAAAGCAATAAGACAAAATAAGATTTTTAAAGTGACATTAAAGATGAGCACATTTTCTTGAATTCATATATATGACGGCTAACGTTACACTAAAAAACACAATTACGCTTGCTTGCTTAGTGCAATTTATTGTATGATTTTAATAACAAACCAAATCCAGCAGAGTTTGTTGGTTGATACTCACCATGGTGATTATGATTCACTGTCCCCAAAAACAGTCCTGAAACTAACCAGTCATTTTACAATCACTCTGACCACCATAAAGCCGATCAAATGAATCACACGCAATACAAACAGGGCTGATTTAACGTTAGATCCGTTAATCCAGGAACAGTATTTCTGTAGATGAGGTGAACTAGCCAGATAGCCTGCTAGCTAGCAAACTTGCTAAGCGAGTTAAAGCGACTATGTTTAGGTATGCACACAAGATGTTAAGTAGATCTTCGTTCGCCTTTGAACAACACACCCGATCCTCCTGAACTAAATAAAATAGTATATAATAACACAGAGCACCCCAGAGGTCGAGGAGTTGTGAGCATTTCCCTGGTTTAGCTAATCTCTACTGCCGTGTTTGGCGGCACGGCATCACGCTGTTGCTACGCAACCCACTCTTCACTAGATCCGACTAGATCCATGGCAGAAGACCTCCGTGTGATATGATTCTTTCACATAGCTTTGCCGTGTGTTTTTAATCGAAAGATAATTCAAATATATCACAGGAGCCGAAGAAAAAGCATAAAAGTGTTTTTTTATTATTATTATTATTATATGTAAACAAAGCATGGTTGTCACACTATTACTGTAAAAGCCCCAGTGGCCTAATGGATAAGGCACTGGCCTCCTAAGCCAGGGATTGTGGGTTCGAGTCCCATCTGGGGTGGACCATTTTAATAATATATAATAATACGACCATTAAATTGGTACATATGTGTTCAAAACCTCCTGGGAAGTTTAAAAGGAACGTTGTTGCACTGACTGACATATCTTAAAATGTCATCATCATTGTTTTGTCTCAAGATCCACATCAGTAATTTTTTTTTTCTAAGGCACACTAAGATACTTAAATGTCCTAATTGAACTAAGGCCTAATCCTGGCTTAAATGTAAGCCCTGTCTGTGAAACCAGCTCCGGCACAAAATGAACCTTTGGTCTAATAACACATTGGTACCGAGTCGACCGTTCTCGCCGTGCTAAGTGAGCTGGTCGATCGGTATTACGTTAGTGAAATCTAATTACATGGAAATGCATGAATTATATCGGTTTATTAAAATATATGGGTGACTAAATACAAGGGGAAAAGGGGTCCCATACTTTCGTATGAGAATCCAAGTCACAGTTCAGCTCACTTAGCACGGCGTTCGTGGTTCGACTGGTCAAGACTGTTTTCCAAGATGGATCCTGCCTGTATACGCGAAGTGTGTTGTCTTTATAAAGTATCTTCTTATTAAACTGTCTGTGCACTTACAAAGTTCTCAATGCTTCGGTTTGCATGTAGGGACCACTGATCTATATAGAATGTCATTATATAGATCAGTGGTAGGGACCCTCATTATGCTACCGTGCTAGTGTTGGTACTACCACTTGCAATCAAAACGTGGCTTCACAACTTTACTTAATTCAATATATATAAAATAATTATGGAAGCAGTATTATAAAGCTGTGAGAAATAATTTATAACAAAGGTCAAATACATTTGTGGCCCACTGAATACCAATGAAGTTTTAACCCCATTATTAAGACGTGTTAAATAAATACATCTCTTGGAGACATCTGGGAAAGGGATGGTTGTCCTTGGCAAAGGTTATATTAAAGATAATTTGGGCATATGGGGAAAGGGTTGTTTATCAATGGCAGGATTCCACAATTAAAGAGAAAGGCGAGTGGAGTAAAACTTAATTGTGGAAAACAGGCAGAGGTGGACAGTAACAAAGTACATTTACTTGAGTAATGTATTTAAAGGGATACTCCACCGTTTTTTTCATATTAAACTATGTTATTCTCTTATCTAAGACGAGTTGATACATACCTCTCTCGTCTCATTGCGTGCACTGAATCGCTCTGTCGGGCGGAGAACTTTGAGAGCAGTTAGCTTAGCCCCATTCATTGTATATGGGCCAAACAGAGATGAAGTTAGAAGCGACCAAACACATCCACGTTTTCTCTAATTAAATATAGTTACACGAGTAGTTACACGACCAAGTGTGGTGACACTAAATAAAATGTGGCGCTTTTTATAAGCGGGTAAAATGGATAACTATAATGTATGGCGGTATAGCACTTATTGGGAGCACTTCGACTCGGCGCTGTAATATCTTCACTCGTGAAAAGTCCTCTCCCCTCTCCCATACTTGGTCGTGTAACTACTCGTGTAACTATATTTAAATAGAGAAAACGTGGATGTACTTGGTCGCTTCTAACCTCATCTCTGTTTGGCCCATATACAATGAATGGGGCGGTGAAAAAACGGTGGAGTATCCCTTTAAGTACACTTTGAGTATCTGTTCTTGAGTATTATTTTTTCTGGAAACCTTTTACTTTAACTTCACTACATTTGAAAGACATACTTTTTACTCCGCTACATTTCTGTCAAGGTCCTTGAATAGAAAGTAGTAACATCAGTCAGGGGATGATTTTGGTTGGAAATGAAAGTCAGAATCCCAGATTGCACTTATTCAATCCCACTGGAACGGCGTTCTAGAAGTGAATTTGATATTGATATTAAGGGTAGGCAGGCATAAGGTACTGCAAGTATAACATACAATGCAACAATAATAAAACTGCATTGACATTTACTTCTGATACTTGAGTACTTTTAAAAACGAGGATGTCTGTTATTTTACTCATGTTGTAAAGATATATTTTTACTTTTACTTGTAACCAAGTAATTTGACCGGTAGTATCTGTTCTTTCACTAAAGGAAGGAAGTTGTGTACTTTGTCCATTGTGATTTATTATAAAATACTGTTCAGCTGACTACATGATCCCTTCATTAAGCCATCATTTGAAAAGACTTAAAAGCATGTCCATCTACATTTGTAATGTCTGATTTTTATAATTACTGATGTAAATGAAAAAGTGGACTTGGTAAAACACTGCTTTTGAGTACTAACTGCTTATTCAGAAATAAATAAATAAAAAACATCAGAAGCAATATTTTAAACAATCAAATTTATTGATTCACAAGCATCACACAAGTTAACGCTTCTTAAGACCAGTCTGCAGTGGTGCCACCCCAGTCTCCGGCCTGAGCGGTGGGGGCAGCAGACCAATCCTCAGTGGCAGGCTGAGCACTCCAGTCCTCTGTTGAAGAGAGAGCCATTCAAAGTTACCCCAGATGTTACATAGACGCCTTAATCTTTCGCATTGTGCAGTCTATGCTGTCAAATTGATCAAAAAAGGGAAACGTTGCTTACCTGCAAACACCTCAGCTGGTGCAGGTTTGGCAGGAGCTGAAGTCAAGAAAAGTTGATTATAGTTCACAGTAATTTTTCATAGCATTATCAATTTATTTTCAGATCAAATATAATTACCGTAACTCTTTTGTTCTACTAAAACGATTCAATTAACAATATGTGGGGAAATAAAGATAAAAGGCAGCTTACCCTCTATGCCAGCAGGGAACTGCTGGATGGGCACAGATGGAACTGGAACACCTTCAGACCAGTCAGCAACCTCAGGCTGGTTGAAGTCGGGCACTGGAGCGGTCCATTCACCCTGGAACTCCTCCTTACCAACAGCCTTCTCAGCAGCAGCCTGCTCTTCCTTCTCAATCTAGAGGTGAAGCAAAATCAGTCACAGTTAGCACATTTTTAATAGTAAACGTTATAAAGCCACACTTGAACTTATTCTGAATATTGGTTGGATGCATTTAAATTTGCCATATCAGTTTCATAGGCTATTACATGACAGATAGAGATACAACAGGGCTGGGCAATATAGCAAAACATTTTTTAACGTTTAACTAGTCAACTTAAAAATGTAACTACACTTATGATTAAAGTAACATTCTCTTTATTAACCATCTGGTTAAAAAGGTTATATTCCAAGTGCACAACAATCCTCAGTGTCCCTGTGCCAGGATATTTGGCGTTCAAATATTTTATTCAGAGGCTCAATTGCTGATCAATTTCAAATTTGAAACAGACAAGGATTTTCTAGCAATTTTAGTGTTCAAATTATTTTGTAAAATATATATTTTGTATTAAAAAATTTTGTGTTCAATAAAATTAACTTACAGTAAACTTCTATAACTTTACACTTTCATCTGCGGAGTATACCAAATTCAAGGGCCACATCATACCTCTTCAGGATCTCTGTAGAAGTACAGATCAGGCATGACCTCCCATGGGTGCTCTCTGGAGATGGTGCCCCTCATCCTCAGCACCTCTCTGGCCAACATCCACCACATCAAACCCACGGAGTGGGGACCCTAAAACACAAAACATTTAAAACTATAGCATATGCATTTGGCAGACGCCTTTATCTAAAGCGAATCGCATTGCATTTGAGGTACACTTTTTCCAGCTCTTGCTTTTCATTCAGGGTTCAATTCCCAGGCAGTGTTCACAATAAGATCTATAATATGCAATAGGATTCCCCTGGTAATCAAACCCATGACCTTGGCGTTGCTAGCGCCATGCTCTGCTGTTTGAGCTTCACACAGAACAAACATAGCATATAGATTAACAGTGAGGTTTCTCATTCATACTTTGTTGTTGCATGGGATGGCAATGTCGACATATCTCAGAGGGGAGTCTGTGTTGCAGAGGGCAATGGTTGGGATGTTGACGTAAGAGGCCTCAGTCAGCGGCTGGTGGTCAGCGCGAGGATCAGTCACGATCAGGAGGCGGGGCTCCCTGAAAGCAGCCTGGATCTGATTGGTGAAGGTTCCAGGAGTGAAACGACCAGCGAAGGTGGTCGCGCCAGTGGCAGAGGCAAACTTGAGCACAGCTCTCTGACAGGAAAGAGCAGTGACAATCAACATCGCTAAAATCACCAAGAGTCATGTTCACAAAATGCATCCAGTAAAAACATTGTGGCTCAGGTTACTATCAAACCCCAGTCATAGGGTAAAAGCCCTCATGGTGTTAGCGAAATCCCGGCCAAATCAATCTAGCACACTTCCGACACCCAAACACTGACAGCAGTGCCAGGTTTTAATAGTGTGCCTGTCTAAAAACTTGGGATTTTAAAACAAATGCTGTTGACAATGTCGTCACTGAGTTTGCCAATTACCTGGCCAGTGTTTCTGGAGGAGATAACACAGACATCAGCTGGATTTTCAATGGCAACAATAGCACGAGCAGCCAACAGCAGTTTCTCCCAGGTCTTTTTAAGGTTGATGATGTACACGCCTGCAGAAATGCAAAACTCTGATCAGTTAAAGCAAGGGTACCCAAATCTGAACACTTTTGAAAGAATATTTTCTAAAGAAGCCCCTGAGATCAAGTTAATATTTCCATATTTTAACAAGATTCACTGTTCTATGATGTCAGTTACTGGTCACATGGAGAAACCATTTCTTTTTTTGTTTTATGTTGATTGTTGTTTAAAATATAAATTAAGACAGAAGCATTACTACTAAAACAGTTGTACTTTATTGATATACCAATTTGGATTAATGTAGCTTTGGCCACTATCAAACCCCAGTCATAGGGCTCATCAGCCCTCATGGTGTTAGCGAAAACCCAGCTAAATCACTTTAGCACACTTCCGACACCCAAACACCGACATCAGTGCCAGGCTTTAACAGTGTGCGTACTGTTTACGGATTTAAACCAATGTGAGATGCTGCTCATGCCAACTCAATGAGGAAACGTGCAACTTATTCCAAAGATCAACTAAGTTATAGTTAAAGACTGATAGAACACCTGCAAGGCATCTCTAAACCATATTCTATTCTTCTTGCGCTTCTTACCGTCACTCTTTCTCTTGTAGACGTAGTGCTCCATCTGGAAGTCCAGGTTGGTTCCTCCCAGATGGGTTCCTGCGGCCAGGAACTTCAGCACATCCTCCTCCTTCATTTGAAGGACATCCAGACCTCCGGACATCGTGACCACTTTCCCTGTGTAACGAGTTTAGTGGGAGAGCTAGGAGGAAATACAGGAACAAAGTTTAGTCGAGAAGTTATAGATAAGTGGAGTAAGTATTTCTAACATGAATTGGGATGAATGTAGCTCTGGTCACTATCAAACCCCAGTCATAGGGCTCATCAGCCCTCATGGTGTTAGCGAAAACCCAGCTTGATCACTTTAGCACACTTCCGACACCCAAACACCAACATCAGTGCCAGGCTTTAACGGTGTGCGTGATGTTTACAGGTTGAAGACCGATCGTGCATTCTTGAGATGCTACAAAACACTCACAAAGTCGATTAAATGTGGAACTTAATCTAACAATTAATTAAAAATAGAAAATAAAAAATATGTAGAGACTGAATGTTGATCAAATTACTCAAGTGTTAATTTATCTCACGATTGACCACCGCGCGCGCTACACTGACTGTAGCCGTGCACGCGTTTCCTTGCGCGAGATCACACGCCGCGGTTAAGGCCTATATATTTTAAGCGAAATGGCGCAAACTTCACATTTAACATGACAAATGATGAACATTGACAATTATTAGCTTTATTTGAAAAAGTCTGATTCAAATAGACGTTTAAAACACGTCAAAATAATATATTTTTGCTCACCACGAGACAACGCCGTATGGAGTTCTGCACCTCACGGCGAAAAGAGGGCGGGATGAGGAAATGACGTAGTATATATACTCGGGTGGCCACCAATCATATTAGGGAGGTTTCTTGCTCTCTGCATTTCTCCTGTCCTGTCTAACCGAGACATCAACATACCACCCCCTATTGGAGGAGGATATCACATGTGAGCGGACCCCATGTTCGTTTCCCCGTGAAAGAGAGGATACATAAATGGATCCAAAGCGGCATATCCTATGGGTTTATGAGGGACATTATAGAGATATTATTATTTTCTTAGAGATCCTAGCTGTAAATATAAGCTGACAAGAGTCTCACATAACTCAAAGAGCTGATGAAGTCTGGTGTCTGAGTTATAGTTACTGCTCCCCTTTTGATTTGTGTCACTGCAGTGATTCAGTCCCTCCACGTGTCCTTAAAGCTGACCCCATTTATTCTGTCTAGCTGGATGTCTGGGGACACTGATGGCTATCAGACTGTCAGTTTTTGTGCCATCAGTAGCACCCAGCAGAGCACAGCATAACAGTGATGCAAGACCTCTTTGTGCCACCTTAACAGTATACTAGACCATTGTTCTGTACTGTCTATTAATAAAGCAAAAAGACCAAAAACAGCATCAATGATTTTAAATGCATCTTCAGTACTCTGTGTTAAAGCTGACAATATAGTGTAGGTTACAAAACTAGATGCATAAATCAAACTTTTACCACCATTTATAAAACGGGGTAGATTTATTCACATATTAACATAGGCACGACATTTGCATGTGCAAAAATTCTCACACAAAGACAAAATATCAACAATAATGCTGAAAAGACAATACTGATTGTGTGAAGGAAAATTAATATCTCCACAGTACAGCACAAAGCACAATGGCTTACATAGCAACATGTTACAACACACATACACATACACACACACACACACACACACGATTCAGTTTGGGGAATGGAGCCAACTTTACTGAATGTAAAGTGCTTTCACAAACTATGCACGTAGTGTGATCGAAACTTATAAACCCTCTTATCTGATATAAAACTAGTGTATCATTTGGCTCCATGAGTCTTCAAACTTCATATAATGCATTCTGCAGTAGATAAGCTTGCTATGTAAGGGAGAAGCCAATCAAGACAATTCAAAACAATTAGTTAACTTAATTGAATTCAGCCAACTAAAAGAAATTATGATTAAGTACATCAAATTCCTGAATTTAAATGGTCAAACTTGAACCCTCAAAGTACATAAAATGGCAAGTGATAAAGTACCACCATCACCAAGACAGAACGTTGGAGAGAATGAGAAACCCAGACGCTTATGGGGTCAATTTCATGAAAATGTGTCCAGGTGATGTTTACCCCCAAAAGTTTAAGGAAAAAATGATGATAATAATAGTTAAAAAGAAAGAAATTATATTTATCTTAAAGAAATTGAAATCTATTTAGATACATATAGATTTTTGCATTGTTACATTATTTACATGATAATTAAGCCTATTTCCCCTAAATTCTGATTATTGTAATGCATCCCTGCATTTTAACTTTTTCTCAATTTTTCCCAAAGGTTTTAGAGTAAAAGTACTGTAATATGATGATTTAAAATTTGGAGGATAAAAAAAAACTTCTATTAAAGGCAGTACAACAAAGACTACCATAGTGTACAAAATAAGTATATACAGTAAATATAATAGATATTAATTTTTTTTTTTTTTAAATCACATAAGTGATAATTTGGGAAGGAAATGTGCCTAATTGCAATGAAAATAATGTCACAGTACCAAAAAATCCTAATAGTTCTAACAAGCTTCATTTTCTTTAAACTTTTTATTGGTTCTCCCTTTGTTAAGGGTGAACAACCACAGACATGTTCGTGGCAGATTTCCTAAAATTCACCCTTTGGATCATGTAGAATTAACATTAAAAAGTTGTGTTCACACCGAGCACCACTGATGATACTATGGCATCTTACAGCAGTTATTACACAATACCTCAATACAACAAAACGTAAATTAAAATCGCCCGACAACACATTTGCAAACACAATAAATTAAGTATGATAATTTCTCACTGCCTTTCCACTTCAAACATCATTTTCTCAGGAACTATACTTGTTTCCATCTTAAATATTAAGTATTTCTCCAGGTCTAAATCTTAGTCTCATTCAATCCAAATCCTGGCTTTCTCTGTGCCCAGCAGTGAGTGTACAAGAAAATAAAGAACCCAGTGTACTGAAATGCACTGATAAATCCATCCAGTCATATAACACAGCAGATCAGTAGAACAGCACAAATCATCGCATATAGACGTGCAATTATTAGTCGGAACGGAGTACGTTGATGACACAGTCAGTTCAGTTTCTCAGCTCTAGAGTAATTCGGTCTGATTGTCGGAGCACTGAAACATTAGGTCAACATGTCTCGGACACCCGCTTGCTTCATCCTCGACTAAAAGTGGACTAGGCTTAATGGTCTCAGACACAGAGTTGTGCATTTCCAAAAGACCTGCAATGGTGGGCACTTTTTAATGACACGGTCATGTGGTATATTGAGTTCATTGGTTAGTGAGGAGGATTCTCTCATGAGTGATTTCATGTGAGCTGACGGGACATGATTTAGCAGTCTGTCTCTCATTGGTATTCTTCAGTGCGCAGGCATCAACAAGGCAGACAAGCTGACAATGTGGCAATTTAGGAATGTCACTGTCAGAGGTGTCATGGGGTAAAGACACACTACACTTAAAACACAAACACATACACACAAGCCTTCTATTACCGGTACCTCAGCCAACACTAGCTGCTTTCAATTTGATCAACTCTTCGAGGATGACAGAACGCCATCTTTTGCCAGTGTTTGAAAAGTCTACAAAAAAAGTGCGTCAGGTGTCTTTAGGACTTCAGGCCCATGTGTGCCATCAGCTGCTCGTACACAGTCCAGGCCATGGCAGCCATCAGGGTTCTCCTCAGAGAACGAGGAACCGCCCCCCGAAAGAACCCGCTCAAGCCATGCTTCTAAAACAACAGAGAAAAGAATGAAAGGGAGGTTACTTTAACAAACCTGTGACTTGTAAAAACACAAAACAACATTCAGAACACATTCTGTAATGCGACAAAGTCAAGAAAAATGGGACTTAATTGTATCAATGAAGATTTGACTGGATAATGAAAAGTGGAAACTGGATAGGATGTGTTCTGATTTCATACTATATTTCAGTTGCATTTTTCTATTTTAGAATATCATGATTCTTGCACCAGGAACATTTCAAAAGATCTTTTTTATGTACACCACGGCTGCATTCGTTTGATAAATGTGAAATACAATTTAAAATAACCATTTCCTATTTAAATATATTTTTAAAATGTAATTTATTCCTATGATGTAAAGATGAATTTTCAGCGTCACATGATCCTTCAGAAATCATTATAATGTGCTGATTTGCTGCTCAAGAAACAATTCTGATTATTATCAATGTTGAAAACGGTGCTGCTTAATATTTTTGTGGAAACCGTGCTACATTTGTTTTCAGGATTCTTTGATGAGTAGAAAAGAACAGCTTTTATTTTTTCAAATATAATTTTTTGTAGCAATATAAAGTCTTTACTGACACTTCTGATTTAATGCATCCTTGCTGAATAAAAGTATTAATTTCTTTAAAAAAAAATCTTACAGACCCCCAACTTTTGAATGGTGTATTTTAGGGAACTGATTTCATGCTGTGTTTAAAATAACATTTTGTATCTGACTTTTCTTTATATTTGAAGAGATTTTCAAAGGTCAATAAATATGTTTGGTCGCATGTAGGGCTGGTCGGTATGACGATGTATCGTTACAATGTTAGAGATTTTGCTATATCGTGGGGTGTAAATATAGCACTATTGACACTTCAGATTGATGAAATGCATACTGTAAATGAGAATACAAAGAGCGGTGTATAAATAAATGTATATTTAATTCATACAAGGAAGACTATGCAAAATTTTGTTTTTACATTTTTGATTATTAAATGTCTATACTAATTCTAACTACATGTTAAATAAACCTATTGTCCCTGAAAAACTTAATTTGTTTTATTCATATTTTTGTTATATTGCATTTGTCTTATTGTTTGTAATTTGCTTAATTTTTCTTATTTTAAATAACAGAAATGAGATAAGATAACACATAATAACTATATCATGATATCGTTATAATAAATAATAATAACATTTCTTGTATCCTGAAATAAGAATTTGGTCATATCGCCCACCCCTAGTAACACAATGCTTACAGCATAAACGTGGCGTACAGCATCACTGGTCTTGCGATACAATGCGGGGCTGACTTGCATGTGGGTTTTGATCACATCCGCTGGCTGAGTGGCTAGAGAGGCCAAAATACCAGCCACCACACCACAGCCAAAATTAACCAGCGGGACAAAGGATGAAGAGCTGATCTCTGAGTGAAAGAGAGAGCAGACATTATTAAACAATCCCACATCCTCAGATAACAACATCATTTTCACTTTCACACATTTTCATTTGATCAGAGGCTTACCCTGTGGTAAAGCCTTTTTGGCCTGGCTATAGAACATGACATAGATGCCAGAGAACGGGGCATCTCTGAGCAGAGTCGCCGTGAGCCCGGAGTAAAGAGCCCTGGGACCTTCGTTCTGACACACACTTTTAAGAGCTCCGGCTACGCTCACGTAATTGTACCGCCCACTCTAAAATAAAACATGCAATGGTGAATAAACACACAGATACACCTGAAAACATGCATTTTCAATGTATATGCAGTGTGTCAGTAATGGTCCTCACCTCAAAGCGAGTCTTAATGACTGTGATGGGCAGCATGGCCACCCCTGCCACACAACGAGCCCCTCCCCCGAGCAACACCGCCTCCCCAGCGCTCGGAGACCCATCCTCGAAGTAATGCTGCTTCAGCGAGTAAAATGTGCTGAAGTAGATCCCTACACCAGGGATACAGCGCATGAACGACTGCAGGACACATAAAGAGAGAAACAGTGAGTCTTCATTGATTAGAAAAAAAATATATTCATTGATATATAAAAACAAAACCGGTGCCAAGAAAGTGTACTTCTAATCCATACATGTAATAATCAGGGTTCCTACACATTTTTCATTTCAAACTTCCATAATTTTCCAGACTCTGTAGATTTTTCAGAACATATTTAACATAAATGGTTCATACAGCATTATTTTTGGTATATAATACAGTCATCTGTAATATATTTTATTTTCTCTCGAAGTGATAACATGTTCTTACACGATGAGAAGAACCTAAAACACTTTTTAACCTGCATATATTCACCTCTGACAAATTGGTTTGATATACTGTAACCATGTTTTGATGTTGAATGATCACCAAACAGTAAAGTAGTCTGATTTAGATGATTGTTTGAGTGGCACACGCACATTCAATTAGTAAAGTTCAAAAGAGACTCAGAGACAAACAGTTTTGCATAATGAAAACGTGCGCATTGAATTCATTTAGTCGGGTTCGACAAGCACTAAACGATTGCCATGAAAACACTCGGTCTACTCTGACAAATGAAGAACAGGACATGTCTGAGATCAGAGCACTGGTGCTGTTGTGAGGTCAAACAGTGAGAGCAATGGATCAAAGGAAATGGAGAAATCAGCCAACACAGTAGACTTACCGGTGAAACCCCCTTCCACAGGCCAAACAGCTTCTCTGTGCGGATCACGTTTAAAAACACTGTAATCATCCCCACTTTAGGAGCACTGAGACAAAGACAGAAATAAAAATGATCAAAACAGACACGGGCAGAGAGACAAAGATGGGTGAAAACAGACAGAAGGAGCCAAAAATCTTAAACAATTTGACATGGGGACCATGTTATTCTCTGCAAAGCTGAGAGAGGCAGACAGTTTAATAATAGAGCACATGACACTCCCACACAGCATACACAGAGAGGCCACAGTTATATAAACACAGACACAATGACACTCAACATGCATCTTACCAAAAAACACAGGCTAAAACCTCACTGTTGGTTGCTAGGGTGTTATGTGGTTGGTAAAGTGCTCTGACTAGTTTTTAGTGCGTTGCTATGGAGTTGCTAGGGTACTGCTATATGGTTGGTAATGTTTTTGGTGCGCTGCTATGTATCCCAAACCCTTTTGTTCAACTTTATGCATGCCTTAGCAAACATTACTAATTAATTATTAATTATTAGTACGGGACAAAACTTGGCTATAACCGTGCTTCCCTTGCAAAGTCTAAAGTCATTATCTATGTAATAATCTATGACATGCTAATTACCCCTAGTCAGAATGACAACAGAAAGGGAATGCTCCGATCGATCTGGCACAGATCGGTATTGGCTGATAATCACATTCTATGACACAATCGGTAGTTCCTAAATGTGGCCAATCTCACGAACCGAACCGAACAGACAGGCTTTTCTGCAACATTGTGCTTTGCTACATTAGTAAACCATCGTAAATCGTCTTTATTTAGAACAGGGTGTCTCGATTCAAACGAGCCTACACACACAACATACCATGATGCGTAGATCTTGTAGATCTTTTGTAGAGTTGTAAGCCACTACTTTAAAGTATGCCCCTTAGATGTGAAATGCCTTCAGGGTGTAAGGAGTCAACAGAGAGCTTACATATACAGCTTGAATGATCGGGATCGGCCGATCATGATGACAAGAAATCTGTATTCTGTATCGGCAGCAAAAATCGGAAGATCCCTAATGATTATGCATTTTAACTGTGCAGGACATGTTTATTATCTGCCAATCAAGTCATGAAACCCAGCACTGACACCTAATACCAGACAAAGATTAAGACACAAGGACAGCAGCATAACCGCAGGCTTATAGACATGATCAGCGCGGGTCACAGCAGGCCTGTCGGTTAGTGGCGTCTCACCCCGGGTGCATGTTGTTCTGCAGGGTCTGCAGTCTGGTCTTCACCAGATCCAACGGCTGGAACAGCAGAGTGGAGCAGGTGCCACTGAGAGAGCCGCACATGAAGGCCTTCAGGGCAGGATGAGCCTGAGAGAACAAACCAAGAAAGACAGAATTTGAGAAAACAAGGACTGAAGGAGGAGACAAAGGTTAAAGCTAGATAAGAGTATGAATGGATGGATATAAAATGTGGGGTGACAGCAGAGGAGACGACAAATAATTGTGAGACGAATAGAAAGATCATGATGATGAAACAACAGTTTAAGAGAATATAATTCAGGAAGCACTTTAAAGGGGCCATATTCAACACAAACACCATTTTATTTTCCTTTTAGTCCACTTGTAATGTTTGTTAGTCAGTATTTATTGCACCAAATTAAAAATGAAATATGTCTAACTACACAATTTAAAATGTTGTTCTTTAATGAGCACCAAGTTCCTGAATACCAAGCAAGCATTCATATGTAAATAGGGCCCTGTGATTTCCGCTATGTGGAAAACACGTGAAGAATCTTGGAATATAGGCATAAAAAAGGAATTTAAGGTATGCCAATTGGCAATTTTTGGATTAATTACTCAAAAGTATCATGGCAAAAACAACACAAATACTCAAAGATCTTCACAACAAAAGAACAAAGTAAAGGTTTGGTTTAACTTGAAATTATGACAGAATGTATTGAAATTATAAATATACTGTTGTTTATAATAAACTTATGCAGCACTTAATTTGACAAAAGGAAAAAGGAATTTTAATATTTTCATTTCACCATTACATTTAAAAATATTCCTTAAACTGTCAATTCAATTGATTACACGTTTTGTTTTTGATTATTAAAATGTAATTAATACATTAAAATTAAATAAGAAAAAAACAACAAAAAAACATGGAATTTGCAAGGGGAAAACATTATTGGATTTCATATGGGCGGTTATGCTAATTTGCTCATGGCTGTGATGTCATCGTAACCATGACGATTCCTGATAACGAACAACATATTTTTGTAGCTTGGTTTTCATGTACTGTGTGGACAAGGGATGGAGCTTTGCACTGTTAAAGTTTTATTTCAAAAGAACTAGAAAACCCTGTTTTTCATGTTATGCCCCCTTTAACAAGCTTGGGTACAAAAACTGCAATTTTAACAACACAAAAGTCACCATCTACTGCAGGAACACTAAAAATACCACAGTGACCAACACCGACACCCCAGATAAAAGGATATTCACATATTCTCACACGCTGAATATCCATTCTACATTTGGTGCCCTGCATGTACGCCAAACCTTACAATACAGTGTCATTTGCATGTACATGTACCCAAATGAAAACTCTTTAAAAGTGTGCATGACCACGCAATACACAGAAAATTCACTTCAAAACAGATTGACCACAGAGAATCACATCCAACACAGATGCACAATCACACACTGACACTGTCAGCATCATCACACACATACTGATATGCCCATGAAGACTCGAGCTCTGCCGACAGGCTATTCGGAGTGCTGAGATTCATTTTAGAATTAGATTAGATTATGTTTATTTGTCCTCTCGGAAAATTGTTCTGCCTCTACAGCACGTCTGATACATTCATACAACGACAATTTTACATGACACAATACAGAGTACACAGAATTTCCCACACCCCAACCACCCCCCTCTCTCATCCCCGCCACTCCACTACACGTACACAGCATCAGGACAGAAGACTCAAAAAAAACCTGTTTAAAGTGCTATTAGTGCTATTAAAGTGCTAAATAGTGCTATTTAAAGTGCTGTCCTGCAGGTAACATCTTGTTCATCAGAGTGATGCTAGTTGGAATGAATGACTTACTGGCTCGATTTGTCTGGAAATAAGGTAGCCTAAACCTTCTCCGTGATGGCAACATCTCATATGCCCGGTGTAAGGGATGTGACGTATCTTTAGTGATAGCTAAACCTTTCTTCAACACCCTTCTTTCACCGGTGGTAGCCATACTGTCTAGTTTGTGCCCCGCGACCTTGCTGGCCAGGTTGACTATCTTGAAGCACGAAAACAGCAAGACACGAGTGATGGGAAGATGCATTGCACACACAGCTGCGCAGAGATACACAAAAACACACAAACACTGACTAGAGAAACATACAGTGAGCCACTGACTAATCTGCCCTACCTTTCCCAGGCTGCTGGCAGATTTGGGCTGAGGGTCCTTTTTCTCTTGCATCTCTCTTTATCACACTCTTACTGCTGCCGTTAACAGCACATGACAAAGTAAGCCTCCATCTCTCTCCTCTCACACACAATACCCAGAAATCGCTCTTTAACCCCCTCCCACCAGCAGCAGGAGATTCAGCGGCTTAATCCACAAGCCTCCATGCCTGCCGTTCTCAGCGCTGCCGTTCCACACTCACCCCTTTACACCTAAACGCACATCCGTGGTTTCACTCTCCTCGTTTGTGTTCCTCTCCACCGGATCAAGTGCTTTCAGCACAGCGTGAGTCATACAGTTGCCAAAGGCATATGTATATGTGCGTTAGCGTGTGCTTGTGTGGATGTGACAGAAAATGTGGGTCATTTATTGGATGCTGTATCCTAATATTCCAACATAGGTTCAGAAGAATTGCACATAAACAAAAATGACCTTCAGATCTTTATATGACAGTTGCACATAAAATGGAATATGTGCTGTGAAAACAGTATCATCATAACATACACACACTATCTCGGGCCTCCAATTACAAATAAGAAAAAAAACTGATTGCTTTTATCTCCTAGTGAAACACTGATATGTCAGTCAGACCAATTATTTGGACATTTTGAATTCATCAGCATCAGCCGGTGACTGTTGATCAGCTAACACAAGTGGAAGTTTCTTCTGCTAGCATCAGTTTCAATACCACTGCCTTCTTGATGTAATATGCAAATGTTATGTTTTCAAATATTTCAGTAAATTCGAAGTTAATATTGTGTCAAATAAATGTTACATTTTTTCAGAAATGTAGGGGTTTCTTTTTGTATCATTGCAAATTGCATAGAAAAACACCTGAATTCTTGACTGCCCTAAAAAAAAACATTTTGATCAACCACTATTCTCTCCTGAATAGAATGTCACACATTAAAGCAGACGTTAATGTAATGCAATCAATCTGTAATGTAGATTATATTAGAAAAGCATGACATTGAAGTATTAAAAAGCCTGCTGAATCAACTGTCAGGTTACAGACATTCAACATTTCACATTTAACTTCAGCAGAAGAAATTTACATTAAAGCACACAGCAATACCACAAACTCACCAGGGCAAGCTCCATTGCGGATGAAGAGGAGGATGATGAAGCTTGCACAGAGGAAGAGCTCAACTCCCTCCTTTTTATCTCTTCTATGGCCGTCGTGATGTCTTCTTACACGTCAAAGATTCCAGACTGCATGAAGGAGAAATTAATTTAATACCCAACCTGAATAATTAAATAACCACTGCTAATTTCACACAAAACCAAGCACATAATCAAGACAGAATCAAAAATGCATTAAAGCATCTAAATAAAATAAGAGGCTGTCAGACAGATTTAAGTTCTATTTCATATTTACCTGTCTGTTAAGGACCGAAGAGAAACAGTGAATGAGGACTGATCTTCATCATGATTCTCGCTCTTTCTGTCACTCTACACGGCTGTCAACAGTGCAAAGGAGATGGCCGACGAATTTAGACAGAGAAACCACCATTTCATTACTGAAATCTTACATAAACATGTAGAAATGTGCCACACACCACAGAAATAAATGTCAAATTAAAACAAACTACGAAGTCAGATCGGAGTGAAAGCTAATGCTAATTCTTCTGACCAAACATAACGCGTTTCAAACAGTCGGCAACGGCTAACAACGCATCCTATGCTGTTTTCTTCGTAAAATACAAAACTGACAATAAACACAACGAAAATATTGGAAATATGCTGGTGCAACACACGTCAGCTGATTTCTATCAGTTAGCCGGTAATGCTAACAGTCCCCGTTCACTCCATCATAATCAACAAACTTTAACTTACATTCAATTGTTCTGTTTTTCGATGTCTAAAACTGCGTAATTTCCTTTCAAGCAATCAAAACATGTTACAGGGCTGCTAAACTGCAGGTGAAACAGCAGGAGTGCGTAGGTTACACAAGTTTTCAATATCACATTGCTCCGCGGAGACCGTGATCTGTGAGTTTGAAGCTACGCTGTACGCCTCGCGCAAGAAAGTTCTGCGTTGTTTGCGTAACTCCTGCGTAATGTTTGCGTAGTCTCCACTCCAGAACAACGGGCAAGAACCGGTTTCAGCTTGATTATTCCAGCGGTGCCGGTGTCACACGTGCTCCGGCTAGTAGAGACACTTGATGCGTGATCCGCGATGCCTCCCACTGGAACATTGAGGTATGTGTGTTCCCATCTCTGACAAAGTGACTCATTGAAAGGGATAGTTCAACCAAATAAAAACATTGTCATCATTTTAGTTGTTCCAACAAGCCTGTATGAATTTCTTCTGCAGCTGAACACAAAAGATATTTTGAAGAATATGGGTAATTAAACCGTTGATGGGCCCCACTGACTTCCAAAGTTTTTTCTCCCCATAGGCCGGGAAGTTAGTGGTTTAATTACCCATATTCTTCCAAATATTGTGTTCAGCAGAAGAAATGAATTCATGCAGGTTTGGAACAACTTGATGGGGTATAGATGACAGAATTTTCACTTTTGGGTGAACTATCCCTTTAACAATGCTTTGATCTCTTATTTGTAATATATTTAACAAAACTGAATTATGCATCATTTTGGAATTAAAGTTGGTTAAAATAGAGATTTTAAATAGTTTGCCCTCTAATATTACCAGACTGAACTTTATTACTGTATTTGTATTTATTGGTTGACTTTTAGTCTAAATATAAATAAAATCCAGTTTAATTTGAAGTACGTTCATTTACAAATTTAATAAAGTGTTGTACCTTCATTACAGAAACAGCCTCTATAGAAGCAGCCTGGTATTTTTCATCTCATGGATGAACCCTTCTAAGGTTTTAACCTACACAGCACAGAACTTTAACCATTAGTTCACTCCATTCATTAAGAAAACTCTTTGAACCAGTTACCAAAATCGATGTCTTTAATGAAATACTGTGTTTGGAGAAATATTAGGGGTAAAATTGAGAGTACAAAAGACAAAGCTTTAATCAGAAGCAATGAAATCATGTGACATTAAAAGTGAGAGGAAAACAATTGCAATTGTTCCCAATACAGTCAGTCCACTACAATTTCACTGGAAGTTTGACAATTTATAGGTCTATCACATCTGTTACGAACATACAGAAAAGGGGGGAGTATAATGCTAGCAAAAATACTGTATGAAAGAGACATTAGCAAATGCATTGAAAAGTACCAAAAATAAAAAGTTGACAAATACAAATTAATTTTTACACACCCACCATCTAAAGTGTAAACTTCAAAACATCATGCAATAAAAAAAAAAAAAAATAATAACTTGCAAATAGTTCGTAATAATGTGGTATACAAGTCCTGAGTGAGAACTCACAAAACAAACAATATTTATGTAATTAAGGCAAACCGTCTCATTTTAAACCATGAGGTGGAAAAGTGACAGTGAGATAATTAGAAAAAGGCTTAATTGGTGCTGAAGTGCTCTTGAAAAAACGGCTGGAAGATGAATCTCTTTTGTTGATGGGTAATACCTTGCAAATCCTGGATTACGTAAGATTGCAAAAGGAAATTTCTTCCCATTATCAATTATAAAAATGTTCAAACATTTAATTTACTTTGTAAAATACTCCCATGTAAAATATAAATAGCCAATATTTATTCAATGCATTTCAAGGCAGTTATCAACAGGGTAAAACAGATTAGGCCAAATTTAACAGTTGCAGTCTCATTGGAAAGAGCAAGATGGCAAGATGAAAGATTTCTTCATCCGGACTGAACTTTATTTTATTTATTTTTTATCTTTTTATCTTGGATGCAAAGTTAGTCTAATGGCTCGGATAATTGTTTGGCCCAAAAACTGCTTTAAACATTGAAATTGCAGTGAAACCCCCATTAAGGATACAGTTGCCTTAAGGATACAGTTGCCTTCAGAGAATACAAAAATCATTTAGACAGACAAGACAAGCTTGGAGGAAAATAGCTAATCTGTTATGGGCTCAGCTTTCATACACTGAACTTTACTCAGGAGTTGGCTCTGATCCCTCGCTTTTCAAATCGTTCTCCTCATCACTTTCCACACCAGCGCGTCCAACTGCACGGCGTACATTGACAGTGAAATCTCCACGCCTGGAAAAGACACAAGTTTTATATAAACACTAAATATGTGGCATATAACAGTACAAATGTTTGACTGATTTGTCAGTCAGTTTAAAAGTGATGTTTGCACAGAAATGATACCATGACTATCACGAAGCAGCGGATTACACACCTGAGTTTGTTCTTTAGGGTGCTGACCTCTCGGTTCATAGCATTAGCGGACTCCGTGGCATCTTCCAGCTCTCTCTGCATCTTCCTGCGGGAGGCATTAGCTCGAGCCGCTTCCTCCTCGGTCTCCTCTAGCTGCCTCTTCAACTGCTTCATACGAGTGTTCAGCTTCTCAGACTGACAGAGGAAGATTTCATTATGAACTGCACTCAAAATACAAGGTTACCATACCACTAGGGGTGGTGAAAAAAATCGATTATTGATTAATCGCGAGTATGTTTATGGACGAGTATGAATCGATTATTACATTTTCAAAAATCGATTTTTTATTATAAAAAAAAAAATTTGCATTATTTTATTTTGTAAAAAATGTTATACCGGAAGTTGAACGTCACGAACGCGCCCAGTTCCAGTAGCAAGCGCGTGTAACGGCAGCCAGAGCGAGTGAGAGCAGGTGTGCCGGAGACACACTGGCTGCGTGGCGGCGTCTCAGCTGCGTGGTGTGTCCGTTTTTATTTCGGCTCCCATGTTAACAGGTTAGAGCTTGCACACTGCCTGCATGAGCCGCGCGGAAAACGCGTGCATGCTAGAAATAGAACCGACGCCTATTTTTCACGCGACACGCAAGCGTGTTGGAAGCGTTTCCAGGCAAAATAGAATAGGAAACGATGTTTATATGTCATTTTGTACACGAATACATATTAATAAATTACATTTTGATGTTTGAAAGTCTAGGTTTTGATATAAATTCAGATATCAATGTAATTTAAACAAATAATAATAATAATAATAATTATCGATTTTCAAATATTGCCATTATTTTTGCCTATATACAAATTTATGTCATTTTTATTTTTTAAACAATCGAGTCCTGGTGTTCACTACAGAGGTCATAGCATAACATATGAATAAAATATCTCTTTTTTTTTTTCATTTGTTTCTTATGCTCTTAACAATGTGATTACATGAAGAAGAAGAAAAACTTTTGAAAAAAACGTTCTGGGCCTCAGGAGGATATAAAGATAATAGGCTACAATAACAACATAGTGTGTCTTCTGAGTGACGGTCCACCATCAGGCTAAATATAGGCTCTTTAAAGCTACACAAAATTTGTAAATGTTATTGAATTAAACAGACAGCCCACTTCCCTATTTTTCGGATTTTGGAAGATGTGTGATAACAGTTGAAATTGTTGTCGTAAAGGCAAGAGGCAAGAGTTGAAATTGTTGTAGTAAGGATTAACACACCGCTAACCCAAATGTAGACTGTCCCTCTGTCACCTAGCAGCAGCGGCGCCGCGTCAGACACGTTTCTGGTGTGCAAAGACGCAGCTGACACGCAACAGAAACGCCACGCTCACGCCACGCAGCCAGTGTGTCTCCGGCCTAACGAGCGTTGCTTGCTACAACACCTTGTCTTTCTAGAAGAAAATTGTCCAATTTCTACAGTATGTTGGTTCTGATCTACTTCCTAAAGGAAATAAGCCTTTCATTTATTTGTTATTGTTTAGTTCAACTTGATGAGTCACAACACAATGTGATGTATTCATTTCTGTGTTCTACAGAACATAAGCTACATACAAATAATTCTGAAGTTATAACTACACGACACAGAAAGTGCTTTGAGTTGTTGTTACTCAATAAAAGAGTTAAGTAATTCAGCAGCTGACTTTTTTTAATACTGCAAACACTTTGTAGTGTATTTTCATTTACTGTTGTGAAATGGAAAATCAATAATCGCTAATCGAGAATCGTTAATAATCGAAAATCGACTGTAATCGAATCGGGACTTCAATAATCGTAATCGAATCGGGAAATCAGACAGATTAACCACCCCTACATACCACGATACTTAAATTTCAGATAAAGATGGCAACAAAACAGGCATGGAGTTTAAATTTATTGTAGTTTTTTTAAAAGTGCATTATCAAATCATCTGAGAAATTTCCTCTTAAGATCAAATGAAGATCATCATTTGGCTTTGAACTAGTTTGAACAAGCTTATTGCATTTTAAATGCAGTCCAAAACTCCCCACCTCATTTTTGAATTGATCAGCATTGCGTCTCTCGTCCTCAACCTGCAGTAACACCTCTTTGAGTTTCTTCTCCACACGTCGCACCTGTTTAGTGGACTGCTGCCTCTCCCTGAAGAGTTAAGCACAGAGACACATAGAAGTATCACTGGTTATTAACAAAGACCTTTTACTGGGGAAATTGAGGTGCTCTATAGTCTATACTATAGCGGATATCCATGAAGATATCAGTGTAGTATGCCAGTCCCTGAGGAGTAGAAAAGTTGCTTCTAATAACCTACACAAACCATCTCTACTATTACTCACTTCATCTCAATATCCAACTGCTCTTCGAGCTGTGGGATCTTGGCCTCCAGTGCAGCAATGGTGGACTTGTACTTGCTCTTTACAGCTACTTCCAACTCCTGAAGCTTCTGCTTTAGGTCCTTGTTCTGGCGGTCCAGCTGAGAGCGCAAACCCTCCAGACGCTGGCTATTACCACGCTCTGCAGACAACTCCACTGTAACCTGTTCAGCCTGTGGTTCAAGCGAAATAAAGCCATTAGCAGCAGAGCATCATGATGAACATATGATAGCTGAAATTGGGAACAATTTGGATGAGAGTATCTCATTAAGCTCCTAGTACTCTACCTGCAGTGTTGCTTTCTTCAGTCGATCATTGACCAGCTCAACGTTGAGATGTTCTTCCTCAAGTTCCTCCTCAAGCTGAGCAATACGTGCCTCAATTCTCCTCCTCTCGTCGCTGCTCAGTGAGCTGACAGAGACAAAGTGTTGAGTGGTTTAAAATGTGCTTTTTTTCTCTCTCTCTAACACATTTTCCATTTCAAAATTCCAGACTCTGAATATGGTCTGAAAATCTACAGAGAGGTTAGGAAATTTGAGTCAAAGTGCCTCTATTATGCTTTTTCGAATATTCCCTTTCATGCTTTGTGTAATGCAGCTATCTGCAAAGTTCTGAAGACGAAAGAGCACGCGATAAATAAAGTCATTTTCTCTCAAAAGAAAGAATCGACACAGAACAGCCTAAACGAGTCATCAGGAATTTGAATCCCACTTCCGTGACGGCTACACGTCACTGGGTAACACAGTGGCCTAATGCCCACCTATGTTCTACGTCCACCCGCGAACAACTTGACCCACCCTCAAACACTTTTGCTGGTTCTTGTTGTGTATGTCGAGAAGATGCGGTTTTCTACCCTGCATAAGCAAATTCTTTGTAAACACTTCCAAAGGATGAGAATGTGAAGAGTCTGGTTAACTATACAACAGCAGTACAACCTTTCGACGAATGCTTCAAATCTACATGAAGTCTAAATGAGGTTTACAAAACGCTCCATGTCCATTAAAGATGGGAGAGTACCCACTTTATCAGTAAGTATGATTTATTGATGTGATTATATATATATATATATATATATATATTTATTCTTCTAACACATCACTGAGAAACGACAAGGAGAGATTTAAAGAGACTGAATCATCGGACCCGCGTTTGAGAATTATTGAAAAATGTGGTGATGTGACCTCCAAAAGCAAAATTAGTATTTTCAGGCCCCCCAAAAAAAATGGTGAAGCAAGTTATTTATATATTTTGCAGTAGTGTCAGTAGACAGGTTATAGACAGTATGTATAAAACTAGAAATTGCAAGCGCATGCAAAACAATTCTCGAAAAAAATCTCATGTGCATGCAATGCAAAACTATATATATATATATATATATATATATATATATATATACACACACACACACACACACTACTGTGCAAAAGTCGTAGGCACGTTAGTATTTTCACCACAAAAAGTGGTTAAGCCAGTTATTTATATATTTTGCTTTAGTCAGTAGGAAATATTAGCTTACATTTCATAACATTGATTTTGCCATTAATTGTAAAGATTTTTGTATGCACAAGGAGTGACACACAGTAGTGTATACAGACTTTTGCATGCCCACAAGAAACTTTTTACATCATGAAGTTTTATGCAACAACGTTTCGAGAGGAGCACGTTCAGGTACTCAACCAATCAGCACAAGAGGAAGCCGGTATGACCTCTGTCCCATGACAGTTTCACAGCATCCCTTCACCACCCCATCACCTCACTCTTGACTGGTTTTTTATCCCAGTCAAAGGGGGGATAAATTACTATATCTGATTTCATGTACGTGTGAACTCGTGAACGCACAGGAATTTTTTACATGCTTGCGCATTACAATTTCTACTATAACCTATGTCCTTTGTGTCCCTGTCTTACTATGAAGAAAAAGAGAGCATTGACGCACATGAATTAATAGAAATCTAGGCCTATTTGCTCAAGATTTGGCTTTCCTTAGGGTAGTACCTCTAATAACAAGGCCTAATGTCCAATTGAATGCATCCTCTGTGGCGGTGGAGAATGACACGAAATGGGCTGATGGCACAATATTAGATGCTAAGTTTAATGGTTTCTCGTGCGCACACGAAAGTCTATATACGTTTTATTTTTGCAAAGGTCCTTTTAGAGGCTCTGTAATACGGTGTCAAGAATATCATAAGAAACCCAAAACGCTTATAACCTGTCACAATCATTCAGTTGTGTTTGACAATCACTAAAGAATCGATAAACAGCTGCCATGAAAACACTTGTGTGATGCATTTATTTTCATAAAATTTTTTAATTCATTAGATTTTCTATTATATAAAAAAAAAAAAAATGGGGGCAATGGTCTGGAAAATGCAAATAGTTTTCCATACTCTGCTTTCTTTTTTTCATACTTTTCCAGACCTGGAAATTACTCATACAGGTTTCCTACGCAGTTTGGAAAAGTATGGAATTTGATTTAAGACACCCAATATACTTTGATTTCCTAGGACTAATTGTTTGGTGCAATGATACCCTACCAGACAACACATCACAATAGCAGCAGGTAACTCACTTCTTGGAATTCTGGCTATTGATCTCATCCTGTAGCTCATCTCGTTCTTGCTGGATTTGTCTCTTTGCTCTGTCAGCAGCAGCCAGATCCTACAGAGATTAAAAGGAAACATTTTCCACATGCCTAATTCTTCCATAAAGAATCCTTTCAGTCTAAACTAACACTAAAATTTACCCTAGTAAATTATTAGGGTAGTTATTTCTAGTTGCAGTACAATTCTGATCCAACCTGAAAAAGTACAAGACAAACCTCATGTAGCTGAATAACCTCAGCCTCCATGCTCTTGATCTTGCGCTCGTTTTCTTTGGCCTGGTTAAGAACTTCGTCTCTGGATAGACGCAGTTCCTCAAACTCTCTCAGCTGTTCTTTCATCTGGGCCTGCAAAACAAAAGAGGGAATGACAGATGTCAGAGGTTCATGCATTAGATGTTAATTTAAGTACTCCAATTGCAATTTTGTTCATCAGGCAAAAGTACAGACCTGACCTCTGGTTCTAAAACCAAAAATCCCCACCAATTTAATACAAAAGTAATGCCCATGCAGAATGTGTAGTTTCTTACCTGTAGTTTCTTGAGCTGTTTGAGGGCCTCATCTCGAGCCTTGTTGGAGGAGTCGATCTGAGCAGCCAACTCCGCCAGATCCAGCTCAAGCTTCTTGCGCACAGATACGGCCTGAACCCGCTGTTTCCGCTCATCCTCAAGCTCCATCTCCATCTCACGCACCTAACATATTCAATTACAATATCAGTAGTTTTTGTGCATTTCCCCAGTTACCCAACATTTATCAGCATCTCAGATTAACATTGTTCTGAATTGGGCAGGTGAGCACATACCTGTTTGACTAGCTGCTTCCGTTTCTCCTCACCCTGCTCATCTCTGCCCTGCAGGTCTCGGTCAAACTGAGCCTTCATGGCCTGCATGTTGACCTCCAGGCGCAGTTTGGCATCTTCCGTGAGCTGCAGTTCATCCTCCAATTCCTCTAGCTGAGTCTTCATTTCCTCCAACTGCTGTTCCATTCCTCGCTTGGCCCGCTCAAGCTCATGCACCTTAAAAGAAAAGAACAAAAGTTTGAGCACAACTAAGATAAGTGGTGAGAATTAATCATGACCTCCTTTTTAACAAATTGTTGCCAAAGCGCACAGGATGAGAGTGCTATATTTGCCCACCAGTCAAAGATAATGAATCTTAACTCATGCCAAAAAAAAAAAAAAAAATCTGGTTTACCACAATTAGCTAGACCTTCAGGGACTATACATTTTATTTTCAATGCAAGGCGGAAGACTTTAAATATGTAATTATTCCTTGAGGATTTTGTAAGTGTTAAATTAAAGATTTCATAATTGATTTAATTCAGATGCTTTGGTTATATCTTGGCTTGTAGACATTAGCTCTGTTCCAAAACAGTTAGCATGCTCTAAAGCCATTTTTTACTCTTGAATAAATTAACAGTTGAACCATTCGAAAAGTCGTTTTTGGTATTGAAATAAATGTACTTATTTCATTCTCAACCTTCACTGCTGTAAATTGACCAAAAGGAGCTATAGTTGTCTTACTTTATATCTTCAATGTCTAGGCTAGCAGGTTT
The DNA here is from genome assembly GCF_029890125.1 of Rhinichthys klamathensis goyatoka. NCBI lineage: Eukaryota > Metazoa > Chordata > Actinopteri > Cypriniformes > Leuciscidae > Rhinichthys > Rhinichthys klamathensis. The sequence continues at coordinate 1,530,216 of NW_026606776.1, forward strand.
GGGTTTTGGAACAGAGCTGTGGTTTTAAAGTCCCCCTGTGGTAAAAATCAAGCTTTTAATGTTGTTTAGATGTCTGTGGTGTTTTCAATATGCTTTAAGACAAACCATGTGCAAATTTATAAGGTCAACACCATTGAGTATTTTCTCCTTAAAACTGCAGTGAACCAAAGACAGTCTCAAAAACAAGGTTTGAAATCACTGGCATTTGGTAACAAGGTAGTTTGTGACGTTAATCACGACAATCTCTGCGCTGGTGTGTGGAGGCGGGGCTAATTTGCATATTCATAGAACCGCATATAGTAAATGAGGCAAGGGTGTAGAGTTCCATTCAAGCTATTTTAAGGCATTTAAAAGTTTACCTTAATTGTTTTTCATATGTCATTTTGGTGATCAAGGATGAGTTAAGGGATAAAATTGACTACGTGGGACTTTAACACACATTCTAGACATGTAATGCTTGTGTTTCACATACACTCTTGCCAGCGTCATCCTTGGATGACATCAGGTCCTCCATCTCAGTTCTGAGCTGCTTGTTGACCCGCTCCAGTTCATCCTTCAAATCAGTAATGGCCTCTAGCTCTCGGGTCAGAGTCAGAGTTCTGGTCTCTTTCTCACGGGCCTCTGCCTCGGCACGATCCCTTTCCTCAGCGTACTTCAGAGAGACACTCTTCTCCTCAGCCAGCATCTGCACAAATTGAGGTATTTTATCACAAAGGACTGCTAGACTGTGAAGGTGATAAAAAAATTCTCATTACACTATTTTAAGATCTTTGTTACACCAATTATACATTTAAGTACTGATTGATTTCCATTACACGAGAGTAGATGTTAAAACTTCATGCTGATTTGTACTCGGCTTTCGCCAAGATAAGCAACACTAAGACGTAGCTTTACAGTAAACTATGCTTCTCCATCCATTTATGCTTCTTTCCATATGGTGGTGTAATATTAAGTAACTACATGTACTGACACTAGGGTAATAATTAGGTTTGGGGTTAGTTACATGAAAGAATGCATAATTTATAGTTATTACTATAGTTACTGCATGTAACACTGACAATAAAATAATTGGTAACTCCTTATTTTAGTAACTTGCAGAAAACACCAGTAGCAGCAGCATTTGAAATACCCTATGACCAGTGTTGGGGAAAGTTACTTTGAAAAGTAATGCGTTACAATATTACGTTACTCCCTTAAAAAGTAACTTATTGTGTTACTTAGTTACTTTTTTAGAAAAGTAATGTGTTACGTTACTTTTGCGTTACTTTTTTTCCACCTGGGCTGGGCTTGTTTTTTTATACCAAAAAAGATATATTTTTGGGCAAATGTAAAGACCCTTTCACACCAAAAGTGAAATAATAAGCCTCAGACTGAAGGAAATGCAGATTTACTCCTGTACAGTAGAGTACAGTAGAGGGCGCCGCTCAAACAAACCTTTCAGCTGCTGCTGTTCTGGGTAACAGAAGAAGAGGATGCAGGAGAGACAAATTTAACACTTACTTTACCAATAAAAACATATAAAAAAATCTATAGTCATTTTTGCTTATGGTTTAATTGAAAAATCGGAGGTCAGAAGCAAGTACTTTGGTCAATAAAGATTAAATGCATACAAATGTATGTTTTATTTAACATATTTAGGTATTGGAGGTTTGCATAGTGTTCTGATTCTGCATTTCACTGATTTTATTCATTTTGAGGAATATTGAATCTTTTTTGTGCAAGTGAGATGAGTAAATCCACGCTTACATTTAATCTAGAACTATAATAACCATCATGTTTACACACAACGCCTCTGCACTTCGATTTGTCTCAACATTAGGACAGAAGAGCAGTCAGTCAATAAAGGGGAAAACAAAGTAACTTGCGTTACTTATTAGAAAAAGTAACTCAGATATTTTGTTGTAAATTTTAAAAGTAATGCGTTACTTTACTAGTTACTTGAAAAAGTAATCTGATTACGTAACTCAAGTTACTTGTAATGAGTTACCCCCAACACTGCCTATGACACATGTTCATAAATACATTTCTGCTCTATTTACAGGCAAATACTGTTCTCTACCTGGTCAAACTTTTTCTGCTTGCGTTCCAGCTCCTGAACGGTCTGACGCAGATGATCTTGGTCTACCAGGACATCATCTAGCTCCCGCTGTAGACGGGTCTTGGTCTTCTCCAGTTTATCGTAGCCAGCATTCCTCTCCTCCAACTGCTGCATGATGCCTTCCGCCTCTCTCTGCAATTTCTTTTTCCCATCCTCTAAGCTCTCCAGGCTTTGGGCCTCTTGCTCAACCTTTTTCTTCATCTCTGCCAACTGAAACAAAACAGAACAACATTTCTAATCTAAAAATCTAAGTGGAATAAGAGAGTTCACTCAAACACAAGCTGGTCCTAGGGCAGCATTATCCACCAGAACGTGTCCACCGACTCAAGGGCACACACACCTGAGCTTGAGCAGTGTATAGCTGCTTCTCAACATTTTTCTTGCTCTCCTCTTCCTCCTCCAGCATCTCTTTCAGGTTGTTCTGTTCATCCTCCATTTGCCGAAGACGAGTAGAGAGCGCAAGCTTCTGCCTGGTCTCCTCCTCCAGCAACGCCTAACCACATAGGAAAACAATATAAACCAATTCAGAATGAAGTCTTTACCTGCAACACCTGTGATTAGCTCAACATTTATTTTAGGGCAAGCAGGAACTTCTTGTGACCAACAGTACAATCACTCAGCAAGCTCCAGTGATAAGTGCCTGTGAACTATGCACTATAGTGTGTGACCAAGTTGTACCTGCACGTCTTTAAGTTGAGATTCAACAGTAGAACAATCTTTGGCAGCTTTGATGGATTTGCTCTCCACCTTGCTTAGGGTTCCATGAAGAGCATCAAGCTCCACCTAAACATTAAAAAAATATATTATAATTATATTGTATGTATTAAAGTAGGCACAAGTTTGCTCTAAATGGATCTCAGAGGGGAGATTTTTATACTTTGATGTATAATTGCAAATTTTAGTCTCAATACCTGCATTTTAGCCACTTTATCAGCCAGTTCCTGTTTCTGTCTCTCACTCTCTACGTGTTTGACTTGCAGCTCCTGGAGCTGTGATTCAGCTTTCTTCCTGCGGTGCTCAGACTCATTTTTACCTTGGGACAATGACTGAAGTTCAATCTGAAGCTCACTGCGTTCACTCTCCAGAGCCTGTTTTGCTTTTTCCACAGATGCTTTATTCTGAGGGACACAACAGTGAGTGTTAGTTAACACGTTTCTAGAAAGTTTGCTTTTGTGGGTGGAAAGAAAATGTACACTTTTCAGAGAGACACTACCTCACCAAAAAGCAACTGGTCAAATAAGAAAAAAAAGAAACTCATTCTAATGAGTGCCATGTACTATGCACATTTTAAAAGTTGTAATAAATTGCAGCACCCTTTTAAATGAGACACTCAAAGGATCAGCACATTTTTTTTACAATTTCCATTCCCTAATTATTAAAGCAGCACAGTTAAAAGCCATCAATGCTTTAGGAGAGGCACATGGTCTCACCCTCTTGGACTGTTCAAGCTGTTCATTGAGTTCCTCAAAGGCCTGGTTGTGTTTCTGTCGCACTTCACCTAGCATCTGTTCATGTGAACGAGCCTCATCTTCCAGAGTCTTCTTCAGCAGAGTCACTTCAGTCTCTCTCTTTGTCCTTAAGACAGGAAGAAACACATTTTTAAAATGAATTTGACCCCAAAAGATAAGTTTTGAATTTATATCTTTGGAATGAACAAACAAGTTGTTGCAAAATATCTCAAATAAGTCAAGCCCAGTCAGTTTTCCTCATGGCTGACCTGAGTTCTTGCTGAGCAGCAGTAGAGTCCAGCGTGTCCTCAAGTTCTGTCTTCAGAGCTTCTAGCTCCTCTCCCAGGTCCCTGCGGTGTTTCTCGGCTTTAGCACGGGCAGCTTTCTCCAGCTCCAGATCTTCCTGCAACTCTGAGAGCTGGGCCTCAAGCTCACGAATGTTTTTCTGGGCAGCATTCTTCAGAGCAGCTTCCTCTTCAATCCTAAAAAAAAAAAAAAAAAAAAAAAAAAAATTACAAAATGTAGCTAGTGCACAAAAACCCAATTAAGGTAAAAAGTGTTAAGACATAGCTGTAATTTGAGATTTTCATCTAACTGACCCTCACTTCCACTTCTAACAAACGTTTCGCTCACCTCGCGAGTGCAGCCTGGAGCTCTTCCTCTTTCTTGGCCAGTTGGGCACGGAGCTCTGCAATCTGAGCCTGAAGCTCTGCGATCTGATCATGCAGCTCTGTAGAGTCGCCCTCCAACTTTCGCCTGTTCTTCTCCAACTCTTGCCTCGTCTTCTCTTCCTTCCTTAAACGATCTGAGAGTGTAAAGGAGAGATGTGAACAATTAAGGTGTGTGGAGATGTAGCAAAGAACACTGCAACAGTTCTTTGTTGCTGCAAATACAGCAATAAAGAGATATACTCAAGTTATCATCTGCATTCTTGGGCTGGCTTTAGACGTGCGTTTTCAAAATCCTGCTTCATAATTATTTGATGGTCGTGAATATATACTTACCCTCCAGGTCAGTAATCATTGCCTCATGTTTGTTCTTGAGTTTCTGCAAACTCTTGGATTTCTCTTCCTCTTCAGCCAGGTTAGTGGTGAACTCAGAGACTCTCTCCTCCAGCTGCTTTTTCTCCTGTAAGATCAGATACCCGCATACAACCATCACTATCAGGACAAGCAGCACTAAATAGTTTTTGCAGCAGATTATGCAGTCATGCAGGCAGGTAGAAGAGGTGAACCGTTTCCACGTGTAGTAAAGACACTTTTGGGAGAAAGATATTGTTGTAGTAGTTAAATACTACTTCAACATTTGTGTAGCATTAATTGAATTGTTCGGGGTAAGAATCATATGGTGGAATCAAAACCATATTTTGATTCCCCCAATTTCTGAAATGTGGAATTGAAACTACTTCATTGTTGATTTATGTAAAAGCAGAACACATTCTTCTCAGACCTTGGAAAGTTTGGCGTTTTGGTCATCAAGAACCATAATGTCCTCCTCAATCTTCTTCATCTTGGAATCCATGGTGACTTTCTCCAATTGCAGCTTCTGTCTGGCAGCCTCCTCTTCATCCAGTTGCTGCTCCAGATCCTGAGAAAGGATTTTAGGATTTCAATTACAATTGAACACGAATCAACTAACTTGGTATGAAGCTCTAAACAGACATTTAGAGTTTGCATTTGGAAAGTCAATTTCATTCATCAAACTTCCCCTCACCGAAATGTTTTGTTGCATCTTTTTCTTCTCCATTTGAAACTGTGTGACTTTCTCCTCCTCTTCTTCCAAGCGGGACTCCAGGTCATGCATGACATACTCCTGCTCATTCAGGCGTGCAGCAAGACGCGCCCTCATCTCTTCAGCCTCTTGACACAGTTCGGTCTCCGCCTGCAACTGCTCCTGAAGAGCCATCTTCTCTGCATTTATCTGTTACAGGGAATAACAATAAGTTTATGGACACCAAGAGAGAATAAAGAGTCATCTTGTAGTGGAGAAAAAAAAAAAAAAAAAAACACCACCATACATGCATACCTGTTGTTGTTTGGTCTCAAACTCCTTCAGCAGGTCTTCAGCCTCCTGCTGTCTCTCCTTCATCTTGACCAACTCTTCCTCCTTAGCGACCATTTCCTCTTCTTGTCTGGTCACCTGCAGTAAAGGCTTTACCTGAAGAAAGAAGAGTTGACATTGCTTTTAGATCTCTGGTTGATCTCCAATAAACACAGATTTTTGAACCTATAAGTATACCTTGGTAAAGAGTCGCCACCAATGCCAATTTCTGAGTTTCAAATAGGCTGCACAGTTCCTCTGGATCACCCTCATGGCATTCAGTTGCTGCTGCCTCTTAGCAAAGGCTCTATGTAAAACAAACGTTAAGTTGTCAGTCTAATAGTCCTGTTTAAATTAACACCTCACAGAAATCTTCAATCATCTATCATCCAAGACAACCTTTCAGAGTCATTTAGAAGTTATTAGCCAAGGTTGCAAACACAGACCATAATTTTTAGTGCTTCAAATCTCTCTTAGCTGTGGTGTCCTGGAAAACAGACCTGTATAAATGTATATATTTAAATACATCTACCTCCTAGCAACATAGCCTCTACACCAGGCCTGGAAGGTGATAATGACATCAGTGATCTTCATATCTCTCTCCTCTTCCAGGTGGGCAAGAACGCCAGCCCTGAAGAACACTTTACTTTGACCTATACGGTACAAGTTCGAATCCAGCTCCAGGGCCTTGATCTGGGAGAGAAAATACATTACAATACATTTTAAACAAAGTATCAATTATCTTAATTATCTTAATAATGGTGTGCATCAACTCTTACCATGAGGACACAGGCCTGCTTCCCATCCATAAAGCCCTTGGGGATGGCATTTGGCGTGAGAATCTCATATCTGAAATTACATTTGGGAAATATAATTTAGAGACTAGGAATAAGAGGATTCAAGAAGTCTATAGATACTAAAGTCAAGCCCTGCATTCTGGGTATGCATAATTCCCTGCTACGTAGTATAAAATCAGTACTACGTCAGACAAGCAGTTCAAATACTTAACATTGATAATCCAAATACCTTTGTCTGAACTCTTGGAAGACAATGCGGTTGGGGAACCCTTGTCTACAGATCCGAATTCCTTCTAGAACTCCATTACATCTTAGTTGTTCTAGAACCAGGTTGTGTGCCAATTTACCAGCCTATAAGAGAAGAGCAGTGAGTTAATTGTTAGAGGCCACAAAAGATGCATGAACCACCTGGCTATACAAATGTTTTAAGGATGGGATGTAAAGTTTCGCTCTTCACACCTTCTTCTCATGGTTGGGGATTATGCATCGGACAAAGTTAGGGTTGGTATTTCTGAGGGTGGTCATCAGATTTGTTAGCTGCTCTTTGTACAGTTGTCCTACTGTACGGAACATTCCCTTACGAGTCTTGACGGCTCCATGCAATGATTCAGCCATTCCAGCCACTTTGTCTAATCCCACAATTCGGTCCACTGATGAAAAAAAAAAAACACATTATGCAAGAAAACCAACACAAGAGTGTTTAAATGGACTGTTTAAGATGACTTTTCATGTTTAATTGTGGAGTCTTTTAGTGTCCAGGATGAACAGTAGCAGACAACCTGCATATTACACACTGGCAGAATCAGACTCACTTTTCTCTATGACGACCTAAAAGCCTGACCAACAAAAGCTCAATGCAGCAGGTGGATTGTCGTCAACTTTTTAGACATTAGTGACATCTGAAATACTCTAACCATTAGATTGATTTAAGGAATGTTAATTTGTCATCTGCAGAGTCTCATACCATCTTTCCAGAGCTCAGAGACAAACTTGTCCAATGACTGGTTAAGCAGAGTTGCCACATTGTCATTCAGAGGGTCCATGTTTTTCATTAGCCATTCAGTAGCCTTGTAATCAACCTGTGGAAGACCAGACAGACACATAAATGATACACTTTTAAAAGAAAAATTTCTCCTCTTCAACCCTATTCAAATGGGATTAGATTTAAATGGTGAGGGAAATGTAATGTTCTAGACAAGCATCTAAATGTCTAAATAAATTCACTTTTCATACTGTGCTTTATAACATTGTGATGCCTGAACTCAGTTGCCCACCTCAGCAATTTCCACAGACATTGCTTACCAAATATGACTTCATGATAAATATAACAGATGTCCACAGTATCACTTTACAAACATATGAAGCTAATCCCAGTATTTAAGACACATAAGAGCTCTCACTTTGCCAGCATAGTGAATGATACAGAAGTCAGCATCATCTTTGAGCTTCTTGGGCTTTTGAAATTTTGGGTTGTTGCCCAATTCCTGGACTACTTTCTCCACAAAGGATTTGTCTGTGGCTTTGGGAAACCAGCACTCCTCATCCAACAGAGCCAGGATTCCTGGAGGACCAGTCTGACAGAGAGAGAAAGATTTTTTTTTTTTTTTTTAATCAAGGTATGCAGGAGGGTTTGAATCGAGAAAAATAAATTCTACAAAGTTTGAAGAGTAAAGAATAAACCTACAGGCTTCTCAATGAGTTCAATGCAGGGCTGCAGGTCAAGGCCAAAGTCGATGAAGCTCCATTCAATGCCTTCACGCTGGTACTCCTCCTGCTCCAGGACGAACATGGTGTGGTTGAACAGCTGCTGAAGCTTCTCGTTGGTGTAGTTGATGCAGAGCTGCTCAAATGAGTTCAGCTACAAAGAGAAAAAGAGTTAAATCAAAATGACCAATTATAATCAGGACACATTTTGTTTTTCACAACACTTTCACACCTCGAAGATCTCAAATCCAGCGATGTCCAGGATTCCGATAAAAGAAGCACCCTGACGCTTTGTCTTGTCTAAAGCTTTGTTGATGCGCAAAACCAACCAGCGAAACAGCCTCTCATACGTGGCTTTGGCCAGGGCTTCCACCGCAAACTCAGCCTGTTCCTGACTCTGTGCCTTCTGAACGCAATCACGGCCCACTTTGATGCGTGGTGTGAGAATGGCACGTGTGAAATCGGTCACATTCATGCCCAAAAGATGGGACACCTTTTGGGCAGCTAATAAATAAAAAATAAGTGGACAAGACATTTAGTGCTCAGAATTTTTTTTTGGATTCCAGTCTAGAATAAGCAATATGAACAACAACAGAATGTGCATTCTGCCATTTTTGTTACTGGTAATGAAATGAACTTGGGACTAATTTGTAGTGCAAGTTAATGAAGGAAGAGACCTGTGTCATCTGGCATGGAGGCTTGGTCAGAGTTGCGTTCCTTCTTAAAACTCATGTTTCCAAGCTGCAGCACAGCAGACACCACCTTCAAAAGACCTGGGACACAATAACAGAACATGCATTTCATTTCCTCAGACATGAGGCAATAAATACATCAAGTTAAGCCCAAAACTTCAAGTTCAGTCAAAATACTACAATAGCAATACAGAATAGTTCTCAGCATGAGAAACTGGAGAACTTTCACCCAATTCATGAAAGACATCACAACTTTAGGTGATTAAACTCACTGTGGAGTGATTACAGATGAAAGTGCCTTTGAGTCTATACCTGTCTGCTCCTCCTCAGGAATGCCCATAATCCTGAAGGCATCTATGGTTTCAGCAAACAGTTCTTTATCCTGTTGTCCAGTGATAGTTACATTTCCATTCAACAGGAAACGGTACTTATTGTAGTCCTCTAGGCACAGCTCAGCTGTAGAGTAGAGAACAAACTTTAGAAACTTTCCTTAGAGATTAGTCCTATAGCATACTACACGGTCACATGTGTATTCAGCATTAAACTCACATTAAGAAAAGATTCATACATGTTCATTTTAACAAAACGTTGGCCCTAACACTGCATGTATGATTTTAAAGAATTCATAGCTTAAATTTTTTCATTGCATGAAATGGTCCTCACCACGCAATTTGTCTCCTGCTCCTGATAGCAAGTAATAGAAAATATGGAAGGCCCGCTCATCTTTGGCCTGCCTGATCGCACGAGACTTCTCTAAAAGATCTGAAAAACACTTGTTAGGGGATTAACATAAGTCAAATACATTCTGCATGAGCCCTTTAAAATGGCAACAAGCTAACAATACACATTTTAGTTTCCTAAGTGGTGGTTCATTCAATAAAAAGGATACAGGTCTCAATATTGGCTCCAACGATGTAACCATTGACATCAAAGTTGATCCTGATAAACTTTCCCTGTGAATAAAAAGCTCATTGATTCATGTCGAAATTAAGTGGGACCCTTTAAAAAGGAGTCAATTGGATTGGTCTGTGCACACTTACAAATCGAGAAGAATTATCGTTCTTCACTGTCTTGGCATTGCCAAAGGCCTCAAGAATTGGGTTGGCCTGAAGCAACTGTTTTTCCAACTCACCCTGGCAAACAAATAGTTGATAAAAGGGGATGAGCACATTTAAAGTTACAACTCACAATTTCAGGAACTAATAGACCATTAATGAAACAAAGACAACATCTTGAAACAAAGGTACCAAACCATCAAGACACAGTAGACCAAGATCACAGATTTGCAAGTGAAAGCTTTGCCTGATAACTGATACCCATTTTTGCAGGCGAGTACATTCTTCCACTACATTTATAATGCTAAAAACCATACGTGCATTAAACTTTGTTCTACACCAGTGTTAGAATTTGCATTAGCTGAAGCAGTTAGATGACTTTGCAACATAACACCATATAATTTAGCCAGTAGAAAACCAGTCACATGACCAGGGTGTATACAGCCGGAAAAGTGAAGGATGGTATGGTTGGACTCACATGTGACAGGGTGACACTGCTCTGCAGGATGATAAAGAGAGAAAGTCTCAAAATATGGACACAAATGAAGGGGGACTCAAATTTAGAACATTTTCAACCGTATAGGGCAACATTCAACAGCTGGATGCTTGCAGTTTTTAAAAAAAGGGCAACCATGAACAAATAGGCAGGTATTCACAAAGTCACTAGAGATCCCATGGGAACAGGTCTAGGCCTGATACAGGAATGTGAAAACACAGAATTCTGACTTCCTTGTCCAAATGACAGAGAGAGAAGAGTATTAAACCCCTGTGGGAGGAAGACTTCAACAGAAAAAAAAAGGATAAAAAATAACCAGGAAGAGATAAAACTGACATCAACAAAACATTTACCACGAAGGGGGCTGGAGACAGAATTGCTGATATTAAAAATGGATGTGGTTATTTATCAGCAGCTCTGCCATGACAATCAGCACTAGTCTTATCTGGCGGTTATGCACACGAATCAACATTCACTTGTGATGACTGTTCCACGACTGAATGTAAATGTGTTCATGGCACCTCAGTGCACAATATATCTGTAGCTTCTATGCAGCGTAAAACCACCAATGGAGACAGACAAGAGAGTGGAGTGTAAAATGGGGAATGGGATTAGGCAATGATTTATTTTATTTTTTTATACCATGTCAGCAACATGGCTATATTCATGGCGAAAGGATTAGGGAATGAAGCAGGTCGGATTCAAACCTGAATACTGTGAATTAACAACTCTTGTATGTCGTGAACACATGCAACACTCGCTGTGCCACAACCCTGAGGATTAAAAGAAAGTCTTGTACTTACTTGATCTTTCTTTGTTTTGAAGGATGATGCTACATGAGCAAGGTACTGAATGACTTTTTTGGTGTTTTCAGTTTTTCCAGCACCAGATTCACCCCTGAGGAAAGAAGAAGTTTAGAAGGAGCTACAATGCTTGCCATTTTAATGTTTTATTTTGGTACAGGTATTTCACAAATGCCAAGTCAAGCTTACGTGCACAATATGGACTGATCCTCACGATCTAAAAAGATCAAGAAAAATGAATTAACAGTGCTCTATCACATGAACAGAAGTGCCACTTTGGCCTGAATACAAGAGTCACGCAGGGAATGTTCTTCTCACCCTGCATCATACTCCTGTAGGCCGTATCTGTGATGGCGTAGATATGAGGGGGCATCTCATGCCTCTTCTTGCCTTTGTACATCTCTACGATCTCCTCCGTGTAGATGGGCAGATGCTTATATGGGTTTATTACCACACAGAAGAGCCCAGAGTATGTCTGAAACAATGGTTTACACATGCCATTCGTCACAAAAAGCACATTTGTTTCAAGCCGATTGACTAATCTTCTTGACAGATACTCACTCTTTATAAACATTAACCAATCAGCAACTACAAATAGCTTGGCATTAGATGATTCCCATGGATTAATGATGCGAGTAATGATGAAACAATTGTGCATTTTCTATTTTAGTTTTCTGCACTGTCAAAGTTTTCACATTTTTAATTCGAAAAATCCCTTTTTACAAAGACTATTGGAGTACGTTTTACAAGAAAACACTATTTTAGTCTTTCAAAATTTCACATTTGATTCAATGTTACTTGCAGTTTCTTTGCTAGTAAATGTCACAAAGAATTACAATTTCTGAGTGAAAATTGTTTCAAAGTAAATTAAACCATTCTTTGATGTATCAGAACATGCTAAAAAAAAAAAATTAAATCCATAAACAGACTTACATAGATGAGCCCCGAGTAGTATCTCTCCCTCAGGTTGTGCAGAACAGAAGCTTCATTCAGGCAGGTGAGCTCCGCCATATCCTCCACCTTGCTGAACTTGGGTGGGTTCATCTTCTGGATGTCATCCTTGCTCACCTTGATCTTCTTGCCTGAGTCAGCCAGCTCCACAAGACACTCATCTCCAGTCTCCTCTTTGACGGAGCCGGCCTCAAAGCCGAGCTTCTCTGAGGGAACCCATACCAGCTTCTTAGAGGACCAGTCTGCCTGCGCCAAAGGGTCGTTGATAGTGTTGCGGTCGGCATAGAGGAACTTCTCTGCGTCTGACATTTTGACTACGTACGAGAAAGAAAGAGAAATTTATGGTTGAATTGAATGGTTTTAAAAAGTTCTGCAGGATATCACAGTAACACAGAGAATTAAAAACAGCCTGACGAGTAATGAAGAAAAAAATTAATTTCCTTAATTGTACACAAACATCTACGCGGTGACTCGTTCAAACATCTGACGTATGGGTCAATATTGTTTTATAAAATGACAACCAAGCCTGCTCAGGCCTCTGACTGCTGCTTCCCTTCCCCCATTTAACCTTAAAGGTACATTCTTTTAACAACCCCTAATTATAAGAATTCCATAAATTCCCACACTCATTTCAGAATACCATCGAAATGTGTTTTATAACTTTAGATCACCAAATACAAGTGCTTGGTAATGTTTGTGTTGGGCTAGAAACCAAGTCTGACTAACCTGGAAAGTGGTTAAACAAGTGGGTGTGTGCGCGCATGTTAAACATTTTCATGCAGAAATCATGATTCAGCAAACAGTTCACAATTTATGTTAAAATCTACAATCAATTTAAAAATCCCAGATTCCCAAAAATGTTAAGAATTTACAAACATTTTATATTATAAATGTCTAAGAAAAGGGTCTTGTGAATTCTGAAGAAATTGTTCATGCACAATTTTGTGTACAGAACTATGCATCAATGATACAATTATTAGTGACGTAGAGAGCCAGTTTCCATATTACCATAACTTTGAGCATTTATGGTGTCATGCTTACACTTAGCTAGTTTGTTAAAATTCCTTAACCTACTGTGTGCTGATGCAAACATACACAAGACACAAGCTCCTATTGCTTTGAAGTGGAGAGAACATCTGCGCTGAAGGAGTAATTCCTAAACAAGTTTGGACAGACAATTTCATTACCCGCCACACCCTGCGGAAGACTCCAGAACTCAGAAATTAAGAGTAACATCTTTATTTCTGTCAAAAAGAGCAAAAAAAAAGTCCATTTCCAGAGCTTAAATGGCTAAATCCTAATATACATAATATTAATATCATACCAATGTTACTCAAGATAAAATATAAGGTATCCCTAACCTCCATACAGATCTACTGGTGTGGAAGCAACCAGTTTGATACAGGAGATTTTTTTTCTAAAAAAAAAAAAAAAAAAAAAAAATACAAAATCATGCATCTTTTAACAGAATCTGAGATGCTAAAAGCGTGCAAACTCTTCCCCCACAACATTTTTTTATTTGAAATGTCCTTGCAAGTGTCCTTACAGTCTCATGAGTGTCAAATCAGTATCAGTTAAATTGCAATATTTAAAAACATATTTCTCCCCCACCTCTGTTGTATACAAGAGAGTTGGTTACAAAATACACAACATTCAGTTGAGAATTTGTAATAAGGTTAATGGATAAATATAATACAAATAAAATAAGTAATATATAATTCTCAGAAGAAAAGAAAAAAACGAAATATAAATAAGTGCCCTACAGTTAGGATTTCTTTCATGTGACTCAGGTGAGTGAGTATTCCAGTGTCCCACACGTACCCGTCCCTCAGGGGGAGGGAAAGAGAGGCTTCTGGGAGTCAAAGTTCTCTGCCTACTCAGACTATGAAAGTACTTACTGTAAGTGACCTAAACTTATTTGAATCTGCCAATTCAGCCAGAGTGGGAAAAAGACCAACAAGATGCCAAACGAAGTGTGGCAGTACCAATGGCAGCACTTAGAGAGGCATCTAGAAAGTGAAAATAGATGACAACAGCACAGCTTTAGCGTACTGTTGAGATGAGGGGATAAGGAGATTAGCAGGGTGTCATCTCTGTCTGCAAGTTCATTAGCAGCTCAAATACAGTCACTGTGATTAAATGCAGAAGACAGCACGTGCACCTGCACATGACATGCACCTTTGTTGGGTTGACCCACCATGGGTTGTCACCCGATTCCAAGAATAAAAAAGGAACAAACCATGATGAGTGCATAATATACATTTAAGGGACAAAAGAGTTAATCATAGTTGAGCAAAGAGGAACAAACGGCCATCCGTGACACAACAAAATAGTGAAATGGTTTCTGGAACGTGTTGATATTGAAAAGTTGCTTCACCACACTGACACACTTCCTCTAGAGCTTTAATGCAAGACCTTAGAAGGCAACATGTTAGAGCTTGCTGTCTGAATTTAATAAGTGTAACAGAAGCAGAACCGCAGAAAACAGCCTGAAACTAGTAAATTGCGCTTATTACAATGGAGAGATTCACTCAAATGTGGGCATATTTGGCCAACACAAGACTAAAATATCCATTATATTTGACCCAAAATCAAGATAAATACACATAATAGAAATTTCATGCCAATTTTGTGTTGGAAAATACAAGCATTTAATTAATTATGTATTTATTATTATTTTAGGACCATTTTTAAAAAGTCAGTATTTTATGTATAACTTTAAAAAGAAGAAGCTTTAAACCACATTTTTTTGGGGGAGTGAAATAAGCCTATATCAAGTCTATGAGGCAAACTAATAAATGGTATTGACTAGCAAAACTGTCTGTGTGTGTGTTCTGGTAAACCCTCCATAATGGGGACAAAATGTCCCCCAAAGATGTCAACATCTGAAATCCTTGTGGGGACATTTTTTTGGTCCTCATGAGCTTATAAATCATAATAAGTGATGTTTTTTGCAGAACGTTTTCTGTGATGGGTAGGTTTAGGGGTGTGGGTTAGGGTATGTCCCCATAAAACATGAAAACAATGCGTGTATGTAGTTTATTTGAAGGGGGTAATATATGGGTGTGTTTTCATAAGATTCACTCTAAAAGAGTGAGTTTACCAGTGAGCCGTCACAGTGGTCACCTGCAGTGCCATACCTTATTTTATCCCTCCATCACCACGCTCTCTCATCCCACTGATCTTGGCTTATGTTCAATCCTTGCTTATAGTTCAAATGCCAACAGCTCTGAGAAAGTCAACAACAGCAACACAGGAGACACATTGCTCACGAACAGAGCATTTTATGCAGTGCAAGGTGAAACCGCTCTAGTGCAAAAGACCTCACAATGAAATGAAGACACATTAAATGTAACTTTGTAACTGGCACTGTTGCATAACAGTTAGGCATCTTGTTCCGCGTCTGATCTGAATGTGTGTCCTCAGGGCTGAGCAAATCAGGTCGTCTACTGCAAGAAACTGGTCTCAAAGCAAACTGGGCGTGTTGCAAAGAGCAGACAGACAGATCACCTGAACTGAGATGTTACTGACAGCGGAGTTTCTCGTGCACTCTACATTATTTTGGGTAACGGTAAAGAAAACAACAACAATAATAAAAGTAACATGTCATAATATTCTGGGTTTGTAATATGTTTAATGGAGTCTACCTAAATTAAGACTATTAATAACTTTATTTTCTTTTACCTAAAATATTTGTATCACTTCATCGAGTAGAACGCGTGCATGGGCTGATTGTGCAGAACAGGTTCAGGTGCGCGCTCAGGTGAGAATGTGGCTGAATGTTAAAAGTTCACTCACCTCTTTTCCCTCAGGCGCCGTTTGTTGAGAAGACCCAATGCCAAATCTTCTAATTTTGTCCTTAGGAAGAATGACACAGCTGAGACAAATGTATCCGAAAATCGCTGGGGTTTGTGATACTTTCCTGCTTGTTCATCGGCGTCCTGCTCCCTAGTTTCCTCTCACTTCTCTCAGCAAACTCCCACTGACTCTTAAATCAGCTGTGTGGGCGTGGCTATAAAACGACGACAAACCCAATGTCCCGCCCATTTGATTTAGCGCTTCTTTAAGAAGTGCCACTCAAGACATGTGCTTTCATTGATTGGTCATTTATTTAGCGCGTCCATTATTATGCCAAACAGTGACGTTTGGTTAGGACGTTAGGTTTATTTATCCAGGAAATAAACATAAGTTTTAGAATTTTGAGTTGTTACTTATAAAATATACAAGAAATGTGTATGTAAGAAATATGTAGAAAGAAATGTAATATTAATAGGCTAATAATGAAAAGCCTATATGGGATTCATAATATATCATCCTGGAAATAAACAAAGGTTTAGGATTTTGAATTACAATATGCGTTTTTGAACATTTTCACATAAAAAAACCCTTGCAAATTTCCATTTATTTCTACTTAACGTTTTTCTAAATGTTATGCTTGAAATATATATGGTAATGAAAACAAATGCAAAATAGAAGTATTTTAACAAGTCTTCTCAAACTTTACTTCAGCCTATGTAAGTTATTCACAACACCCATTAAAAAAAAACAGCATAAAAATGTACTTTACACGCATAATTACTTAAATTACTTCTAATAATGCAAAAATCATACAGTTTTTCTCAATTGCTAAAACACTAAAACCCATTGGCTGAACACAGTTCTCAGTTGCCTGAACTCATTTAGCTAATTGTGCAGTCTGTTGTCAATACCTTAAACTATTTCACATGGCAAAACACAATTTGCAGATCTTACTTAGACTTTTCAGCAAAACGCTAAACACATTCTCATTCTCAAAACATATTCTGCACTGTAATGCACACGTCATCCATACTGGTAAACACAAGTGGCAATGATCAAATACAAATAGAGAACAAATGTCATTGATTGAACACAACCACTCAAAATTGATTTAACCTGTTTCAAATGATGCCCAAAGACAAGAAGAAGCACACTGATCACGTTTACTCCTTTGATTTTTGTCCCTTTTAGTATTGTATACTGTAGTACAGTGCATTGTAGGCTGTATACTGTACAATTAACAAATTATATGGCCCCGAACATCGTTACTGTTACAGTACCATTTGTTACAGTACTGAATGCTCAATAGATTTTACTGGTTGCACTTGCAGGTTCATATCAACAAAGAACAAGAATTACAGTATCAAACAATAGAACTGACAAAGGAGAAGTTTGTGAGATGCAGGGCACTGTACTGTAAAAATAGGGGTACAAGGAGGAAGAACAAATAAAATTGCAAAGAGCAAAGCAGAGTAGTAATTTCTGATCAATTTTGCGCTACTATGATGTTTTCATTCATCAAAAGACAATGACGGACAAATATGAAATTTGTTTTAAGATTAAAAATGTACTTCTCCCTGAAATTTTGATGGTACAGTAATGTGTCACGGGTAAGTCTACAAACAGAATAGCCGTCCGTAGATATCTTTCGAGAACTGTATGTTTTGAACAATGTGTTTCCTATTTTTTGGTGTATTGTTTACTGACTCCTTGATAGTGTATATCATTTTGATCACTTTGTCTATGATTTGAGAGCAGTGTTTGATTTTGAACACAAGTAAAACTGTTTTGAGGCGAAAGTTTCATTTTGCAAGAAGAGTCAGAGGTTTTGTAAATAGTGCTTGAAGATGAGGTTTTGTGTTTAATGTTTTCAGAAAAAGGAGCAAGGATTCAGACATTGTGTTTTAGCAATTGAGAAAAACTGTAATATCTTTTGCAGGTCAGATGGAGTTTATAGAATATTAGCCTCAATGCAGGAAAGCTGGAGTGCAGGAAGGCTGGTGGAGGGTGTCAGTGGTGAAGGAATGCAGAGATTTGTCTGTACCTGCAACCCTGCAGTGATTTCCTCTATTTAAAGAGCCGTACTGTGGAGGTGGAGAGAGAGAGAGAGAGAGAGAGAGAGAGAGAGAGAGAGAGAGAGAGAGAGAGAGAGAGAGAGAGAGAGAGAGAGAGAGAGAGAGAGAGAGAGAGAGAGAGAGAGAGAGAGAGAGAGAGAGAGAGAGACTAAAGTGAACCTATACTGCTTTTGGCATGAGTCACCCATTGGATTTCATAAAATATAAAACACTGGTCAGGTGACAACTAAACTGGCCTGTAAACTACTGACAGATTATCTTCATGGGCGTTTTATAGATATTGCATTTTTCTCTGTGAGTCAATCAGGGGTTGCCAGATATGTGCATTGATTACTGTAAATGTTGTTGCTGTTATTGTCAACTAAGTAAACAGTCCTCCTTTATAGAAAAATCAAAAAGTCAAAGGTCATTTAGGGTCACAGAGAAGCTCAGACAACAAATAGATTCGTCCAAGTAATCTTATGCTAAATTGAAAGAACGTTTTATTTGACGGAATTAGGAGGCCCTGAGCACACCACCGATGAGCATAATGAGTCTGCAGGCCTCAGGTGGGCTGATTCTTCCTTATATGGTATGAGAGCGACGCAAACACAGTGAAAGAAAGGGCTGTAGTTTAGGCAGCAGAGGTTTTGGATTACCCCACTGGCCCACCCCCTCCTCTACCTTCCTTCTTCCTCCTCTTCATCTGAAATACTCAGTGGCATGAAAGATAAAGGGATCAATTTTCAAGAGAAGGCTTGTTGCTACATGACCTCACACCAGATAAGCAGACAGCAAATGAGATTTCTAAACTCTGCTCGAGTTTGAACATTGCTCGGCTGTGTTCTGCTTCATATAAAATGTGGCATCTGTAATCTTATCCATGGTATGAACACAACAAGCGTACGTAGGGTGTGTTACTTGAGATGATAATAAAGTGAAAAAGGTGGCTGGTCTAACCATGCTATTGTCTGCAGCTATTCTCAGCCTGATGCAGTTTACTGTCGTTTTTACTCCCAGAGGGAGAAAGAGAGCATACTGAGCAGATGACACGACACGACACAGCAGTGTCCTGCAATGTGACATGCTACTGTATACAAATACACTCACCGGCCACTTTATTAGGTACACCAGTTCAACTGCTTGTTAATGCAAATATCCAATAAGCCAATCATATGGCAGCAACTAAATGCATTTAGGCATGTACAGTAGCATCACAGTGTCTGGTTGTGTTTCCCTTGTTTATCACTAGAGGACCTCGTTCTCACGGTGTCCTTCACATTTGACTTCATTTCCCAGCATTCTGTCTGTCAGTCACTGTCACTCATCAGTTCATTGCACTCAGCTGTTCCCCGTAATCATTGTTCCAAGCTGTTCTTTGATAGTCTTGTTAGATATGTGTATATATTCCCTGTCTGTGTTAGTATGTGTACGGAGTCGTTGTTTTATGTCACCACACTTCCAGTCTCTGCCCGGTCTTGTTTTTGTCTTGTGCCTTGGATTGCCTTATTGGATTTTGACCCCTGCCTGGATAACTACAAGTTTGGTTTGCCCTTTAAATAAAACTACTGCTATTGGATTTCTGTCCCCTGTGTGTGTGTTTCGTGACAAGTAGACTTTAAACATGGCATGGTTGTTGGTGCCAGGCGGGCTGGTCTAATGGGATTTTCACACACGGCCATCTCTAGGGTTTACAGAATCCGAAAAAGAGAAACTATCCAGAGAGTGGCAGTTCTGTGGGATAAAATGCCTTGTTGAAGCCAAAGGTCAGAGGGGAATGGACAGACTGTTTGAGCTGATAGAAAGACATAATAAATCAATGGTTCAGGCTGCTGGTGGTGTAATGGTGTGTAAATATTTTCATGGCACACTTAGGACCCCTAAGTAATTGAGCATTGTTTAAATGCCACAGCCTTGTTGCTGACCATGTCCATCCCTTTCTGACCACAGTGTGCCCATCTTCTGATGGCTACTTCCAGCAGGATAACACACCATGTCACAAAGCTCAAATTATCTCAAACTGGTTTCTTGAACATGATAGTGAGTTCACTATACTCGTATAGTGAACTCACTGTCATGTTCAAGAAACCAGTTTGAGATCTGGTGACTGGGGAGGCCGTCACCAGATCTCAATCCAATAGAGCACCTTTGGGATGTGCTGGAACTGGAGATTCGCATCAGCCCACAAATCTGCAGCAACTCCGAGATACTGGTGTCAACATGGACCAAAATCTCTGAGGAATGTTTCCTGCACCTTGTTGAATATATGTCATGAAGAATTAAAGCAGTTCTGAAGGCAAAAGGGGGTCCAACCTGATACCAAGGTGTATATAATAAAGTAGTGTGTGTGTGTGTATAGCGTATATACACATATAAATTAATACTTTTAATTAGCAAGGAAGTGACAGTAAAAATGTATGTCTAATTTCTATTTCAAATCATTTTGAATCATTTACTCACCCTCATGTTGTTCCAAACCTGTATGAACCTCTTCCTTCTGCTGAACACAAAAGAAGATATTTTAAAAAATACTATGGAAGTCAATGGGGCCCATCAACTGTTTGGTTACCTACATTTGTGCTCTGCTCTCCTCTAGGTTCTTCATGGATGAAGTAATCAGTGTAGCTTGCAGCGCCCTCTGATGGTGAAGATAATCACTACACGACTGCTCTAATCAGCAGGACAAATGCTTAGGGAATTTTTTTAAGCCTTTCTTTCAAAGTCATTGTTCTATACGTGGTTAAATGACCCGGTGAGTGATACTTTAATTATTGAGTGATAATCAATAATGTGTTCATCAGTAGGTGATTGTGCTAAGTTGGGAAAAACCCCCAAAACAAAACACTTCTTAAAAGTGAAATGATTTCTGTAAATCCAGTGATCAAATGCTGTGTGGCTCTCTCAGTTTTCAGTGATCGGCTCATAGTCGTTGGTCTGTGTGTTCATTTAACCTGGAAGACCTTCTGAACATAGCTATATAAGCATGGATTTTTTAGAAAGGAGCATTTAGAAAGATGAAAAGGGAGAATCAATAAATTCTGAATAATTTATTGCCATTTTGTGAATAATATGTAATCAATCAAAAAGCAACTGTACGAGTATTTTAAAATGAAATATGAATAATGAAATTTTTGGAATCTGATTACGTAATCCGGATTACATGTATCAGTTACTACCAGGACTGCCAGGGGGCGATCTGTAATTAAAAGTTCAAGCCATTTACTTTTATTAAATGTTTAATTAACAGTCAGTTGATCTGTGTCGCAAGAATCATCTGTCTTCATATTGAACAATTTTCTTTCTTTCTTTCCTTTCCTTTTTTTTTTTTTTTTTTTACAAAATGAAAGGGTAGCTATACCTGAACA
Organism: Rhinichthys klamathensis goyatoka; assembly: GCF_029890125.1. Taxonomy (NCBI): domain Eukaryota; kingdom Metazoa; phylum Chordata; class Actinopteri; order Cypriniformes; family Leuciscidae; genus Rhinichthys; species Rhinichthys klamathensis. The sequence continues at coordinate 1,551,517 of NW_026606776.1, forward strand.
GTCACATTCAAGCACCATGTTACATACAGAGGTTTATCTCACTTTCTTCAGTGGACATACTATGTAGAAAAATGCTGGCTTACAAAATAGCCAATCACATCAATAGACAAAATGTCTGATAACAAGGTTAACAGAATATTTCCCTCTGTTCAGTTTCACAATGTCAGTTTTCACTCTCTCTCTCTCTCTCTCTCTCTCTCTCTCTCTCTCTCTCTCTCTCTCTCTCTCTCTCTCTCTCTCTCTCTCTCTCTCTCTCTCTCTCTCTCTCTCTCTCTCTCTCTCTCTCTCTCTCTCTCTCTCTCAAAAAAAATTCACTAATGTGTGTTTCACATAAGTCTCTTGAACATGTAATCAGTCAATTCTAAACTAAAGACTTTCAATGATAACAAAGCAATTTGTATGTAAAATGCCAAAAATGATGTGAAAAATACAGTTATTTACAAAAATGATATAATCTTATGGTGAGACAAGGACAGTCGGCAGATGTAGCCCATTAACCTTAGGATGAAACCTGAGGTAATTCCTTAGTCTCTGTGTTTTTGGTTCTGGATTATATCACTAAATTGACTTAACACGTCAATAATTCTAACAGGAAATTTCCAAGGGAAAAACATTCACATTTTATACAATATAAGATATGAAACATTTGCTACATCCTGTACATATTTGTCTCCTTTACATCCCATCTTACTGGTGCTGAAATATACTTAAATATGTTATAGTTTTGAAAACGGTCTCTGTACAACTATAGTTTGACTCATATGACCCTATTTCTGAATAATATTTTTTTTTTTCCATGGATACTTAACCGAAATACTTAGCCATAAAAATAGTGCTAATAATCTATTTATTATCTTTCAAATACATTTACTAGTAGATTGCTACATCCTACCAATCGATATTTCCAAAAATAGAATTGTTTGTTTCCACTTTTCACTCTTAAATATCAGTAAAAGCTGAATGTTTAAAACTTAAATTTCACAGTTGATATTCAGTTTCTGTATGGCTGTCAGATGAGAAAATCTTCTTAGAATGTACATAAAATGTTCATATGTCAACATCTGCCATTAATAATGGTAATAATCTGCAAAATTACAGGTGGACGGTTATTATCAGTTCAAACACTTTCCTTTAAAAAAACACTCAAGACAAGACAAGAGACGGAAACCAAAAGGATTTAGATAAACATGAAACGCTCTCATTAAAAAACGATATTCCCGATTGAAATGTGTGGATATTGCTGTGATATTGTCTCTGTCAGTAGAGGGGAGTTCAGGATCCTCTAGACCTGAGTGGAGTATGATCTCGTGAGAGAGGGTCTAGGGCGGGCGCAGGTGGAATATTCTGAAGGCATGTCTAGACTGCGCTGGACATGGAGCGACGTGAGTGGATCAGGACATCGGGAGGGGCGGGGGCCAGGTATGGCTGATGGTCATGTGATGCCTGTGTATAAAACCCCTGGAACCTGCTGAGCATAGAAAAACAAAGCGTTTCTGAAGAGTGTGAGAGCGAGAGAACAGGGTTAAGGTAACATTAAACCACTGAAGGATGCAATGCGTGCTTAGAATCTGCACAACACAAGGTGACTGGTATCTTTTGGAGCATCTAAGCATAGTACATGATGCCTTAAAATGCTGGAACAGAGCTAATGGGAACCCTCAGACACAATACAGCAAATTCCCCTCCATAACCAAAAAAAAAAAAAAAATCTGTATTTCCACATCCTGGATATCACTCAAAACTGTCATTTTGGTAACCCAGCCCTGGGTCAAAAATGGGACGAACCCAGCGTTAGATTATTGTGACCCATGCTGGGTTAGGATAAATGTCTGTTTATGAAATAAACATTGTTGAATATATATTAAATAGCTTACGTTAAAGTCACCATGAAATCAAAACTGACCAATTTTTGTCAAAGACTAGCCTACGTCCGGATGGGATTCAGAATGATGATCAAAACACAGATGCACTCTAAACAATGCTGGGTTGTTTTAACCCAAATTTGGGTCAAATATGGACAAACCCAAATGTTGGGTTAAAAACGTAATTTAAAAATTTGAACCCAACTTCAACTTTCATTTTCAACTGTAAATTTTTTAATTACATTTTTAACCCAACATTTGGGTTTGTCCATATTTGACCCAAGTTTGGGTTGAAACAACCTAGCATTTTTTAGAGTGTGGAGTCCATCAACACCCTCAAAGCTTCACAGTCATTTCCTCTTCATGCAACATTTCATTCGGTAACGTTAGACAGTTTTGAATGTATATGTTGTTTAATGTTTGATGATTGCGTTGTTTTACATGTGCGTAAGCGTTCTTCCACGACTTGTTTCTGCTTCTTCTTCATGTGTTTTGATCCAGAGATTCTGTACTAGATCCGTAACAGGGCCCGTTACCGTATAACAGTAAAAACATGGATAACATGAACATTCAGTCAGTGGCAGGGAAAGAGTTAAGTAGATTTGAAGTAAATATATTCACAAAGGACTATTCACAAAAATTCAAATACTTTAGAATTAACATCATATCTGTTTTCTTTATAAATCAATATTTTCAAACAGTTTATAAGACGGTAAAACTATTTGAAAAAAGTATTTAATGGGCAACTCAATCAAAATAGTAAACAAAACTTTAAGCCAAATTTGCTTAGAATACTTCATTATACTTGTATTAACTATATCTCGATCAAACGAGATATAGTCCAAATATACTTAGACCTATGGCTATATATTATACTTACACTTCTGTCAGTATAGTTCAAGTAGCCTATACTAAAGTGCAATTTTAAGTTGATGTGCTGGAAGCACGATTTATTGAGTTGTTTAATAAATACATTTGAAAAGTATTCTCACTCCCCTGACTTCTTTCCCCTTGATCCTTGAACCTTATTACAGTCGGTTTTACCGTATCAATTCCAGTGCGAGTCCTCATCCTTTGGAAGTGCATGCAAAGTGGATTCACAGTGCAGAAAACAGTGTCTTCTCAACATGTCGACAACATGTTGCTGTTCAGCTACAACTACAGTGTTTGAGGGTCAAATTAGACGTTGTTCGCGGGCAGCCAATGAAGACCATAAGCTGGCATTATGGAAATTTGTTACAAACCTACGTAGATATGTTATGGAACTGAGACCGGAATTGCTGACGACTCGTTTTGGCAGTTCAGAACCTATTCTGTCTTTTAGGAGACAATCGTCCACTTTGATCTTTAAAACTTTGCAGACGTTTTACACAGCTATTTCACACTGCATGAAAGGTAATATTCGAAAAAGCATAATAGGGGCACTTGAAGTTCCTTTCCAGCTTTATCAGTTACCCTCATCAGTCACCGGTCACTGTTCGAGTGAGAGAAAACAGTCTAACAAAACTGTTGCAGGCAGTTTCAAAGCTCACTCTCGGCTCCGATTAGTTTTCTTCTACTTTCCACACATATTCCTCTCATGAGCATGGATAGGCGAAGTTGACCTTGAACTGTTTGGACTTGCGTGATGTGCTCGTTCACGTTCGCATTCCAAAACCAGCACTGTTGGGTTACTGATTACGAATGATTATTAACCCAAATAGGGCCAAATCAACCCAGCTTCTTTACACAACAGTCTCAAACCAGTGTTGGATCCAATTATTCATGGCTATTTTAAAACCACAAGTGTGTGGATAGCAGACCTGATTCAGTAGAAAAATAGGCACATTATTATACAGTTCAGTTAGCAGTTCGAGTTCCCACACTTCCCCTCCCAATCCTGGTGTCCAATGCACCCACCCATCACCCCTTACCTGAAGGCCACTTAACTTTTCGAGTGGACTCTCTACGCAGGGCATGGCCACCATGGGCATGTTGAGCGAGGGCTCCAGGCGCTGAGGGTGCACAGGGGGCGGTAAGGGGGGCAGATAAGTCTGGGTCTGCTTGAAGTTATTGATCACACATGAGACCTAGAGGTGAACCGAGAGGGGAGGTTAATAATGGCAACAAAAATGCGCAAGGTATTTACTGTATGACAATGCAGGATTAAGGCTTTATGCCCAGAGCATGTTCAGCCTTGGCATGGTTGTGATTGTACTAAGAGGATGAAGGATGGAGTCTAAAGCCAGTGGATTAGCTACAGACTTGCTAAACATCTGAGTACTAGTATTAGCTGTTAAACAGGTCTGTGCTCAGAGTTATGACCCGTTTCACCCTCTGGCATGGCGTGAGACTTTAGATGTATTCCAATTCACACACTATTCATCCTAAATACCGGTAGTTTGCAAGGATGTGTGAAATTTAGATCTTAGTTCGTTGAAAATATTATTATTTCAGGGTGGATTTTCTGTCATTCTTTTTGAACTAATGTTGTTCATAAGCCCTTGTACAACCAAAGTGGTAATGTTCATGATGAATTTACAAATTATGCATATAACAACGGTGCCGTTTATGATGCAAATTCTAGCTATTCGTTAATGTTGTATACATGCAATGTAGTACAATGACTTACTATCTTTATGCATGCTCAAAATTATTACAGTAAGATAAGATTTAGGTAAGATTGTTTAATGTTTTTGACAGAAGTCTCTTACACTCACCAAGGCTGTATTTATTGGATCAAATCAGAGTAAAACAGTAATATTGTGAAATATTATCACAATTTAAAATAACTTTTCTATTTTAATACATTTTTAAAATGTAATTTATTCCTGTGATGGCGAAGCTACATTTTCAGCATCAGTCTTCAGTGTCACATGATCCTTCAGAATTCATTATAATATGCTGATTTGCTGCTCAAGAAACATTTCAATTATTATCAATGTTGAAAACAGTTGTGCTGCTTAATGTTCTTGTAGAAACTGCAAAAAAAATTCAAGATTCTTTGCTCAATAGAAAGAACAGTATTGATTTGAAATAGAAATCTTTTGTAACATAATAAATGTTACTGTCACTTTTGATCAATTAATGCATCCTTTAATGCATCTTTTAAAAATGTATCTTACTGACCCCAAACTTTTGAATGATAGTGCATACATTTTTGAATGGGGATGAATTCTTTAACTGAAGAATACATTGAGCAGTCTGGATGGTCTCCAGGGTTGTCAGATTCTCACCAGAAAAGCAGCGATAGCTCCTCCAGTGAGATATCCAGCGAGAACATCAGACCAGTGGTTGCGGTACTCGGCTACACGCACGATGCCCACCAGAACAGCCAATGACACGAGAGTCAGACAGAGAGTGGGTTTGGTCAGCCTTGTGCCTTTAGTCTTCCATATCAGAGTTACATACATCTGGAGAAAACACAAAAATACACATTGGTATGCATTGCATAAACACATATTTCACGACAATTCGCTCAGCTTTATACAATACAATGCAACATTATGCAACATACAACATTTGTTGTAGGGTGCTTCTCACAGCACCTTAAAAATACAGTATAGATTTATCCATACATATTACTCTTGTCTAATCATTTTCCAACTAAACTCTGCCCATTATATCCTTTTATTTGTGTTAGATGTGTTTTAACTTTTGACTAAACTCTGCCTGAAGGCCAACAGCAGCATCTCAGAGTCTTCTCTTCACTGTTGCAGGAGTTTATTGTGTGCTGCTCAAACTATGACTCTGATGTACTCCTCATCTTGATGTCTGGGCTGTTCACTTTTCTCTGGTTACATTGAGTAATAGACGTCATCCCTTAAAAGATCTACACACTGATGGGGCTAATAGGTTTCTGGAGAAACTTGTTTGTTTTGGCTCTTTTTAAACTCAAAATTTGACTTGAAACGTGAAAGTATACACCGACTTTCAAGAAATACAAGTGTACTCTTCAGTAAAGTGCAAAAGACACTGCACCACTGCCATCTCCACACTTCATTAAAGCTGCATAATCGTTCTCAAGTGTGCTAATAATAGGAAAAAGATATTGAGTACCAAATCAACACATGATGATTATTTCTTAAGGATTATATAACACAAAGTTTCCTTAGTTCACTGGATTAATGGCTGCTGAAAATGGGGCAATCACAGCATAGCATAATTCATTTTAAAATATCTAAAAATAGAAAACAGTTATTTTAAACAGTAATAATCATTTACAATATCACTGCTTTGTCCTGTATATTGATTAATTCAATGCTAAATTGGTTAATAGAATATGAATTTCTTTCAAAAACATAAAACTGTCTTAAAGGAGTAGTTCACTTTAAAAAAAACTTTTGCTGATAATTTACTCACCCCCATGTCATCCAAGATGTCCATGCCTTTCTTTCTTCAGTCGAAAAGAAATTAATGTATTTGATGAAAACATTCCAGGATTTTTCTCCATATAATGCACTTTGCTGGGCACCAAACGGTTCAAGGTCTAAATGACCGTTTCAGTGCAGCTTCAAAGGGCTTTATACGATACCAGACGATGAATAAGGGTCTTATCTAGCGAAACGATCGGTCATTTCAAAAATAAATAAAAAAGTTAAAGTTTTATAGGCACAAATGCTCGCCTTGCGAACTCTCCTGTTCGAACTCGTTTATTTTGATGAACGAATCTTTTTTCGAGTCATTGACTCGTTCATCAAAATGAACGAGTTCGAACAGGAGAGTTCGCAAGGCGAGCATTTGTGCCTATAAAACTTTAACTTTTTTATTTATTTTTGAAATGACAGATCGTTTCTCTAGATAAGACCCTTATTCATCGTCTGGTATCGTTTAAAGCCCTTTGAAGCTGAACTGAAACGATCATTTAGACCTTGAACCGTTTGGTGCCCAGCAAAGTGCATTATATGGAGAAAAATCCTGGAATGTTTTCATCAAATACATTAATTTCTATTCGACTGAAGAAAGAAAGACATGGACATCTTGGATGACATGGGGGTGAGTAAATTATCAGCAAAAGTTTTTAAAAAAATGAACTACTCCTTTAAGTAATGCTATTTTAATTTGGGTCTTGGCATCACAGCAAAACATTTAATTTGAAAATTATCTAAAAATATAAGACAGTTATTTTAAACATTACAGATTATATATTACATTTTAAAAAAATTGGATTAATTAAATGCTATATTGGTGAACAGAATTATGAATTTCTTTCAAAACCCCAAAATTCTTAAGAAATTATATTGTAAACAGGAGTTTGCCATCACAGCACAAAAATGCACAGCAAATTACACTCTCGTGTAATGGAAATCAGCACTACTGAAGGAAAGGCAAGGATGACAGTTATTTCTACATATGCTGTGTCATGTCTGATGTATACTCACCACCGTATAGACAGCGGAGTACATACTCAGTGCCGCGTCCTTCGAGGGGAATGATTTGCGGGCAGAGGTGATGAGGTACGGGTTCCCGGTGCAGGCTCTCCGCTCTGTGATGTACTGCAGCGCTGAATGGCAGCCCAGTGCGGTGTAGTTTGGCCGGCATGTAGACAGGAAGTGAGGTGTCTGGTTTCCTGTCACTACCTGCCCTGCATTGGCAAAGATGGTGGTGGTAAAGAGGCCAAAAGAATACACACCTGAGAACAAGAGAAAGATGCAAAAATTAACGTTTCATCAACCACTTGATAATTATAAGATGATTTTAATATGCTGGCCATTTAGAGTAGTTTGATATACACTATATATGATATACACAAATTTTGTAGGCAGTAAGAATTTTCTTTTTCAGTTTTCAGTAAGGATGCATTAAATTGATCACATTTAGACCTATAATGTTACAAAATATTTGTATTTCAAATAAATGCTGTTATCTTGAATGTTCTTCACCAAAGAATCCTGAACAAAATGTATCACTGTTTCCACAACAATATTAAGCAGCAAAACTATTTTCCACATTGATAATAATCAAAAATGTTTCTTGAGCAGCAAATCAGCATATTAGAATGATTTCTGAAGGATCATGTGACACTGAAGACTGGAGTAATGATGCTGAGAATTCAGCTTTGATCACAGGAATACATTACATTTCAAATATATTAGAATAGAAAAATGCCCAATATGCCAGAAAAGAAGTTGTAACGTGGCAGGAAAAGTTTGATTTTTTATATTTGAATAAGAACCCAAGAAGCAAAGAAAACTGGAGGCATTGCTTACCAAGGAAGCGTACGATGCGTCTCAGCAGTGGGTTGAAAAAGCAGCAGTCAGCCGCTATAATGGTTTTCTCCTGTGTGGCCTCAGGTTTAGTGAAGAAGGATGCGAGCTCCCCCATCAGTATCTGCAGGAGACAGACGTGGGAATGAGATTTCTCAGGTGCATAAAGCTTACAGAGAACAGCTTAGGGGAAACCACAATATTTATTTTCCTTAAACTGATTAAAATGATTGCCAAATGTACAAGGCAACATTTGTCACTGTCAAGACTGCCCGTGTTCCAGTTCCAGTTTCAGTTCCAGAATTTACACGGAGTTCACGAGAATGATAGAATCTCATTTTCAATCCCATGAATGTATAAATGCTAAATGTAGGCTATATCATGTTCAGTGTGCCGTAATGAGACTGCATTCATAAAACATGAATCCTCACAGATTGGAAAGCAACACTACATGCTGACAAATAAAAGTGTCCATGATAAAGAAAATATTTTTTTCAACTCTGGAAAGTTTATTTATATGGTTTTGCCAATCTTGAATTTTCAGTTTTGAAACCCATTTTCTAGAAAGGTTTAGTTCTAGAAAATATTATACACTTTTGAAACATTTAAAGTATATTTAAAAGTATTTGTACAAATATCATGAATTATTAATTCATAAATAATATTTTCTGTTGTGTTTTTTTCTGCATGTTGGTGGCACCATCTGATTTTTTTGGTCATGCCACATGACTTTGATTCAGCAGACAAACTTGTTTGACATATTAATAAGCAGTGAAGCAGTTTCTAAGAAATAATTATAACTTTTGGCTTTTTTTTTTTTCTTCACTATGATATCTGGACAGTATCACTTTTTACTTTATGCTCCCCCCCCACCACCAAAAATAGCTAAGTTTTACTTTTGATTCAGAAATTGAAAACATGCTCATCATATATGCAGTGTTTTCATAAGTCATTGCATTTTCAGTAATTGCACTCAATGAAAAACAAATTATATCAATCCCAAGAAACATGGACAAGCAGAAAATACTTTTAAAAATACACAATTTGCCATGGTGTTTGGTGTCTGAGTTAGTTGCACTTGTGATAAAGTTCGGTTGCCTCAAACTCAAACTTTTTTGCCTTTTTAAGTGTCTTTTTAAAGTCTTTTAACTATTTGACCTTCATAGACATGAAGATCCAGGTCAGCGTGTTATAAAAGTGGTGCTTGTTTTTATGCATTGTTGTGCTAAAAGATCTCTTATCCACTGTCTATTGCTTCATTTTCACCAATGCCACTCCAACCCTCTCACAGAGGGAAAATGGATATTATTCAGGGACATAAAAGCCTGAATTTCAGAGTGACCTTCAAATGTTTACTGATGTTCTATGAATGATATTTTTGTGTGGCATATTGTGGCATTTTGAGGGCTCTTGTGTTGCGGTTTAACAAAAAAGGGTGAAAATACACAGACAGAGGAAGAGAAAGCGAGAGAAAAAAAGAGAGAATGAATATTTCACTAGAACATCCTTGATATATCTGAGTGCACTGAAGCCGCAGTGTTGAAGCAGCAGTGATATGGCAGCCATTGTGCTTTCAAATCCTTAACACACATCATGATTATAACACATCTGCTCTGAAGAGTTTCAAAACTCTGGGAAAACTGACACACACACAGATAGATAAAACATTTGGAGTTCAATGAATGCCTCAGTGTCAAACATTAAAGGAACTCAAAGCACTCTTAGAGTAGAGTTCAGATTCGTGGAAACATTAGCGTTGTTTTATTTTGTGGTTACTTCTGTGTTTTCCTTCCGTAAAATAAAGCTGGATAAAAAATGTATTCAAAATGAATAAACGGTTCAGTCATTTAAAGGAATAGTTAATTCTGTAAATAATAATTCTGTTATCATTTGTTCATCCTCACACATCAACAAAGTCTTTGTAAGAATGTTGTGCAGTTGTGCTTGGAGTCTATTGTTTTATTTGTGATAACGCAATGAAACGAGCCAAATTGTGCAGACATTATTTTTGACCAGGCTGTCATCCAAATAAATTATGAATACATAAAAAAATGAGAGAACCAACAAATTAGTAATAACTGATTTTGTTGTAGTCAATGTATGCTTTTTTCTGTGAGCTTTTTGTTGTTCTATGCAGTTTTTTGCATACTAAAACAAAACCTGTAGCTTTAGTTTGCCTTTTTTTGGCAAATAATTTTCTCAGGTAAATACCTTAACCAAGTTAAGTGTTTTGTTCTTCCCTCATGGTCTGTTTATCACCAATTATGACTTCAGAAGACTTAATATTGCATCATATGGACAACCTTTATGGTACTTCAATGGAGATTTTCAGTACATTAGGAGGCTTAAAAATGTTATCATGTTTTTGTTCAAAATGGCAAAGTTAGGTTGACTTAATTTGACTTACACCTATAAAGTTGGCATGAAATGAATATTCACCCTATCTATTTTCAAAATGTATCCTTGCATATGTTTCATTTGAATAAAATGTCATAATGACCTTCTGGTGAAAAAGACTTGTCTTCATCATTTAGTCCGCTTGTCACCGGACCACCGGTGGGCCCAAATCCATTACATTTTTAAAACAGTAATATCCTATACTAAACCTTAACTAATCTTGACAAACTATATCATTTGAAAGCTTACAATCTCTAGTTGCCATTTTTGGTGATTGATTTTCAAAATGAATTACAGAGGAGCCATAATTCATCAATTTGCAACAAGAATATTTTCATACTCCTAAGGCGTGTTTAGACCTTTATTTTGAAATAGTGATGAACATGAAAAATCACGAAAGAAGGGTAGAAACCTTAGTTTGTTTTCATGCCAAGAGTTCAAAAGATAACATCCATTCAATTATTTTTGAAAAAAAGGTCTGAATTTTTTTTAAATATAAAGAAAAAAATTATAGATTCACCATTTGTGATGTGGCAGGAAGCTATAACGCACATACTTGTTCTTTTTGTGTTTCTTAGAGGTTGAATTCATATCAAAATCTGCCAAACTTCTCATATTACTTCTGAATAGGATGTCTACTTCATAAATTGTATGAAAATTGTGGAAATAATGGTTCATATCACTCAAAACACATTTGGAAATGGAGGCGCCCTTATGGCAGTAATGGAGTCTGGTTGTCATCTAGTGAAAAAGTTTGGTACTGCGCCCAAACAAAATCTTACTGAAAGCTCATTTTTTGAGATATCAACCCAAAATTTGAAACACAACTTGTTCAGATTTTTGACTGATTTTTTTTTTGCAGTTTTAGAGTCGCCCAGGTTTTGAAAATATAAATTTTCTATAAAATGTGAATACTTACATTTTTTACATTGTACATTTTCATAAACTCAAACTTCTATAACTTTTTTCTGTTTCACTTTCTTAATTTATTTCACTTCTACAAAAATCTGCCAAATGTCTTCTTTAAAACGAGACCAATCTTACGTCTATATTCCAAAGCATTCTTGAATTACAACCATTTAAGTTTGAAATGTGCATTTTCATGTATATTCAAAAAAAGGGGGGTGACACTTAAAGGGTTAAACCCTGCAAGTTCACAATCATCTGCCTCCACTTTTGAGTTCATCGCCCATATCTCAGAATCCAATCCCTTTTTTATTTACGATAATCCATTTCAATCGGATGTAGTACATAATTTAATACGGAAGAAATGATCTTTTGGTATTTCCTCTTCATCATGTCTCCTTTTGTGTCAAATGGGTTTGGAACGACAAAACTTTCATGTTTGTGTGAATTATCCATTATTTGTTTGAACTGAAGCAGCAGCAGTATTTTACAGTGACATTGTCACTAGCATTTTGCTGTGGTTTGCTGCATTTGGCTGTAGTTGACATAGATAACAAGAACGAAACTGATAAACCAGCAAGACATTCTCAGTGCTCAGTCCCAGCAACAAACCCCAAAGGCAACATTCTCGATGCTCACTAAACAGACAAAGAGGTAGCTGTCAGTGTCATTTCGTATAAATTAAGACACAAGGTTTAACTTGTCTTCTAGAAGCTGTAGCTGGAGAGGACAAAAAACACGGTCTTTAGAGCGGATTAATGGAAGCTGTTGAAGTGAAGTGCTTACATGTTTAATTGATGAAACAGCTCTGCTGACTCTGAAGACTTTGAGGGAAAGACAGAAAGAAAGGAGTTCAAAGCAAAAGAACATGGTGAAAAACAGATCGATAAACCACCGAAAGAAACAGATTGATAAACCACAGAAAGAGGGAGAAATAAAAAAGAAAAGAGAGATGGTAGCTGAAGTGGCGGGCCTGTCTGTTTCCTAAGGAAATCATGTGAACATCGTCGACACAGGCGTTTTGTGGCAGCTGGGAATGCTGTCAAATCCAAAGCTTCTAGCAGAAAAGTACCAAAAAAAAAATGCAAGCACTTAGGCGATGTTGAAAACACTCTAATGTCTACAGTGGGTGTCAGACTGTCGGTCAACAAATAAACCATACAAACACCACAGAATGCCGAATGATCCGAACGTTCTGGCAAAGGCAAAGGATAAAATCTACATATCTACACTGATGAGCCAAAACTTTATGACCACCTGCCTAATATCGAGTTCTTACCAGAACCAGGAAATATGACCATATTAGCCCAGTTCTGTCAACACTGCATTGGCTGCCTATTAAATTTTAAATTTTAAAATATTGCTGATTACTTACAAAGCACTAAATGGTTCAGCTCCGCAGTACTTGAGCGAGCTCTTAACGCATTATAGTCCTTCACGCCTATTGCGTTTTCGAAATTCCGGCCAGTTGGTAATACCTAGAATATCAAAATCGACTGCTGGCGGTAGATCCTTTCCCTATTTAGCACCAAAACTCTGGAACAATCTTCCTAACATTGTCTGGGAAGCAGACACACTCTGTCAGTTCAAATCTAGACTAAAAACACATCTCTTTGACCTAGCATACACATGACACACTATAGACTTCCTTAATTCAAAATTCGGCTGCATAGTTTAGATCAGCCGGAACCGGGAACACCTCCCGTAAATTCTGATGTACTTGGTACATCATAAGAAGGATGGCGTCTACGCTAATGTTAGTCTCTCTGTTTATCCCGAGGGACCCTCTATGGTGGACCTGCGCCTGGACCCATCCCAACTCATCCTGAAGTGCCAGCCTCATCAGCCCTGTGAAGGCCTCATCGACACGACAGCCATCGACACTGATCCTCAACAACTCGTCTCCATACCGGCGTGATTACTTCGACTTCCAACCAGATGGAAATGGATAAATACTCTAAATGTTACGATCCAATCTGACTTGTAATGCAGCCCGAATCATACACTGTTCCTTCGTTGGCCAGAGGAGAACTGGCCCCCGACTGAGTCTGGGTTCTCCCAAGGTTTTTTTCTCCATTCTGTCACCTGATGGAGTTTTGGTTCGTTGCCACTGTTGGCTTGGCTTTTGGCTTGCTTAGTTGGGGACATTTCATATTCAACAATATTATTGATCTGCCTTACTTAAGGTGGACGTTGATGCAATTTTCTTCTAGAAACAAACTTTGTTGTATTATTTTCATGTTATCACTGTGAAGCTGCTTTGATACAATCTGTATTGTAAAAAGCGCTATATAAATAAAGGTGACTTGACTTGACTTAATATGCTAATATGCTCTGCGTGCTGCCAAAACACAATGTTTTTAGGCACAATGACATTGGCAGCAGATCTTTCAAGTCCTTTAGGTTGTGAGGTGGAGCCGCCATGTATTGAACTTGTTAGTCCAGCACATCCCAAAGATGTTTAATTGGATTGAGATCTGGAAAATTTGGAGACCAGGGCAAATGTTCCTCAAACCCTTCCTGAACAATGTGTATAGTGTGGCAGGGTGCGTTATCCTGCTGAAAGAGGTCACTTCCACCAGGGAACAACAATGTTTAGGTAGGTGTCACATGTTAAATCTTTGTCCACCACATGAATTCGCCGGACCCAGGGTTTCCCAGCAGAACATTGCCCAGAACGTCACACTCCCTTCTCCAGCTTATCCTCATCCCACAGTGCATCCTGGTGCTATCACTTCCACAGGTAAACGGCACACATGTCCAGGGACATTCATGTGATGTAAAAGAAAACGGGACTCATCGGACCAGACAACCTTCTTCCACTGCTCCAAGGTCCAGTTCCAACACTCGTGTGCCCATTGTAGCCGCTTTCAACAGTAGACAGGGCTCTTTGATTTGTCTGAGGCTACGCAGCAATGTGATGCAAAGTGTGTTGTGACACATTCCTTCCATAACCATCATTAAAATTTTGTGTAACTTGTGCCACAGTATACCTTCTGTTGACTCAGACCAGACTGGATAGCCTTCGTTGTCCTTGTGCATCAATGAGCCTTGGGCGTCCAACACCGTGTCGCCAGTTTGTGGTTTGTCCCTCCTCAGACCACTTTTGGCAAATTCTCACCACTGCTGACCGGGAGGATCTTTATTCCTGACCATTTCTCCTACATCCAGTACATTGATTACGAGAACTGATTGTTTTCTTACCATCTACCCAGACTTTAATATGTGGCCTTGTTAGGAGATGATCAGTGATATTCGCTTCACCTGTGACTGGTCATAGGTCACACCAACTCAACTACATCATTCACTCATTCACAATGCTGCATGGGAGTGGACGGCCACCTCTATCGTACTGATATGTTTACCACAGTTCTCTGATTACTGGATCTTTCATTGTAACATTATGGCTGTGCAGTTCTTCACATGGAATTTGCTTGCGCTGATCACGATTAAGTTGAAATACCTGAAGTACCAGACTTCTGACTTCAATAGATGCATCTACCATTGATAACATCATGGTAGTTTTGTACTGAGATCAAAATCTCTATGTATAAAGGGATGAAATGACTAAAATATCTGGAACCCAACTGTCGCACAGTACTGTCTAAAGTAAGTAAGGTCAAAAAATGGGATGGCATTTTTACATCAGATGGGATGATCAGCAGTACTTGAACCACCAACTGTTATTTTACCCAGAAACTTGGCAAAAGTGTCTAAATACAAAATTAAGGTGCAGCAGGCAGCCAGAAGATTTTTGCACAAGGACAAAATTAACTTTAATTATGGTATTTGACAAATGTCAAATTAAATGAGGAGAAGCATCGTGAAAATACATCTTGCAGAAATTAGATTTCTCAGAGGATGCCTGAGCCAAAAAAGCAGTCAGTAATTCGCTCTGTAATTTTTACTGAGGCTGTGTGAAGAAAAAGACAGACGTGCTTGATTAAGTCATAAAGCATGCCTGCCAAATTTACATAACCCTGTCTTGTCTGACACTGTACCTTACTGAAAAGACCAGAGGCCAAGTGCATAAACACAGACATAATGTTAACACTGTCTTAAGAACTAGCAGTTACCCAAGGAGCAATCAGTCTTCATTTTCAGATTCAAATAGCTAGCTTATGTCTTAAAAAGTTATGACCAGTCTTAAAGAGAAAAACTTGTAAGAGTAGTCAAAGCGGTTTATGTAACCAGCCACAGCTTAATCAACATAAGTGTCCATGCTGGTCAAAGCTGGTTATTTTGGTGCTGGTCTAGCTGTTAGACTTGGCTGGTGAAGCTGGTTGACCAAACAAATCTTGCTTGTTGGTTAAGGAACCTGGTGGGTTCCCAAAAACACCATATAGTTATGATTTATCTTTTCTGCAGGATGGTGCCCCTGGAACAACCATGGTTAGCAGAGCAGGACCATATCACCCCACCAACAGTACTGGACAGTACAAAGCCCCAGGCGTTGGCCCACTTCTCTTCTGCCAAACCAATTCTCTCGCTGGACTGGGTACTTATAATATACCGTACAGTCCAAAGTGACATAGAACAATATTAATAATTCATTATACACTTCATGTGCCAGGGGCTTTTTGGAAAAGGAGCACGGTCATCGTTTCTAGAGAGACATGGGAAAAGTACAGAATTGCTACAGTAAAATACTACTGTAATATATGAAAAGTAATAGTTCGACCAAAAGAAATGAAAATTCTGTAATCATTTATTCACCCTCACATCATTCCAAGTTAGAATGTTTTTCTTTTTTCTGTGGAACTCAAAAGCAGCTCATTACGAAAATCTTTCCAATACAACAAAATCATGTTGTTGTCAAACTGTCAAACAAGCTGTCAAACACACAAAACAATTAATCAACCAATCAACCAATCAATCAATCAATCAACCAACCAACCAACCAACCAATCAACCAATCCATCCATCCATCCATCCACTGTAAATTTTAAAGTCCCCCTATTATGCTATTTTAAAGGTCTTTAATTTTGTTTTGGAGGTCTCCTACAATATGTTTACATGCATCCAAGGTCAAAGAACACTTTAATTTTCTCATAATATACATTGAAGCATCACCTCTTTTCTCACAGTGTCTAAAACAGTTGGATCAAGGACCCAGTCTCTCTAAACCAGTGGTTCCCAAACCTATCCTGGCGACCCACCAACACTGCACGTTTTCTTTGTCTCCCTAATCAAACACACCTGATTCAACTCATCAGCTCATTATCACATGGGTTAATGAGCTAATGAGTTGAATCAGGTGTGTTTGATTAGGGAGACAAAGTAAACGTGCAGTGTTGGTGGGTCGCCAGGACAGGTTTGGGAACCACTGCTCTAAACCCTTCCTTTCCGAGAGCCTACTCTGCTGTGATTGGTCCAACGCTATCTCACGACCAATTCGTACGAGTGACTAAAAGGTGGCTAATTCGTACTAATTCATATGACGTCACTCGTACGAATTCGTACGATTTGTCTAAACCCACGTGATGGGTAGGTTTAGGGGCGGGGTCAGGGGTAGGTCATTCGTACGAATTCATACGAATTTGGTAACTCGTAAAATATGTACGAATTAGCAAAAATCGTACGAATTTGTACGAGTGAGGTCGTATGAATTAGTACAAATTAGCCACCTCGTAAAATTCGTACGAATTGCCGTGAGATCGGGCTGGATTGGTCAGATGGCCCTGTCTGTTGTGATTGTTCTACCACTAAAAGCGCATATCTAAATTTCAGCTCTGGAAGCTTCCTGAGCACTTGATACACAGTGATACGAACAGTAACAATGGCGTCGTTTTTACCATGTCAAATCGAGCCCGTGCCCACATTACTGACGACTTGATTCAAGCATCATTTCTTTTTTTTGGGAGGTAATAACTCTATTTATTGTGCATTTTTATCTTTGAAACTTTGCAGTGCCTTTCCCTACACCACAGCTCATGTTCCGCATTTGTTTTTCCACACATTCCCTTGTTCATGTGAAAAGCAGCAGCATTAACCTTCTGCTAAATTTCATATTTGCTGTTCCACAGAAAGAAAAAAAAAAACAAGTAGCCTACCGGTAATCCGGATTTGGAACAATATAAGGGTGATTAAATGCCGACAGAAATGAAGAACAATTTAAACATCAAGAAATTATGCACTTCTTCAACACACACTGACAGTTTGCTCAGCAGACTTCCCAGTTCCTCCTGAGACTGGCACCCTGCTCGAGGATTCAGGAGAGGCGAATTCACCCTGCTCTGTTTTCATAGCGTTACCATGGCATCACTATGACAGCTGATGCACTCACGCTCCTGCTAATCCAATGCAGATCACAAATAGACCGCACCACATCACAGATCACATTCATTTCCACATGCTGTCAGGCAAATTTTTAGCTGTCGTTTGAATACACCAAACTGAGATTCCAGCACCAGTGTGTTTGCACATAATCTTTTCTGCGCATAATGTGTGTCCACTGTTATCACAATCTTCTTACATTCCTTTCGTCTAGTTGCTCTTTTCTCTTGCCCTTTTTTGGGGTTTTACACTCTGTCATTTCTGATTTCTGGGATTTTGTCCTTCTGTCTTTCTGCGGGCATCTCTCCAAGTACCATATAGAGAAACTGGGTTAGCATCTTCCCTCTATCTCTCTCTACCACCACCAGCTCTTCTTTTCTCTTCATGCTTTATTCTCTTCTTTAAACTCAACATGAAAATTAATTTGACCCCGTTTATTTCCCTAAAGCATCTTTTTAGTCCCATTGTGGATTATTCATCAGTGCACATTACTCCGAGGAAAAACAAATGCTTGTCTTTGTAATCATTCATCAAAATGTAATAACGCTCTTCCTCTGAAATGCCTTTCCTTGGTGATGCAGGTCTAAAATACAGAGTGCTATTCGTTAGCATTCCCATCTCAATGGAAGTTGCTCGGCTAGGGGAGGACACGATTTGAAATCTGCCAGATTCTGGGTGCAGATCTACAGCCATGTGTCTTGAGCCGTAAACGTCAAATGACTAATCACTTTGCAGCTGCAGAAAAATGACAGCATGACAAAATTTTTTGGCTGATGGCACCACAAGACTGCACAAAAACCCTTAGTGATTAACCTGACCTGTGAAATCAAAGTCCTTCAAAACAAACAGAGTACTGGTAAAATATATGCTTTAATATAATAAAATATTTAAATATATCTTAAAAAAAAAAAGAAAAAATCTTAGTTGATGTCACCTACCCTTTTATTTTTCAACCACCCACCTCCAACCACCTGACTCCTTTCTGGTAACGCCCACTTTTTACGACCCAATCATTTCCCATTCAAAATAAAAGTCCCATTTTTTTCTCACTCCGATTCCCTTTTCACAACACTGATAGTGATGTCAGGCGTGATAAATTTAGTAGATCGTTTTTTATTTTAATTTAAAAATCATACATTTTTGATTAATATACATTACCGTTCAAAAGTTTAGGGTCGGTAAGATTATTTTAATGTTTTAAAATACGTCTCTTATGCTCATCAAGGATGAATTTATTTGACGAAAAATGCAGTAAAAAGAGTAATATTGGGAAATATTATTACAATTTACAACAACTGTTTTCTATTTTAACACTTTTTAAATTTCTATTTATTTATGTGATTGTAAAGCTGAATTGTCATGAATGTTGAATGTCACATGATCATTCAGAAATCATTGTAATATGCTTAGTTATTAAAAAAAAACATTTATTATCATTATGTTATTATGCTGTTTCTTTTGTGGAAACCATACTACATTTTTTTAAGATGAGTTGAAAGTTAAAAAAAAAAACAGCATTCATTTGAAAAAGAATTTTTGAAATGGAAGTCTTTACTGTCACTTTTATTAATTGTAATGTGTATTCCCTGAAAAAAAGTATTCATTTCTTTAAAACAACATTTGACAAAAACCAAACTTTCCTTTGGTACTGTAATTATTAATTTCTTTATTTTTAATTAATTGAACTTTATTATCCACCAATGTGGACATTTTTCTTTAGCTTCTCATAAGACACAAAAGTTCTACACAATTAAGACAATGATACATTTTTTTTTGCAATTAATACAATTAATTTGTAATTTTATGAAGCTTCTTATTTTAATGCACATTTACAGTTTCAATTGAGCCTTTTCTCTTTACAAACATTTCCTTGTTTTTGTTAATGAATATATTGTTTGCTGCTATAGTTGTTATTCACAAATAATTTTGCTTTGAGTGCCTCGTTTCTATTGTAAACTCAAATACATATTTTACTGCTTTGTGCACACTTCCTGCTATCTTGCTACCTTTTTTTTTGCTTTCTTGCTACCTAGCAACCTTGAAGAATCGCCCTTTCGTGATGCGATCTGCCACGCTTTTCATGTGAAGGTCACAGCAGTGCACGATGCTTGGGTTGAGCTGTGCACTGAAGTCCTGACACAAGTCATGTGAAAAGGTCTTCATGTTCTCCATTTTTCACATTTCCATCCACAAACAGTCCCCGTTTCTTTCTTTCCTCTAGCACATCTCTTGCTCCATGCCCACATGGCCAACTCCCAGTGTTCCCGAGGCTGAGTAGGAGTGTTAAACAAAAGCAGATGCTTTAATCTAAGGCTTACTAAGATTAGGCTGTGGATCGTCTCCACAGAGAGAGGTTAAACACATCCGCTGGGCATTGCTGTACACTTACAAGAGCGGATGACACGGATCTCAATAAGAATATCATCTTTGTGTGTGTGTGTGAGCCTCTCTCTCTCTCTTCATCCATTCCTCTTTTTACACCCTATTCTCTATCAGTAATGTTTTCCTATTTCACTGCCTTGCTCAAACACTTATTAGAAAGGTAAAGTGGATAATTTCAGGAT
Source organism: Rhinichthys klamathensis goyatoka (assembly GCF_029890125.1). NCBI lineage: Eukaryota > Metazoa > Chordata > Actinopteri > Cypriniformes > Leuciscidae > Rhinichthys > Rhinichthys klamathensis. Next base: position 1,571,707 of record NW_026606776.1, read on the forward strand.
TGCTGATGCCCCATTAAAACGCATCTCATTTGTGTTTTTAAAAAAACATTGTAATTTTAACTGTAAAACACTAAGGTAAACCTGTTAATTAGGTGAAATACTGTAATAAATCTAATGAGACATTTCATGTAATTTTACAGTAAAATCCAGTTAAATGTACAGTTTTTGGAAGTGAAAAGGAACAGCTTATAGTTTACAGTGAAAAAAACATGTAAATTGGAATTCAATTCTGCGTGACATCTCATATGTGACAGTTTTTCGTCGAATTAACTTTCTTCTAGCTTTTTTTCTCTCAGTTATGGACATTAGGGTTTTATGTTACATCTTATGTTGTCAAATTAACGTTTATTCCATTATATTAGTCATGTGACCATGAAAGTGTTTTTTTATTTGTGTGTGCACCTTCTATACATTAGTATTATCTCTGCTCATGACAAAAAAGCTATTCACATTATATCAGTATTTGCTGTAAATTTAAGTTAAATCCGTGAAATAAAAATGTTTGCTACCGTATTTTATAACCAGACCTGCCTCCCCCATAAGAACATCATCCCTTCTCACATGAACAATTATACAGCAATTAGTTCCTGTCCTCAAATTTGATTGGCCGATCACTCAGTACCGGGAAGTTTCACTGTTTCTGTTACTCCAACTGTCTGTGTTCCCAGCGTTCCTCTCTCTCTCTCTCTCTCTCTCTCTCTCTCTCTCTCTCTCCACTATCATGTGAGCATCCTCAGACAAACAGAATGAGGTCACAGAAACACACTTATGGCAATCCCGCATTACTGGCATAGGAGCACACAGTCCCCAAACATCCATCAAGAAAACAGAGTTGTGACATCAGGAGCTGCAGCTTCTCACTGGATGAAGCTGTGAATCTCTGCTGGACCAGAACTCGCTTCAGATCAAAGACACAGACTGTATCAGAGCTGCCATATTTACCAGAAAAACAGACTGCCAAAAACTCAGATAGCAGCATGAATAATTTAAGGTGTATTTGTTAGCATTTGTAGACTTCATTAAAGCACCATTAATGGAATAGTGTCATTATTTACTCACCCTTATGTTGTTCCAAACCTGCTGCTCCTGGTACCAAAAATATATATTTTTCCATTCAATGACAAAAAGATGGTTTGATTTTAATTGGATTACTGTTTACTGGCCACATGATCTGAGGTTTCAATCATGTCTGTATTAGGGTCAGAATTTTGTTCAAATCACTAACCCCATTTGAGAAATAATAATAGTGATGCATTTATCAACAAATACTACTGATACAAAACAGATTTTTTTTTTTTTTTATTGATGAAATGGGACAGCTGCCAACGACCGGTTTCAATAAATACCCTGGCATTAAGAGTGCTTTGAAATAATTTCAATCCAGGCTTGTTGGAAAAATGTACCTGTGGCAGAAAGTTACATTTAAAAGTAATGCAGTATTGCATTACTTTGCTAATGAACTAATATACTTTTAGTAATGCATTGCGTTACTTTCTCTCACCTGGGCTTGCTTGTTCCATGTTTTGGAAAATGTAAACCCCGAAAGGGAAATGAATAAGCCTCAGGCTGAAAGAAAATATGCCTGTAGAGTAGAGGGCGCCACTCAAACAAACCTTTCAGCAATCCATTCTGGATTGACGAAGAATAGGATGCAGGAGAAGAAAGTTCAAAACTTTACTTCAGCAATAAAAACAAAAAAATTAAACACAAATATGATGGTTATTTAAAGCCATTTTTGCTTATAAGTATGGTTGAATTGGACCATCACCAAATACATTGGTTAAGAAAGTGAGATTAAATAACCTACATAAAGTATATTTGTGTAATTTAACATATTTAATTATGGCAGGTTTGTGTAATATTCTTAGTTTGCATTTCACAGTTTTTATTCATTTTGAGGAATACTGAATCTGTTTTTGTGCATGTGAGATGAGTAAATGCCTGCTCACATTTAGTCTAGAACTAAGCATCATGTTCACACAACGCCTCTGCACATACTCACGATTTCTCTCAATAAGGGCACAGGAGAGCTCAGTCAATAAATGGAAAAACAAAGGAACTTGCGTTACATATTTAAAAAAGTAACTCAGATATTTTGTTGTAAATTTAAAAGGAATGAGTGACTTGTCTTTACTAGCCTACTTAATTGAAAAAAGGTAATCTGATTACGTAACTTTCAATGCGTCTCCACTAATTACTTTGGCTATTCTACATATCGCAGGAGTTCGGAATAATCTTGAGATAAAAATACATTTGCTAAAGCAACCATGCTATTTTAGCTTGCTTCTGAAAGTCTTTGAGCTCTTTTTATTTCTCTGTTAATTGTCTACTACAAAGGTGGACATTCAAAGAAGACTTAGAATACATAATGTTGTTAAAGGGTTAGTTCACCCAAAAATGAAAATTCTGTCAGTATTTACTCCCCCTCATGTTGTTCCAACCCCGTAAGACTTTCATTCATCTTCGGAACACAAATTAAGATATTTTTGATTAAATCTGAGCCCTGGATCACTCCTCCATAGGCTTCTTAAGGGATCGAAACTGGCCGGCCCAAAAGTTATGAAAGACATCGTTAAAATAGTCCGAGTGACTACAGTGGCTCAACCTTAAGTTTATCAAGCGACGAGAATACTTTTTGTGCGCAAAAAAACAAACAAAAACAACGACTTTATTCAACTAATCATTTCCTTCTCTGTATGGCCGTGATATTTCACGTAGTGATATTGCGCAAAGCTTCTGGGTTGCACGTCACACGTATGCTCGCTATTGGCCGACGCTGGTCATGTGTCTGATGCGTGTGACGTAAAACACAGAAGCTTTGCGTAGTTTCACAACGTGAAATATCACGGCCCACAGAGAAGGAAATGATTAGTTGAATAAAGTCGTTATTTTTGTTTGTTTTTTGCGCACAAAAAGTATTCTCGTCGCTTGATAAACTTAAGATTGAGCCACTGTAGTCACTCGGACTTTTTTAACGATGTCTTTCATAACTTTTGGGCCGGCCAGTTTCGATCCCTTAAGAAGCCTATGGAGGAGTGATCCAGCTCTCAGATTTAATCAAAAATATCTTAATTTGTGTTCCGAAGATGAACGAAAGTCTTACGGGGTTGGAACAACATGAGGGGGAGTAAATACTGACAGAATTTTAATTTTTGGGTGAACTAACCCTTTAAGCTAAATTATTGTGATTTATTTTGTTATATTCAGAGCTTGACACTGACAGCCCTTCACTCTTATTTTAAGTAAAAGACCCGCCTGGACTTTCTGTTTTTGTGTTCGACAGAAGAAAGTCATATGGGTTTGGAATAACATAAATAAATGTTAACAAAATTTTCATTTCTGGTGAACTACTCTGGTGAATTGAAGGCATTGTGAACTGAACGTTACTCCCTCGTTTAAGAGACGACAGTTTTCGTCCCTATGACTTCCATTGTATTGTCTGTACATTCAATGGAAATCAAATCTCTTTGGTCACCAAAATTCTTTAAAATATCTTATCTTGTGTTCAGCAGAAGAAAGAAATGCATACAGGTATGGAGTGAGTAAATGATGACAGAATTTTCATTTTTAGGTGGACTATCCCTATAAACTAGCTGTAGGCTATACTGAAAAGGAACTGACCCCAATCCAGTACTCAGTGGCACTCCACTCTTTAGGGAACACAAACTATGACTGCTGAGAATGATAGGGCCACTTGACATCTTCAGATGTGGAGAGGCAGCGTGTCTCAATAATTAAGCCCTTCAGCGGGGTTCAAACACGTGTTTACAGCACGAAAATCTGCGTTGTTTAAGACGCTAGAATTGACGGGAGAGTTTTTCCCTTTTCACGATCACCGTTTCCAGATTCAACTCTCAGCAAAAGATAGAAAGCACTAACCGCCCACACACACTCCAAGAACCCACATATTCACACACGTGCACACTCATGCACGCACGCACACACACAGGGCGCAGATGCAAACGCTCACTATCCTCAAGACAAAGAGATAAAGGCAGTTACACACAAAGAGAGCATGCTCACACATTCACACACAAGTTGAGAAAAAGAAGCCTTTCTCTGTGAATTCTTTTTCCGAATGCAAAAACAAATTTGATTGTCCCATTTCTGAGCGAAATATGACCTGAACATTTCATGATTCACCCCTTTATATGCTCACATAGACACCTGTACATTACATTTTATAACATAATAAATAAAATACAATAAAAAAATAATACAACAAAAATAAAATGAAACAATAGAATTAAAATAAAACAAAACGCACATCACAGAAGACACACGGCAAAAGATGTAACCACTAAAATAATTTCTTACTGTTTTCAGACTTCACACTCACACACAGACTAGACACACATGGCAAGAAAACACACAGCTTTGCCCAAATGAAACCTCAGGTGACTCTCAGCCCGCAGAGGGAGCCTCAGGTGTCCCTGTGCAGACTGCTGTCATCTTCCATGTGAAGGAAGAAAAGAGCTGTTTTTCACCTTCTGCTCTCATTTGCACAGATGAGGAACGTGTATGTGTGTGTGTATAAATAGTCAAAAGTGAAGAAAGCCCCTCTGATGTCTGATAGTGGTCTCTCACCATCTGTTTCTGTGATGTTGGGTGAGAGACAGATTTACCCTTCCTCTGAAAATGAATCATTTGACCGCTGGGAAATCTGTATTTTTTCCTGGCTAGTTGAATCGAGACTTGTGTTGACCTCATCTAGCTTACATTTATTACACTGCACCACACTGTAGATATCTGACCTTGTTAATGTCACTTTTGTTTGGTCTGACCTAAATAACAATGACATGAGTCATGACATCCCAACCCTGACATCCAAACCGGAAACAGAGCAGGCCCAAAGCACGCTCTCTACGCAAGTACATGGACTACCGTTCAAAGGTTTGAGGTCAATAAGATCTTACTTTTTTTTTTTTTTTTACTTTTATTCAGCAAGGATGCATTACAGTATCAAAAGGGACAGTAAAACGTTAATACATTGTTACAAACATTTCTATTTCAAATAGGTGTTGTTCTTTTCCTGTTCACCAAAGATCCTGAAAGAAAAGATTATCACATTTTTCACAAAAATATTAAGCAGCACAACTGTTTTACTGTTTTAACATTGATAATAATAAGAAATGTTTCTTGAGCAGCAAATCAGCATATTATAATGATTTCTGAAGGATCATGTGACACTGAAGACAGAGTAATGATGCTGAAAATTCAGTTTTGTCATCACAGGAATGAATTACATTTTAAAATATATTTAAATAGAAAATTATTTTAAATTGTAATAATACCTCACAACATTACTATTTTATTGTATTTTTGATCAAATAAATGCAGCCTTGGTAAGCAAAAGAGTTAGTCACATTAGCGAAATTTGTAGGGAAAAAGTTTTCAAATTATTTTTTATTTTTTTGGGGGGTATTTGGGGGGTCCACTGTCCATTATCAAGTGTAGCGATGCATCAAGAACCGCTCATACAGAATTCACTTTCAAACCAATAAGCCACTTTCTGTTGGTCAACACACCAAATGTGATGAACAACTTGAAACCAATGCGAAATCTTTCTCCGAGCGGGAAATTCCTGATCACATGGATTACAATTAAAATGTTGGATTTATCCCTTCCCTACCCTGCTGAAAAAAGCTTAAAATCCCCCCAAAAATCCAAAATGGTCTCAACTATAGTTTAAATGAATAATTCTAGTGTGTAACTGACACAACCTGGTTACGCAGTTTTTGTTGCAGGTAAACCAGCCTGACCGGTGTGACCTTGGAAGGTGACCAACCACGACCAGCATGAATCTGCGCAAAACAAACCAATAACTAAACTAATATTAAATACAACTACTTCTAAAGTGTTACCAGTTGAACCAGTTACAGGTATAGTTCACCCAAAAAAGAAAATTCTGTCATCATTTACTCGCTCTCATGTCGTACCAAACCCATTAGACTTTCGTTCATCTATGGAATTTTGATGAAATCTAAAAGATTTCTGTCCTTCCATTGACAGCTACGCAACTACCACTTTGACACTTCAAATTGTTCATAAAGAGATCGTAGAACTAATCCATATGAATAGAGCCGTTTAGTCCAGATTTTCTGAAGAGACACGATCACTTTATATGATGAAAAGATTGAGGCTTTTATTCACATTTAAACATTGATCACGAACATAAACAGAAGCTCAACCGAACCGGCTTAATACGTGAGAACAAACCTCTTGCAGAAGCTTAAACGTGCTGTGAGAATGAATGAGATTGAACACGAGAATGAAGCTCATTGGTTCTCGCACGTCAAGTGAACATGCTTGAGCTTCCGTTCACCACAACTGATGTGTTCGCTGATGAATGTTTATATGTGAATAAAAACCTAAATTCAATCTGTTCATCATATAAAGCGATCGAGTCTCTTCAGAAAATTTGGACTAAACCACTTAATTCATAAATATTAGTTTTACGATCTCTTTATAAACTTTTTGAAGCGTCAAAGTGGTATTTGCGTAGCTGTCTGGAGAGACAGAAATCACTTCGATTTAAAAAATATCTTTCTTTGTGTTCCGAAGATAAACAAAAGTCTTAAAGGTTTGGAAAGACATGAGGGTGAGTAAATGATGACATAATTAAAAATTTTTGGGTGAACAAACCCTTTAGGATAATCTAGGCTGATAGTCGTAATTCTTATATCACAATTATTTCTCTTACATTGCAATGAGATTAAAAAACAAGCATGGAGCCATTTGTCTACAGATTTCAATATGAACTCAATAGCTTCTATACACATACATTTTATAGCTACTGTATATACTTATAAATGTATGTAAACAGTTGTCTTATTATGTATGTTTATGTTTCTCCTAAGACATTACTTTAGTAGCAATTTTTCTCATTTCATTATCCAGATTAACACATGGCAAATAAGTTAGTGAAATATCCAATGCATAAGATCACAACACACTGACACGCATTCACACTCATTAACGATCCCACACGCCGACACACTGACGTACACACACGTGTGGCACCTCAGAGAAGTGTGAGTTTATGAATGGCAGTAAAACTCTTACTGTGACAGTAGGGATGGCGGTGACCAGAGAATACACCAGCACCGGGGGAGCTTTGCTGTCGTCTTCAGGTCCTGGATACGGCTTGGAGAAGGCTTTATCAAAGCAGAAGAATCCTTGAACGTGCACCGGGAATGTGTCCGTATACTCAAAGTAATATGCCAGGAGAACCGTTCCTGCCATGATCACCAGCTGGAAATAGAACATGATTCCAGTTTAGAATAGAAAATCCGTTCTGTTCTAATAGGTGGATGGTGCGGTTCTGGAATAAAACACAAGCTGCAGTCGGAATCTTCGGCTGAGTGAAGGAATAAAAAGAAGAAAATAAAAAAGACAATTCTCCCCCGTGAGAGAAGTCACAGGAAATTTTGTGGAGTGAATGAGTGAAAGCAGCATGAAAGGATATTGTGAGAACGGCTAGAATCCCTTCAGCTATGCCTATCTATAGAAATAAAAAAAGAGGCAAGGAAGACACAAATAAAGAGAGGCATTTTACGGAAAAGAAAACAAGAAGATGAGAATGATCAAGGGAGAGAAGAAAAATAAGGGGAGGAGGAAAAGAGATGGCAATGTTGTAGAGAGAGAGGGGGGGGCTGGAGAGATGGGAGAGAGAGAGAAAGAGATGGGAGAGAGAGAGAGAGAGATGGGAGAGAGAGAGAGAGAGAGAGAGAGAGAGAGAGAGAGAGAGAGAGAGAGAGAGAGAGAGAGAGAGAGAGAGAGAGAGAGAGAGAGAGAGAGAGAGAGAGAGAGAGAGAGAGAGAGAGAGAGAGAGAGGGAGGAAGGGGGGCGTGTGCATCTGTGCTCACAGCGGGAGAGGAATACATTGCTTCAGTACAAGTAATGCATGCAGTTCTTTAGAATTTTGGGCAGCAAAGATAAATAGCATTAGATTTATTAAAATAATTTATAGAATGGCACTTTCAGTTAATAGGGTACAAAATAGGGTTTTAAACTCAAAAATTATATTATTTTTCTTTTCAACAAATTGTAATGACATGCAGAATCTTTAGAAAACTCTGACGGTCAACCCTAAATATTATAGCCGTTTATACGTTTCTGTATTTTCGTTTGCTATTTTTTATTTATTTTCTAGCAATACACAATGCATAAATATCAAAATAAAAAAAGTTACTAAAAATAGGTTAAATTTTACTTTAAGGTGTTCGTGTTACAGTGTAATTATACATTTAAGTACAAATAATTAACTACATGTATACTATGAAGTGTGGTTTAGGGTTAGTTAGTTGCATGTTATAAGTGTTAACTAAAAAATATCATGCTAGAATGGGAATCAGGTTTCCATATTTAGCCTAAACGGTTGGAGTTTGCTAGTTTGGGACCGGCTGTGGGTTTACATTTGACAAACTCAAATTTCCCATTGATACATTCTTTTTTTTATTTGATTTACAACTGAATCTAATCTAATAGTTCTTACTATAAAAAACACGGTGTTTTGTGGCTCTAATGCTTAAAAAAAACCTGAGACAAGTGTATTCGTGGAAAGTATTTGCATCATGCATGTTTAGGTGCAGCTGTGTGAATCAGCAATGACATACAGTATTGGATTCATAACCATAATGTGCTATGAAAGATTAACAGATTATAGTTCAGCGCAGACTTATACTGTAGCAGCTGATGTTCAGATTTATCAACTAAACATTTCTGTCATTCATGTTATTCTTTTTGTTATGGTTGCAATATTGCTCACATTATCAGTCAACACGGATCTTCTTGGCTTCTGAAATCATCTAGTTTTTCAACATATACAGGTCCTTCTCAAAATTAGCATATTGTGATAAAGTTCATTATTTTCCATAATGTAATGATAAGAATTAAACTTTCATATATTTTAGATTCATTGCACACCAACTGAAATATTTCAGGTCTTTTATTGTTTTAATACTGATGATTTTGGCATACAGCTCATGAAAACCCAAAATTCCTGTCTCAAAAAATTAGCATATTTCATCCGACCAATAAAATAAGTGTTTTTAATACAAAAAAAAAAGTCTACCTTCAAATAATTATGTTCAGTTATGCACTCAATAGTCAATACTTGGTCGGGAATCCTTTTGCAGAAATGACTGCTTCAATGCGGCGTGGCATGGAGGCAATCAGCCTGTGGCACTGCTGAGGTGTTATGGAGGCCCAGGATGCTTCGATAGCGGCCTTAAGCTCATCCAGAGTGTTGGGTCTTGCGTCTCTCAACTTTCTCTTCACAATATCCCACAGATTCTCTATGGGGTTCAGGTCAGGAGAGTTGGCAGGCCAATTGAGCACAGTAATACCATGGTCAGTAAACCATTTACCAGTGGTTTTGGCACTGTGAGCAGGTGCCAGGTCGTGCTGAAAAATGAAATCTTCATCTCCATAAAGCTTTTCAGCAGATGGAAGCATGAAGTGCTTCAAAATCTCCTGATAGCTAGCTGCATTGACCCTGCCCTTGATAAAACACAGTGCACCAACACCAGCAGCTGACATGGCACCCCAGACCATCACTGACTGTGGGTACTTGACACTGGACTTCAGGCATTTTGGCATTTCCTTCTCCCCAGTCTTCCTCCAGACTCTGGCACCTTGATTTCCGAATGACATGCAAAACTGAGCAACAGTCCAGTGCTGCTTCTCTGTAGCCCAGGTCAGGCGCTTCTGCCGCTGTTTCTGGTTCAGAAGTGGCTTGACCTGGGGAATGCGGCACCTGTAGCCCATTTCCTGCACACGCCTGTGCACGGTGGCTCTGGATGTTTCTACTCCAGACTCAGTCCACAGCTTCCGCAGGTCCCCCAAGGTCTGGAATCGGTCCTTCTCCACAATCTTCCTCAGGGTCCGGTCACCTCTTCTCGTTGTGCAGCGTTTTTTGCCACACTTTTTCCTTCCCACAGACTTCCCACTGAGGTGCCTTGATACAGCACTCTGGGAACAGCCTATTTGTTCAGAAATTTCTTTCTGTCTTACCCTCTTGCTTGAGGGTGTCAATGATGGCCTTCTGGACAGCAGTCAGGTCGGCAGTCTTACCCATGATTGCGGTTTTGAGTAATGAAACAGGCTGGGAGTTTTTAAAAGCCTCAGGAATCTTTTACAGGTGTTTAGAGTTAATTAGTTGATTCAGATGATTAGGTTAATAGCTCGTTTAGAGACCCTTTTCATGATATGCTAATTTTTTTAGACAGGAATTTTGGGTTTTCATGAGCTGTATGCCAAAATCATCAGTATTAAAACAATAAAAGACCTGAAATATTTCAGTTGGTGTGCAATGAATCTAAAATATCCATCCATCCATCCATCTTCTTCCGCTTATCCGGGGCCGGGTCGCGGGGGCAGCAGTCTGAGCAGAGATGCCCAGACTTCCCTCTCCCTGGACACTTCCTCCAGCTCTTCCGGGGGGACACCGAGGCGTTCCCAGGCCAGCCGGGAGACATAGTCTCTCCAGCGTGTCCTAGGTCTTCCCCGGGGTCTCCTCCCAGTGGGACGTGCCCGGAACACCTCCCCGGGAAGGCGACCAGGAGGCATCCGGAACAGATGCCCGAGCCACCTCAGCTGACCCCTCTCGATGTGGAGGAGCAGCGGCTCTACTCTGAGCTCCTCCCGAGTGACCGAGCTTCTCACCCTATCTCTAAGGGATCGCCCAGCCACCCTGCGGAGAAAGCTCATTTCGGCCGCCTGTCTCCGGGATCTTGTCCTTTCGGTCATGACCCAAAGCTCATGACCATAGGTGAGAGTAGGAACGTAGATTGACCGGTAAATCGAGAGCTTTGCCTTACGGCTCAGCTCCTTCTTCACCACAACAGACCGGTACATCGACCGCATTACTGCAGAAGCTGCACCGATCCGTCTGTCAATCTCCCGTTCCATCCTTCCCTCACTCGTGAACAAAACCCCAAGATACTTAAACTCCTCCACTTGAGGAAGGATCTCTCCACCAACCTGAAGTGAGCAAGCCACCCTTTTCCGACTGAGGACCATGGCCTCGGATTTGGAGGTGCTGATTTTCATCCCAGCCGCTTCACACTCGGCTGCAAACCGTCCCAGTGCATGCTGAAGGTCCTGGTGTGAAGAGGCCAACACGACAACATCATCCGCAAAAAGCAGCGACGAAATCGCGTGGTCCCCAAACCTGACACCCTCCGGCCCCTGGCTGCGCCTAGAAATTCTGTCCATAAAAACTATGAACAGAACCGGCGACAAAGGGCAGCCCTGCCGGAGTCCAACATGCACCGGGAAGAAGTCTGACTTACTACCGGCAATGCGAACCAAGCTCCTGCTTCGGTCATACAGGGACCGGACAGCCCTTAGCAAAGGACCCCGGACCCCATACTCCCGGAGCACCCTCCACAGGCCGCCGCGAGGGACACAGTCGAATGCCTTCTCCAAATCCACAAAGCACATGTGGACTGGTTGGGCAAACTCCCATGAACCCTCCAGCACCCTGTAGAGAGTATAGAGCTGGTCCAGTGTTCCACGGCCTGGACGAAAACCGCACTGTTCCTCCTGAATCCGAGGTTCCACTATCGGCCGTATTCTCCTCTCCAGTACCCTGGCATAGACTTTCCCAGGGAGGCTGAGAAGTGTGATCCCCCTGTAGTTGGAAAACACCCTCCGGTCCCCCTTCTTAAAAAGAGGGACCACCACCCCGGTCTGCCATCTAGAGGCACTGTCCCCGACCGCCACGCGATGCTGCAGAGGCGTGTCAGCCAAGACAGCCCCACAACATCCAGAGACTTGAGGTACTCAGGGCGGATCTCATCCACCCCCGGTGCCTTGCCACCGAGGAGTTTCTTGACTACCTCGGTGACCTCAGCTAGGGTGATGGACGAGTCCACCTCTGAGCCCTCAGCCTCTGCTTCCTCAATAGAAGACGTGGAAGGAATACTTCGAGGATCTCCTCAATCTAAAATATATGAAAGTTTAATTTTTATCATTACATTATGGAAAATAATGAACTTTATCACAATATGCTATTTTTTTTAGAAGGACCTGTACATGACATGGTATTACGCCAGTGAATTCCACTCACTTATTTGTAGGGATTCCAAACTCGCAAAAAATACACAAATCTACATACAGTTGCTTTAACACTATTTAGTGTGTAAGGCAAAAGATTTTTAATAAAATAAAACTATTTTATTTTTAAATGTTTGTTTTTCATCATACATGTTTTCATCAGCCAATCTGCATGACGCCATTCATCAACATTATACCTGGGTTGAATAAAAAGTAAATAGCTTTTGCAGATATTGCTTTCATTGTTTTTCTAAAATGCTTAGAAAACACAAAATTTGTCTTTATCGCTATACTTTCTGTTCAACTCTGTTATGTTGTGACATTGCCTGCTTCTCAAGCTCATTAGTTCAGTGTTGTGGGAAACATCACAGTGATCCATTTTTAGACAAAATATTCCGTTCTTGGCACAAAGACAGAATATTGACCGTGAACAATGTGGTGTGGTGCAAATATATTTGTTTGCTAAACCTATTAAGATTGCAAATATATTTGTTTGCTAAACCTATTAAGATTGCACAGATCATCAACCTCTGTAACCCTATTAAGAAGTGCCGACTGTAAAACTCAGTTGTTGAGCACTAATCACAATATCTATGAACGTCCCTCAATGTCTTTCTATGGTATTTACAGCTTTTGTTGAATGTAAACTTTTGAAATGATACTCGGTCACGAATAGCACCTTCAACAATAACGACCCCTGGAAAAACTTGTACAAGAAAGGCTAGAAGAAGTGCAACTTAAAGGCAGAGAAGAGATCTACATGTCTACAAGTATAGTGGTTAGTGTGTTTTTTTCCAACGCCTAAATAAACTTCTGGTCTGGTCTCTTTGGAGTCAGTGGTAGAGATGATAATTGCCTAATTCTATCATCCATCGGTTCAGGTCATGACAAGCAATTCTGAAATTCAATGAAGCTCTTGTATAAACTGTTGCCTAGTTATTGCTTCATTCTTGTTGTATTCTATGATCTTTTCGGCTGACTGCTTCTGTCTCCCCCCACTGTGACTGCTTTCATGTTATTTCTAGCTTCTGTCCCACATGAACATGAACACAAGTTTTCAGCTCTCACTCTTCTAAAAGCTATCAGCAGAGTTCTGCACCCAGCTTTGGTCTGCTTTGTAAGCCCTCACAGCATTTTTTGTCATAGGTAACCCAACAGTTAGCCTTTCATAAACACCAAACCAGAAACGTATTTCACGGATGTTATACTGGATATCATTCAACAGTATCATTACAATGATTCACTCTTAAATAAAAACAATACTGGGTGAAAAAGACTCACTTTTAGTTAATGGGATTGATTACAGTACTTTACAACTTACAGTAGTGTCTCGAATACTGTCTGTGTGAATGTGCAATGGGAGTCAAGCTCATATTCTCTAACCGGTAAACATATCCACAGTGATTAAAGTAATATCAAAGATGACAATGTCCATAACACCGAAAAGTCTTATTACTTTTCACACGTCAAGTCCAATCGAGCCACGAGTTCATCCATCAAACCTTCAGCAGCTTTTATATCTGGCTAGAGAGCGGTGCATTAGAGTCACGCGTAGAACACAAAACAAATAGGAGCCGCTCCGGTGGAGAACAATCACTGGATCTAAAACCTTCAGACGACACCATGGCTGTATGTTACCAATATCACACACTCAGTAGACACGAGTGAGTCCTAAATATGTATGGGTGTGAGTTCAGATATAGAATGTGGTTGTCATTCAATTTATTTAGGCTACATAATATTCAATCCAAGTCATAATTTTGGAAATCTTTCCTGGCAGGAAGGATATGATAAAACCCAATTTGACTCCTTCCACTTTCACACAGTGCTATTTTACAGGGTTTAAAATAAATGCAAAGGCAAAATGATGCTTTCCAAAGTAGTTTACAGCTAACAACTGACACAAAGCTCTGAATCTTGACACAAGGCTCGGAATAATATATTCACTCATGCATCAAATCCTGTGTTGATACGGTATTCTAAACACAAACATTCTAATTCAGTTTTAGTGTGGGATTAACAATTTGCTTGAAAGATAATAACCCTAATATAAACATAACCCAGAGATATCCTCTTTAAACTGGTGTAAAGCCCGGCTCGATCGGTCCAATGGAGGCATCCGGTCAGCGGGTGAAGGTCTCTGCGTATTACTGCCTTTTCTCGTGGCAAAGTATTGTGGGTTAAATGCAATACATTTTTTCATATGTATTCTCTTGTTATTTCATAACTCCATAAATGAGAAGGTTTTTAATGATATCTGTGCATCATTAAATATAAGCGAAAGTTTGACTAATTCCTTTTAACTCTAATGAAATAATATCAAAGTAAGTTAGAATCATCAAATGTAATAATTTATTATGTCAGGTAAATTTATCATTCCAATTTCATAATCAGTTAAAGATAATCAATACAAAACATAAAATACTCTGGAAGAGAAGACGAACCCGACATTAGGAAATACGTGAAGCTGAGAGACTCGGCGCTCTCAGCCTCACCTGAAGTACAGAAAAGTTGCATTTCATTATATAGCCAGACCTCATTTCATATGCATGTGGAAATTTACTGTGATCACCCTCCCAGATTTACTGGGGGCAGAAGTTGATTTACATGGTACCATTTGCTAACAGTGGGAATAGCATTGAGTTAACACCTTCTGAGAGCAGGAGGTTTTACCCATCCACCCTCCTTTGTGTGTATGTTATCTCTAAACTCTTAAAAACCTTATTACCTTTTGTTTTACTTATTTGTAAATTAGACATTTTGTACCAGTCGCACTGAGACATTTCGAATGATACTAAACATATGTATAATACTCAATGATAATCATTCACCATTTAAACCATCTAGATTCTTGTGTGAGTTTGGGTAAACCCTGCATGGGGGATGAGGGGGAGTTCAAATGTTAATTTTCAGCAAGGTCCTTTGTCCACTCGAAGAGTGGAAGTTCCTCAATCAGTTTTTCCAGTTTTACACTGGTTTGCAATAAATCTAGAATTTTGAAATATAAACTAATAAAAACTCTCAAAAATTATGAAGATTCCAACTACAAACCTTTTTTACTTTTTTTTTAAACTTTACTTTTACTTTACCAAACTACTTTATTTATATAAGGTGTCTTCATCTTTTTTTTTCTCCACATTATTATAATTTTTTGAATAATACTATAATAACATTTTTTTTTTTGTAATTGTAATGTTTTACAACCAATGAATGTGTATACAATTTGTTCATTTTTCTGTATTTCCCAACTATTTTTTTTTTACATAACTCTGTTCATACTAATGCATTAAACTGATCAAAAGTGACAATATAGATATTTACATAGTTACAAAATATCTCTAAAAGCTGTTCTTTTGAACTTTCTACTAACTAAAGAATCCTAAAAATAAAATGTATTAGTGTTTCCATATTAAGTAGCACAACTGTTTTCAACATTGATATTGATAAGAAATGTTTCTTGAGCAGCAAATCAGCAGATTAGAATGATTTCTGAAGGATCATGTGACACTGAAGACTGGAGTTATGCTGAAAATTCAGCTTTGCATCACAGGAATAAAATACATTTTAAAATAGTAATACTATTTTACAATATTACTGTATTTTGATCAAATAAATTTAGACTTGCATAAGCACAAGATACTTATAAAAACGTTTTAATTGTTTAATTTAATCACTGTATTGTGTTATATAATGTCCTATGTGTGTATTATAATTGTCTTAAAGCTCAAAATAGTTTTATGTAAAATTACCACCAGGATTTGTAGAAATTCAATTCCATTGCCCCATGTGCACATTCGGTTGAAAGGCAATGAAAGCAGACTCGACTATGCATTTCATTTGACAAAAATCCCTGATATTAAACAGCCAGCATGTTTAACCATAATGTGAATGCTTGTTATGTAATCAGTTCGGGCTAAACCTTGAGGATCTTTGTCAAGATGAATAAGTATGGAAAATAAATCCATTGCACAAAGTCCAGACAGGAGGGACCGAATTAAGTTCATCATCTCATTTTTAGACTTGCTTATTGAGAGCAGAAGGCATGTGCCCTTGTTTAGCAATGCTGAAGAAAGGTCACACGTTCACACAAACTGCAGGAAAACAGGGCAGATGGACACCAAGTCAAATGAACCAAACAATTTCAGATGAAATAATTATAAATGTAACCAAGAAACAAGACAATAGTTTTGACGTATTTTGGGTGAGTGCTGCGAAATGCCATAGCACTTTTTTGTTGTGAGAAATGTAACATATTTGATTATACACGGGACTTTAAAAGAGCTGTCCACTATTCTGGCCTCATTTCTCAGAGCGAGTCCATTGCTTAGTCAGGTTTTCCACTCTTTCTGAATTTTTAACTGCTGTGCCAGCAAATAAAAATTCAGCCGTCATGCTAACTCTGCCACTCTGTCAAAAACATGGAGAAAACTGACAAGACGGTGACAGAGAGAAAGAAATGTCTTTGGCTAACTTTAGCTGTTACCGTTAGCTCTTACACACAGGAGAAACAGGAATTGGCATGTGGAAAAACCCCCAGCTTAAACCAGTCTAGGGTGGCTACTCAGTCTCCCAGGGGGAGAAGATACACTTAAACCACTAAGACCAGAAAACCACCAGAAATTAAGGATTTTGTTTGTTTGTTTGCTGGCTGATTTCAAATCCATTTTTTAACTCACTAATTGTGAGCCATTTAAAAGTAAATAAGCCTCCCTGACAAATGACAGTAAAAAAAAAATCTTGTATCTTTAAACAATTGATGAAAACTTCACAGCAATATTACAGTTGAACAATCTCTAAATAATACATTTGCCAGGGAGCTTCCCACTCAGAGCGGGATGATTGTGCCCTCTGCTGTTCACATACTTATATTTAAAAGGCAGTTCACAAAATTTAGTTCAAAGATTTTTTCAGACTCATCTGTCACTGATATCTCGATTATTTATGTCATCCTACTAAGAGGCTTTCTTTAATTATCCAGGTCTAATGTAGGGAACAGTTACCTAACAAAAAAAACAACAACATGATGTTGTCTTGGGGGGCTACTTTAAAATTTGTTGAATCAAACACACACACACACACACACACACACACACACACGTCTATTATTTGCAAGGAATTTGTCAGATGCTTTTATGCAGAGCGACTGCATTAAAAAATAGTGCTTTGGCGCCACATGCGAAACTGCCGTTGTGAACAGATGGCAAGCATGCAAAGTTATGTTCTGGATTAAGTGTTTTATTTATAGAAGGACAAATAGAAAACTTTGGTTAGAAGTGGATCATTCCTATTAATCTTATTCTTCCTTTTTTAGAAACCCCATGCAAGAGCCACTAGCTGAGAGGTTAGCTGCATCTTTTCTTTAGTATGCATTATTCCAGTGCTTTTACCAATAGCTAAACCATATATAATCCTACAGTATATTGCGTTGCTGTATTCAGTACAGAAATGACAGTTTTCTGTATGCAGTGTAGGTTGCATGACTTTTGGATTTTACATTTCGCAACTTGTTGACCGTAACATGTTTTTTTCTGTAGATGAAAACATAATAAAGTGGCAGAACTACTGAAGGTGTGAGATCATAAAACTGGCTCACTGAAGCTCATGTGGGACGTTCAATGATGCCCACACGTTGTTAAAATAACTGATCTGAGATGAATAACAAACTGGTTCTGTAAATCCCAGAGGTAAACAACTTTGAACAGAACTCTTTTGCATGGTTTTGTTGTCCGTTTCAGCAAGTTACTAAATGAATGCTAAATTGAGAATTCATAGAGGCACGTCTACCAATTATTTGGCAAAAAAATTGCACTATTGTATTTCTGTATGCAAGAGAATACATTAGTGAAGGTTTTACTATAGACCTACTTTAGGATGAGCAAGTGAAAAGAAACCAAAATATTCCAGAAAAATATATTTTTTGTGCAAACTGCTCAAATTCTACCATCTTTTTTTTTCAGCAAGCTAAATGTATTATTCATGGAATGATATTCCTTGATGTCACAGAATTTGCCTTTTCTATTACAGTTTTTCTCAAATGCTAAAACACAAAAGCCAATCCTCTAAACCAAATGACCAGTTGTCTAAACACATTTACTAAATCTAGCCATCATTTTCCAATATCATAAACACATTTCACATGAAGATACAATTCACAAAACACAATCCTCCGTTCTCATAAATCTTAACACATTTTTCCTTGCTTAAACACAAGTTGCAAAAGAACTCTGCTCATATTCTCAAATGAAAGCTCATGTGATGCAAAATGCTTGCCACAGTCAGCAATATTTGAACACAATGAACACACCTGGCGTCATTCATTACACACAACGACTCAAAATTGAAGACACTTGTTGCTAATGCTGTGACCACATGTATAAAAGCAAGTTCAGAGTGCACAGTTTGCTGAAGATTCCAAACAAACACAATAGATGAAGGCAGAGTCAGGGGAAGAGGAATTCGAGTCAGAGGAGGGAGAAGAGCTGGCCATGGAAGAAGAGGAGCAGGCCAACGAGGGAGAGGAGGCGCCCAACAAGGGAGAGGAGGAGGCCAACAAGGGAGAGGAGGAGGCCAACGAGGGAGAGGAGGCGCCCAACAAGGGAGAGGAGGAGGCCAACAAGGGAGAGGAGGAGGCCAACAAGGGAGAGGAGGAGGCCAACGAGGGAGAGGAGGAGGCCAACGAGGGAGAGGAGGAGGCCAACGGGGGAGAGGAGGAGGCCAACGAGGGAGAGGAGGAGGCCAACGAGGGAGAGGAGGAGGCCAACAAGGGAGAGGAGGAGGCCAACAAGGGAGAGGAGGAGGCCAACAAGGGAGAGGAGGAGGCCAACAAGGGAGAGGAGGAGGCCAACAAGGGAGAGGAGAAGGTCCTCCCAAGGGGAGAGCAAGACAACCTCGCACCATCATTACGGATGAGATGCGAGCAACAGTCATTGACCATGTCATTGTCCATGGCATGACAATGGCTGAAGCAGGACTAAGAGTCCGTCCAAACCTGAGTAGGTTCACCGTGGCCACCATTATCAGGGCATTCAGACAACACAACAGGTATTGTATTATATTGCTTTCTTTGTCACAATACAATTTTACAAGCCTGTGAAAGTAGTCTATTGGTTTCAAATCAGTTGTTACTGTATTGTATAGGGGCGGCAGTGGCTCAGTGGTTCATGTAGGTTGTCTGCAAACCGAAAGGTTGGTGGTTCAATCCCCGGTTCCACCTGACCAAGTGTCGAGGTGTCCATGAGCAAGACACCTAACCCCAGCTGCTCCCGACGAGCTGGATGGTGGCTTGTATGGCAGACACCGCCGTCGGTGTATGAATGAGTGTGTGAATGGGTGAATGTGAGGCAAATGTAAAGCGCTTTGGTGGCCATTGGGTCTGTGAAAGCGCTATAGAAATGCAGTCCATTTACCATTTATTGTAAAACATGTCAATTGACAACACATGTTTCTTTCTTTAGAGTTGAAAGAATGCCACATAGAGGTGGGAGGGTTGCCATATTTACAGCGGCACAAGAAACCCTCATTGTGGATATGGTTCGTGAGAACAACCTCATCAGACTCCGGGAGATCAGAGACAAAGTTATATTATTATAAAGAGTATAATATTACTCTTTGTGCGCCCATGGGTTTGGAGGGGCTTGTCCACCGGCATGCTGTCCTTGGGTCTTACAACACCCAACATCTCCTTACCTTCCTAGAGGAGCAAAAAGACATCCTCCTGGACCGCCAACAACACCATCCTGGGCCCGCACATCACATTTATGTGATCATTTGGGACAATGTACGCTTCCACAGAACAAACCAAATCAGAGAGTGGTTCACCGCCAACAGTAACCACTTTTTAAACGTCTGTCTGCCACCCTACTCCCCTTTCCTGAACCCTACAGAGGAGTTCTTCTCATCGTGGAGATGGAAGGTTTATGACAGACAACCATACACTAGAGAGAACCTCCTAAGGGCAATGGAGCTGGCCTGTGTTGACATCCCAGTGGAGGCCTTCCAAGGATGGATTCGCCATTCCTGGGCGTTTTTCCCGCGGTGCCTGACAAGAGACAATATAGCCTGCGATGTGGATGAGGTGATGTGGCCCGATGCAGCTCAGCAACATGATGCCGCACAGTGATTGTGGTGTGTGTGTGGTGTGAATAAAGTAAATAAAAAACTTCACACCCTGATCATGTTTTCAAGAGTACTGTTGTGTGCAATAGATTCTGTTTTTGCATTGAGTTGTGTTACAGTAGTGTACATGCAGAATTTACTATAGATACTCTTCATATGAAACTCACAAATCTAAATGCCTAATCCTCTGCAGAGATCTAAGAAGATCCATTACTGTAAAGTTTCTAAAAAATATGCATTGGCAGTTATGAAACAAAGAACCTTCTCACAAATTGAGCATTGTGTTTTCAATTATTTTGCTGTAGTGTGTATTGATGTGTATAGTGTTTACATTTTTGAAAGCTTCGAGCTGCTCTTTTGGTGTGAAAGTTTGAGTTTTGAACTGAGAAGCTGTGGTTGTGTTTATGTAGCTTTAGAAAAGGGTGTTGTGTTTAGACATTGGGGAACATGGAGGAAACGTTTGTGAAATGTGTTTTAGCATTTGAGAAAAACTGTAACGTTTTCTTCAATTAACATTGTATGAGCACTGTTTTAGTTTCTTCAGAGCACTTACTTCTGTTTCTCTACTTGGGTGAATTTTTCCAATAAGTTAAGTTACATATAAACCATTACATTTTCCGAATAACACATTGCATTCGTCATCTAATTCACTTTCAACTTGTTTTTGTGATTGGGCTGCAAAGAGCCAAGACAAATTGTGATCAAAGTAACAATCTTTCCTCTTGGCAAACACTTCCATGCGTTCCACCCACCTCTGCTGCTCCGTGGAAGTTAAGAATTAGTCTTTTATCTCTAGTCTTATCTAATCTCCAGCAACACACTCGCTGAACGTCAATACGGGAACGAGTTTTCTCCTCTGGGGGACATAAGTGGGGACTTCAAAAACTGATCCCTCACAAAAATTGCCTAACAGATTATAAGAACACTGGTGGCAGCTCATGAGTTGAGGAGATGGACTAATAACCCAAAGGTTGCAGGTTCAAATCCCAAAGGGAAGATTTGTTATTTAGAGCAGTGTTTCTCAACCGTTGGGCCGCAAGACCGTTTTGAGTGGGTCGTGGAGTTTGTAGTCAAAGAAACAACAGCAGCAGAAAATGTAATTATAAACGTTTTTCTGATGCAAGACTTTTATTTTGAAAGATGTGCGTGAAAGCTGTTGACTCTTCTGTCAGACGCAGTTTGCTGGAGAAAAACGCATTCCCCTGGTTCAGTATCTACTGTCAGATTAGATGTCAGGCTATGCCAGTGTTATTATTCAACTGTTATTTTTGTAACTTGTTACACAGTCTCACCTCAGAAAAACTAACTTTCCTGTCCTGTCAGACGTTATAATAATTGTGCTAGCAGCGCATGCTTTTCAATAGACTCTAAGAGCAAATGTGGAGGCACACGCAGCAGGTACAGTATGATGTTCATTATTCATCAGGATCAGTGTCCAACTGGCCATATATTTTATTAACAGTTCATGTTAGTACTGTGTATTTACCATGGTAACTAGTTTCATGTTAACGGTATCTCCACACCAGGACGCCACTGCTTCTTCCTCAGCGGCGGCTCGGAGAGAGCGCCTGAGGGGGGCTGCGATGGGTTGGATTTGAGTTGCGTGTGAGGGGTATCAGAACTCAGAGAGTCCTGACGCTCATGGCAGGTAGAGCCCTTGATGGCAAGTTGGTCTAGCTGCAAACCGGAGATCTCCGGAATTGGACGTGAACTCCAAAAGTTGGCAGTACCTTCAAAAGGAGGCGGGGTCTCCACGCGCAAAGACTTTCGCCATTGGCTCTGGCCTCAGCTAATTGACTTTAAAATAAAAGTTTGTAAATTAAACATAGTGTGACGGTTCAATGAGTGTTTGTGCAGTGAGTGCTCGTGTGTTTTGTCCCGGAGTTATAGGCTGATTGCCGGGAGGCGTGGCTTTACACCTGAACCAGATTATGGTGTTTTAAAAGACACTGGGTCAAACAGAGAGTTGATCTAAAATAAAAAGTAAAAAAATATGCTATATAAATAAAAATGAGAGAGTAGCCCGGAGTTTGTGGCCAGTGGCGTTCAGTTTGAACCTCTGCTCAACGATATTTAAGCGGGAATACCTCGCGAGCGGTCCCAGTTCAGCGCTTGGGAACATTTTACTCTATCGCTGTGTTCTAAGCAACGGGGGTGTCCCTGGGGCTCAAGATTCACAGGGTATAAGGGGGCAGTGATGCTGGGTTCAACTAAAAAGGTTCCATTGTCCGGTGAGGTCCGGTTGGGGAGTTACGGATGGCCCGGCTCTGCGATCTCATGTTGCATAATCTTATTAACTGCTTATCTCCAGAAATGCCATTTTCTTTAGCACGCTATTCATTGCAAATCCTACCCTGCAGTCAATTTCACTGGTTAAGGTTAGGATGTATGGGTTAGCATTTGTTGGAGCAAAGCATTGTGTAGGAAATCAGCAGTGTGATTGACATGACCAATGAAATCTTTTGAATCTGCTGCGGGGCGGAGTTTGCGCGGAACTGGATTGGGGGGCAAAAAAAATCACGCATTCGTGTCAAGTGCCTGTCTGTCAATGGGAGGAAACCACACCCTATTTTGGAGCTCCCACTCCCATTTGGAGATCTCCAGGCTTCAGCTATACCCTTCTCCTTGACGGCGGCTTCTGTGTGGGCGTGGCTCAGGCAAAAGACGCACATCTTCTTGTGTCCAATTTGAAGTTCGATAGGTCCCGTGCAGACGGAACAAGGCTTTAAGGGATATGCTTGTTCGCCGAAACACACAAGGGGTTCTTGTAGACTTAGATCCACTTTTCGTTGGTGATTCAACGACAAAATGACAGATATCACCGTTTTGCACGAAGGAGAAAGATTCTGAGGATATACACGTTATATAGGCTACTGCAATGCAATGTCGTTATACCAATCAAGCTTCAGTATTCTAGGAGAAAGGATAAGTTTCCCCATAGTGTCATCGTGACGCAACGCCTCGTCCCCTCATTTTAGGGAACACTGATAAAAATGATTTTGTGTTGAAGTAAATACTACAGACAAAAAACTGTAATTTCTGTAAAAGTTAGTTCAGGCAAGAATTAAAAAAACTTAGTAAATTCTATATTAGTACTCAATTCAAGCGTGTAGAAATTAAAGTGTAAATATCAACGTTATAAAATTAAGTAAAATTACTCAACTTTTCTGATACTGGTGTTCCCATCATGCACTGGGCCTTGAATAATTAATGAGGTTGATTTTTCACTGTTTTATCATTGCTTTTGTTGTGAGGATTTGTAACTTGCCATTTTGTGACATTTGGAGTTCATTTTCTACTCAAAATGACACATTCATACACAAAAACAATCCATCAATGTTATGTCATTGTGTATTGTGTACCAAGTATTGAGTTCTCATGCGTTTAGAAGAGATTGTATTAATTTCTTAGATGTTACTAAGTAAAGCATATACTTTAAAAGTGTGGTTTAATTCAATGTTATATTGTTTGAGTGAAATGTATTATTAACTAAATAGATATTACTCAACCTTTTACTGGCCAAGTTAAAATGACTCATTTTCTTTGTTAATTTTACTTAACTTGGTTAAGTAGAGTTACCTTAAAGCTGCATTCCGTAACTTTTGGGGGGTTAAAAATTATCCAAAATAATTTTGAGCAAGTACATAACCAGCCAGTGTTCAAAACTATCTGCTTGCCTTAGCTCGATTCAAAACGGTAAGCTTGTAATAATGTTTTTAATTCTAGTGACTGGTGGATTTCCGCGGGAGATTCGAGCATGTCTTTGGGTCATTACGTCACATCTGTACACATAAAGAAGGAGTTTTGGCTAGTAGGCTTTATTGCGAGTGAGGATGTTGGAGATTTAAAGCCTTTTCTCACAGCACTTGATATAATTAAACTTATCAATTTGATGGCGGATCCAGAAAGGTTCAAACAACAATCACCAGTGACAACTGGAGACTCACCTGTTGTAAAATGCAAAAGACTTCGGAGTGACTACAGAAAACAAGAGACTGCAACCGGGCCCATGCGAAAACAAGGGTAAATATCAGAAGGGTATTAAATGTAGTCACGCAATGCTGATGTTGTTAACATTAACAATTTGAGAACAAAGTATAATTTGCACGGTTTGACGTGATATGATAAGCGATCGTTGGATTGAATCAGCGTGATTTACTGCAATGCTTTTTCCCCCCTAGTTGGTCAGAACAAAAGTGGATGTTACTTACTAGTTCAGATGACATTTTCTGGTGAAAATTCTTATGTTGGTCATACTTCCAAAACGTAGAATCTGTGATTCTGAATAACAGTATCCACACCGGCGCGGCGACTGACAGCCGCACATTCTCATCAAAACATTGGATTCATCCGCACTGTGCCGTGCCGAGACACAACCCACGTAAAGTTGATAATTCCGCGAATAACTGCAATTGCAGATTTCGAACAGAGATTGGCAACAAAGAGGAAAACCTACAGTTTCAATTCCATTTGTGAAATTTACTTTAAAAATATGCGTGCAAAAACTTGCCAAAGAAAAATTAAGTAAATTTTACTTATTGTTTTTTTCAGTGAAGGAACCAAGGTTGTGTCAGTAACCGGAGACGTTTTCCGTAAACTTAACCCAAAATACCACTTTATTTTCACTTTGTGTTATTTTCTATACTTTTTATTATGACTGTGGTGACTCGTACTGGCTAACTAACTTTATTGTTTTAACAAAATACACTCAGCTCCATAGCTCTCGATCAATAATAAGTAATAAAATAATCAATAGTAAAAATACTGCAAGTTGCTTTGGAAATTAAAAAGATATTAGTATTGTACTGTAGTTTAAAACCAGGGTTATTATCAGTAAATAAAACTAAAACTACAACCATTTGTCACAATCTGTGTGTTTAGATTCACTCTTATGGACTTTTAGTTTGGTTACCGTCAGTTTCCTCTATTCTTTGTTTCTAGTTCCCCGCCAGTCATCAGTTTCCATGGACACTCATTAATCATCACAGCTTTGTCATTGTTGTCTGGTATTGTCATGTCTTACACGCTGTTACGTTACGTCTTCTTCATCAGTGGACTATTTGAGCTTGTTTTATAATAAATACCTTTGTTTTGTAACCTTTTGAATCTTTATCATCTAGACCTTAACATTACAGCATTAATAAACATTTGTATTATTTTAAATAAAATAAACATTACTAAAATAACATAATAAAACCTTAAACTTATTTGATTTTAGCTAGTTGCCTAGTTCTGACTGACAGTCGTATATTTGTACAGTGAGCTTTTTAAAATAAGTTCAGCTTAATATTGTATTATATTATATAATTTTTTTATTTTGTCTTCATTATTTTCTTTTCCCCCCCACAGAAAATAGTCTGAGATCAAACAATAATTAGAAGATTATTAAGTTCCCTGCATTTATGACATTAAACAGATCTGTTAGTTGCCATGGAGATTGGACTTCCTGGAAAAAAAGTTCTTTAAGCCACACCAAGCACTCATTGATGAAGCTTGTCAGTGCTGAGAGATCCTCAAGCTTTTAACATGCAGATAACATATGTCCCACAGTGCGGAGATGAAGCACGAACGATACCGAGCTGGAACTGCATCAAGGAAAGGGGAATAGAGAAATGCCAGAGAGAATTTTACCAAAAGCAACTGATAATGAGATGCAAATGTAGAACAAAGGATCATTGGCCACAAGAGAGGACTGGAGAGAGATACTTTGCTACATGAAAGTGTGCTGGAGACACTGAGGAGGCTCTTCAGGACAGGTTAACACCAACCTTTGGCTCAGTTTGGCACACTAGCTGCATGTAGTCTCAATATGACAACACGTGATGCTCTATTCGGAGCTGTTCAATTATGCATTTCTATGGCAACACTATCAATGCCTAAATTAATTTGCAGCGGTCAGGTGCTACAAGTAGGAGCTCTCAGAAAATTCCCATCTTACAAGCTGTAATTACGAGCTCTACGAGGACGTGAACGCCTTTTACAAGTTGAAATCTCTGGATTACGGTAATTATAACATGGTGTGAACGCACCTTTACCACTTACGGAATGCACTAGTATACACTATATCCCCACTGTTTATTAACAGTAGTATGCTACACTGTTGTCAAATAACCTCATCAGATTTTAAATGAGTGGTCTAGTTATCAACTTAAAATGCATTTAAAACCCCCAAAAATAAAAATAACTTTAACTTTTGTCTTAACTTCTGATCAAATAATGAGTTAAAATATAGATTGTAGAAGGAATAAATAAGTTACTGTTTAGAACGTATTAAAATAAATAAACTATGCCCAGTATGCACACTTAGAGCAGAAAGTAAGTATGCTATAAATTCTCTTTTAAGTTAGCTAAATCTTAAAATGATTGTATCAAAAAACAAAAATACCTATAACAAACTGGCTCAATCAAAACATTAAAAAGATTAGAAACACTTTGAAATATTCAACAACCATTTGGGAGGAATATACACATTTGCAGAAGTCTGGTGCACTCTTGTTTCTCAGTGGAAACTGTAGAGCAGCCAGCCAATCAGATTAGAACTTTTCAAATTTAATTTAGTGTGCAATTTTTCCAGATGGTCTCTGCACAGGCTGTGGGTGGTCGGAGGACTACAAGAGCTTTAAAGTCCCCGTGAACCGGAAGTTGCAAACGACTTTTCTCCAGTGTTGTGACGTATTTCCGAGAGAAACGGAATACTAAATGAGGCAAAATGGTGGGTGTGTTTTTTTTCAACTAGCACCTGATTGGATCTAGAAAAGTAGGTGTTTTCATTCAGCCTGTCTACTGTCAGTTGGAGGGGCGTGATTATGGATGTTAAGAAGACGCCCAAACCGTGAAACCTACGTCATCAGGCAAGGTCCTCCAATGCAGAGGGGAGGGGAAATTTCAGATTTTGATTAAAGATTACGAAGCCAAAAAAATGTTTTGTGTGGATTGACTTGCATGGATGAATTGTTCACCACAAAACGATCAATTTAGGCAAAGAAAGTAAGTATGGTCAATTTTGAATTCATGGGGACTTTAACCTCAGACTCTATCTCTGAGTTATTCAATCCATGGAGTGAGTGTACCAAGTTAAAAAGTTGGATGAACAGCACCTGTGAAATAGCAGGTGTTGAGTTTATGCTAATTGACTATCTTTCGGATGTTCCTTAAAAAGCAAATGGGGGATTATGACCAAAAATGGATCACAGGTGTGTCCTGAAAACCATAAACAAAGTAAGCAAAAACAAAACTAATTTCAGGTTCACTTGAGGCATTGAGAAACATTTGTGCTGGAAGCCTGAAATCAGTGATTTTTTATTTATTTATTTATTTATTTACACAAATGTGTATTTTGGCGACATTAATATATTTAGTACATTTGGCTGGCAGGTTTTAACTTCTTTTGGAAAGCCTGTGAAAACTAAGTCCCATCAATTTTCTATGTAAGAATGATGCAAATGTTTTTGTCATGCAGACTTTGCCTCCGCACTGGGCCTAAGGCGATTGAAGCAATCAGACGCTGTGTACGCTAACACTGCTCATTAGCAGGATTAATTAAGAGCACTTTTGAGGGTATATGCCTCTGAGATCTAGGAGCCAGCGAGGACTCTGGGATAAAGGGATGTGGGAAGAGAGCATCAGATGAGTAAAGAGGGTCATGGAGTTCTGGTAGACTGACAGTATACTGTGACTGACTTCAAATGACTGTACTGTTTATGCTAATGTTAAGTGCCTCATGCGTCGCAGTCAGGTATACAGTGAGACTGTTATGTGTTTGCTTCTGGAAGTATTTATTAGAGCTGCCAGTCAGGGGAGCAGAGTTTCAGGTACAGTTTAATGTATTTCCACTCCACAGATTATTGAAAATAGCAGTGCACGTCTCAGGTGGAGTGTTCGAAAAAACAGAAACCTCTTCTCTTTCTTACAGAGGAATGTCAAACATTTTTCAAGTTTGTTTTCTGAATTCTCTATTATACCACTTAAAGATGTTGCAACCCTCTGCAACACAAACTAAATAAATAGTTCTCCCAAATGTTACAATTCAGCCAATATTTACTCACTTCCATGTCCAGATGTCATTCCAAATCTGTATTCTGTTAACTGTTTCCATGGAATACAAAACTCTTACAAAGGTTTCAAAATATAATAATGACAAAATTGTATTTTTTGGGTGAAGGCCTATTCCTTAAATAGTCACAGGCATGAGTATTCCCATGGTGAACTTGAAGAGTTTCTATGGTATTTCATAAGCTACAAAGACTCATCTCAAAATCTCAAATGAGATGCTGAACAAGTTGCCCAAGAGGGTGTACGAGCCCTTTGAAGACTTTAAAATCTTAGATTGCTTTTAGTTCCACTAGAGGGCAGAGCACAACATTCATGACAATCACATGGTGAATATGGAAGCAAGGATGAACTGAGAAGTGAACAATCCAGTCTACAACTCACCTCTACTAACAAGAAGCATGGCACTATATATTTGCTCCTCTTAACTCCTCCTCTCCCCACAATCCTTCTGTCCATCTCTCCTGTCTTCAGCATGTCAGCCAGACACCTGGAACATACACAGGCAGAAAACGACAACTTCATTGAGATAGTTTATCTCATTTACTTGGATTGCGCATGCAGACAATTCATGTATATTATCGTCTCTATAGTGCGCTGCAGTCATATTTTTGTAGGCCAACCTGGAAGTTAGCTTAAAAAAATACCCAATAGGATGTTTTTCTGGCTTTTTAATCATTGCAGAAAATAAGCTCTGACTGTGACCGACAAAAGTTTATGATTCTTAGATGTTTTGTTCATCATGATAGTTTTCACGAATTAACACAACTTTTATGAGTTCATAAATACAATCAGCAGAAGTAAAAAGCTAAACGTACTACGCCACAGTCGCAGGACCTCAATGCCACCACCATTAAGCTTCTGACAACTTTTTCAGTCTTTATTTAAAGTGATAGTTCACCCAAAAAATGAAAGTTCTGTCATCATTTACTCACCCTCAAGTTGTTCCAAATGTATGAATTTCTTTCTTTTCTTTTGAAGACATTTTGAAAAATATGGGTATCAAACAGTTGACTTCCATAGTTTTGTTTCCCCATATAGTCAATGGTCCCCATCAACTGTTTAATTACCCATATTCTTCAAAATATCTCCTTTTTTTCCAGGCCCTGAGGGTGAGAATATGATGACATTTTTGGGTGAACTATCCCTTTAACATTTGCCCTGAAAGTTTGAGTTTGTAAGAGGAACTCAAAGAATAGTTTGCAAGAGCCTGAAATCGATGAGAATGAACATTCATTAGCGGGCATAACTTGTATTTAAACATTTCTGACATTTCGCAGACCTTAGTGTTTCTCGCACTGGGGGAAAAAGACAAAGTACAGCATAACCTGTGTAGTCCAATTCAAGAACAAATATGAACCGGTTTTATTGAATAAACATATCAAGCTCCGTGTCAATGCATCATTCCTTCAATATAGACATTGGGCTGCTCTTACTTACTGAGCAACCAGTATACCAAAAATATATTCTCTCAATTGTTTACTTGTCACTTCTTTGTGCATGGTTATCCTGACATTTATAATAACAATGCAATGATCGTGATAGAACAACCCAATGTAATAATATGACAAGAAAAATAAATAAAAATGCATTTACCTACCCTCATATTTCACTCAAACTTTTGGGTGTCAAGATTGATTATAGCCACTAGGTAGATCCTAGCATGACAAAGTTTTGTTCTTCAAAAAAAAAAAAAAAAAAAACATTTGCAAACTGGGGTAAATTCTATAACAAAGTGCGCTGTCGGCTGATGGTGATTGCAAACATATTTTAAATGGTTCACACTTCACACGTGAAAATATTATCCTCTTAGAAATATGTGAAATTGGGGCATAACATAATTAAAGATAATACTTTTTTTTCTGAGGGGAAAAAGTAATCAGATTATTGTACTGTGATAATGCATGACATAAATACTGAAGATTACAGGGCATCCAGGTGCATGTTTTTGTAGTACGAAATATTATTGCAGATATTCCATGAGCTATGGCACCATGGCATGTGCTTATCCATAAAACTATTATGCATTGACAATTTTTCCATCACCAACTCTATATCTTCAAATTGAATCCTGTCTAGCAGTGCAGCATCAAGAACATTATCAGCACAGCAAATGCTCGTTTCATTTACAGCCGGGACTTGAATGAGAACTGAATTCCCACTGTGGTGAACAGAAGATGAGCTATAGGACATGGATCTGAATTTGAGATTATAATCTTAATCCACCACTTGAAAGAGCAAAGAATTCTCTCGTTTGATGTATAGGTCACAAACACACACTCACATACATGTTGCCCTAAGCAAAGAATGCATTAGTATTAAAGAGACCAACAATATGAATATAAGCTCTCTTCTAAGACTCTGTAATGATCAGGATCACTTTTATGTTTTCTCCACTATTGTTACATAATGAGGGGGAGAGAGATGAATAAAGACAGATGAATAAATCATGCGGTTTAGCTTCTGTCTTTAGCGTTGTGTTCCTCAGGCCTAGCAGCAAACACAACACCACAAACATCTTGTAGCCGTCACCATCTACACACAGCCATTAAAATTCATCGTCTAAAAATGCTGAAGCTGAAGTTGAAAAAGAACCAAAGTGATTTTATGCGCCAATTAAGATATGGGTCTGAAACTCTACCAAATGTAAAAAAAAGTAACAAGATATTTATGCTTCTTATTGGTGCAGTAAAGTTTTTAACAATTTAAAAAGACAGTCTACACTTACCACAAAAAAACAACAACAACAACAACTTCTAGCTAGCAATTTATACTGCAGGGATATGTTGCCCAACAGACCTTTTCATATTCATTTTTTGTTTTACCAACCGATTTTCTAATTTCCATGCTGGTTTACAGTATGAACAGTACAGTATTCAAGCCAAAGTCCTCATCCTTTGGAAGTGCTTGCAAAGTGGATTTGCTCTCGCATAGAATGTTATGCATTAACATTACCCAGAACACATAATGTTCCAAACAAGTGTATGCATAATAATCCAAACAAGTGTGTGGATGCACGTGTCATACACACAAATTAAAAACACACAATTGGTAACACATACGACACTAAAATTATGCAATAAACATTAATTTAACAACATAAGATGTCATAATGTACATAACTGATAAGAAAAAAATTAAGAAGAAGCAGTTATTTAAATTAAATTCACACGTTTTTTCACCATTTTATTTTTTTATTTAACCTTTATTTATCCAGGTAAACTGTTAGAGAACCACTTCTCATTTACAAACATGACCTGGCCAAGAGGCTACAGGAATAAATAAGAACATACTGTACAGCTACACAGTCAAACACATAACACATAGAACAAGCAACTAAATTAAAAAAAGATAGACAACAAAGGGGGGAAAGAAAAGAATAGAGTGCTTAAATATGTGTGTATAAATATGGTTCATGATTGTCAGCAGGAACAAGAGTCGACTATATGATTTTCGAGGTTTTGCTTAAAGGTGCTCTAAGCGATGTCGCGCGTTTTTTGGCCAAAACATTTTTTGTCACATACAGCAAACATCTCCTCACTATCCTCTGGCTGCCTGTCCTCTGAACACACTGTAAAGAAACGCGATCTCTGTAGACCAGGGGTCTCAAACTCAACTTAACTGGGGGCCGCTGGAGGTAGAGTCGGGGTCAGGCGGGGCCGCATCAAGTATTCCACAAAAAATAGTATTCAAGTATTCCCAAAAAGGAGCACAACTGATCCAATCTTCTCAATATTTATTATTAACGTTTCTTCTGAACTGTTCCTCTGAATTTGAACATTCCTTTCTGTACATGATTGGTTCTTCATGAGCTGTCCTTCTGACAGTTGAAGTTCATTTTTACAAACTTTTTACAAACATTTTTGTGATATTTATATTTGCTTATGTCCTTTTTATTTTCTTTATTCAACACATTAATGATATTGAATGTTTTTTTGTTTTTTTTGAAGGCACATTTCCTTTTATTATACTTAGAAAAACAATTATTGCTTTTGAAATACAAATATTTGCAGTCATGTCTGCCCGTCTTATTGAATTCTTTCTACACATGTATAGTGTCTCAAATTACTGACTGCACAAATCAAAGCAAACCTTCTTATCAACCTGTTTGACACATATTACAAGCTCAAAATGATTATTCTCACATTGTTTTAGAGCAGGGTCTCTCTCCAACACGTCGCTCGCGAGCTACCAGTAGCTCTGGCCTGATTGGTGGTAGCTCGACAAGGGGCCTGTTCACATATCGTGCTCACATATTTTGCGCGCTCAAGTTCGTTATTTCAAATGTAGGCGCGCGGCAAACGCGCTCATAATTGAAGCGACGCGCTCATTTTTTCCAGGCGCAGTATGTTTGTACTTCGCGGTTGTCTATGACAACTATTGACAACAAACCCACCCGTAAGCTGTCACGAGACTATCTATGGTAGCCCATAAGGGATAAAAATATATATATATATGTAACGGAGGCCAGCTAGTAGTTGCTGTGCGAGTAAACCTCACTCCTCTGATCTCAAAAGGCTCTCTAGCGACAGATGCTAGAGGCTGCAGTCTTTAGCCTCCTTGTTAGAGCGCCTGACTCTCACGCCGGAGACCCGGGTTCGGGGCCCGCACAGAGCGGGGAGAGTAGGACCCGGGTGGAGGGGTTACATATATATTTTTTAACGCGCCACACGCAACGACGGGCCGCACTAACATTGAACTTTAATGTCAAGTAGGGGGCCACAAAATATCACCCCACGGGCCGCAAATGGCCCGCAGGCCGCGAGTTTGAGACCACTGCTGTAGACAGCCCAGGCTCCACAAACAGCAACAAAAACAAACTGCAGCGACCCGCTCCCCGAAACATAACAAACTGTTCCAGCCAATGACCGACAAGAAGGGTTTGGGGGTGTGGTTTGGGGGGTTAGTGTGCGGATGAGGAGGAGGGAGGGTCTAGCTAGCCTCCGTTTTGTTTGACAATAGTTCGAACGTCAACAAGAAGTGATGTCACCCAGGATCGCTTAGAGAACCTTTAAAGGTGGAGATTGGAATCAGAGATGTAAGTTTCAGGGTATTTTGTAGTATGTTCCAGTCATGTACTGATGCAAAGCGGATTAACCGTCAATTATATGATGACCTCACTTCACGTTCTTTTTCACTTATAAAAACTGGCCTTTACCTTAGCAATTTTTACAATCTTTTACAGTAAAAATCATGATAATTAACAATGTAATAATAGGGGAACAATCTGTGTTTGCTGGGCTAATCGTAACTGGGCTAAACCAAACATAAATTTCAAACCCTTCTGCCATATTCTCATGTCAAAAATTCTGTTTGAAGCCTAGTGCTGACTTGCTGCTGAAGTGACAGCGGCACTAACGCATTCTAGTTTTTGTCCTGAGGACCAGCTGCATCTGTATAATCCTTTATTCCTAAAAGCTTGATTTATTTGAGTAGGTGTAATGACTTGTACTGTTGAAACTCTTGAAAGTGAACCGTCAAAACCTCAGTTCTTATATGAGTGTTAGTGTACACTGCTCTTGCAATTAACAATACACTGACAGACCACTGACATGCATCATAAAATCTCACACCACACTGAAAAGTGGGCCGCTACATTTCAAGCAAAAACACAGCACAGGAAAAATGAGCATAGGTGAATACGTTCTTAAGAAATCTATCTTCAAAGGGAAGTCTACTGCACCCCTTATGATACGTCTATCTTCTGAGCTCTTTAAAACATTCACTCTTAGCAACAGAGGGAGGAAAAGACAAATTCAGGTCACCGCAAAGGAGTACTTTACAAACAAGTAGAGCACAAGGGACAGGAAGGAAGAACCGCAAAGAGGAACAAGACAGGACAGGACAACAAGGCAAAATGTAGGATGGCTTAAAACTTGACTTTGAACAATCTACATACAGAAGAACTACATACTACTAAAAGAAAATCTAATTTCGTTGAGAACACTGATTGGTTGGTTGATGGAACCACAAGAATGCGCGCAAAATCCCAAACCCAGTGACTGTCCTGAGCTGTGATGTGGAAGGCAGCAGATAAATATAAGCCCATTTCACGCTTTTAAGAGCATTCCAAAAATAGAGCACTGATAAAACCTCTGCAATAATATAATGAAATAGGAGTGATCTATTTGTCAGAATACAGTACATGGTTGCCAAAGAAGAAAAGCCCTATTGGTGTAGTTATGCGATCTATCACAGCCCAACGCTTTAGGCACCCTTTAGCGTCAGTTACATGACGCGATCCTAGGGCGTCATCTTACTGACGCTTTACCTTTAACGTCAGTTAGATGACGCTATCTAATCCTAACCCTACCCCAGACCTAAACCTACCCGCGTCATCTAACTGACGCTTAGGTAAAGCGTCAGTAAGATGACGCCCTAGGATCGCGTCATGTAACTGACGCTAAAGGGTGCCTAAAGCGTCGAATATTGAAGCATGGTCAAAATTGTCATTTTAGTGACGCCTTGGGATGAGAATGCGTTGTCTATCAGCATGAGCTAACTGGACAATGCAAAGACGCAAAAACTATTCTGACATCAGGTTGGCTTGCATGTCTTTGGAGGATAGTGTATATATTGGTTAGAGAACATGCAGTGGAAGTTAGCAAAATGATTGAAATCGTTTAACACATTTAGTAAACATTCGGTAACTAAAAAGAGTTTTTCTACACTATACAAAACTGCCTCAGTGACTACATCTTTAAATATTCATGCACTGGGTACAGCAACAAACACTTCCACAAACTTTTTAGATGTTTAGCATCAGAGGAAAGCAGATAAGCAACATAAGTTCCTGTTTTCTTTCTATGTTTTTGTTTGTCTTGTACATTTTTTGAGACTTGAGACAACCAGAACGAATTTATGTCACCAGCATGCGATTCTGGTATGCTAGTGTTTCCATGTTTCATGGCTAGCTTAACCAGAAAGACTTTTTTGACAACCAGCTTAATCTGTGAAATTTTTAAATCTGACTTCCCAGGATAAATGACTGCTGGGGTAAAGTATGAACAGTGTGAATCATGGAACAAAATAACAAGATTATTTTAACACTGGGATAAAAAAAAAAAAGTGTGAACCCCAAGTGAAGAATTTCACATGTAAAAAGGCCTAATATTGTTCCTCCTATGGTTTGATCAGTACAATACACTATTTGTTAACCAAATGCAGTAACTGTGAATGTCTACAATGGATATGAATGCTTATCAGATCCATGACAAGTGATTTGCTGCTATCTTTTTGGACTGTTGCATTTCAAACATCAGCAAAGGACTCAAAGACAGAAATGCCCCTTGTTCATCCAGTATGATCTGAAGTTACAGAATGAATGTTATGACAGTGCTCAGATGTTTCACGCTCTCTGTGTGCACACAGAAACGGGGGCATGTGGGTCTCTGTGTCACTTACAGTGCAGAAATCTTCAGTACCAGCTGCTAACTGGCTGCTTTATCCTCTACAGTATGGTGACAAGATACGTCCACATGAACGAGAATGAACCTCATTGGTTCTCGCACATCAAGTGAACATGTTTGAGCTTCCGTTTACCCCAACTGATGTGTGAGTTGATGAATGTTTATATGTGAATAAAAGCCTAAATTCAATCTGTTCATAATATAAAGCGATCGAGTCTCTTCAGAAAATTTGGACTAAACCGCTCGATTCATATGGATTCGTTTTACGATCTCTTTATGAACTTTTTGAAGCGTCAAAGTGTGTAGCTGTCAATAGAGAGACAGAAAGCCATCAGATTTCATTAAAAAGATTTTCATTTGTGTTCCGGAGATGAAAGAAAGTCTTACGGGTTTGGAACGACATGAGGGTGAGTAATTAATGACAGAATTTACATTTTTGGATGAACTATCCCTTTAAATACAGATTACAGATTTCACAGTCAAACTCATGTAACTAGCGTAACATACAATTCTACTATTGGATCTTTTAATATCTTCCTTACACATTGATAATATTAAGAAATGTTTCTTGCAAATCAGCATATTAGAATGATTTCTAAAGGATCATATGATACTGAAGACTTAAGCAATGATGCTGAAAATTTAGCTTGGCCATCACAGAAATAAATTACATTAATTGTAATAATATTTCAAAATTCTGCTTTTTTATAGTATTTTTGATCAAATAAATGCAGCCTTGAGCATGAGACTTCTTTCATAAACATTACAAAAAATCTTACCGACCCAAAACTTTTGACCAGTAGTGTAACTGTTCCTTCATACAATACAAATTACAACATTCATCTCTTTTGGCAGGTTTTTAGGTAAAACTTCATCACTAATAGAGCTTGATAGGGTCAAACTGCCAGCAGGCCAAGCTAATAAAGTCAGAGAAATTATTAATTTTATTGAAACCAAATTAGATCCTGCTCCTGTTATACATATTGGCACAGAGTTGCAATTTTACTTGATGTATTTAAAAAGGATAATGCACTCATTTCAGTATAGCAATTGAACCAGGGCCATATGTAAAAAGTCCTACTTCTACCTCTGACCCAGCTATATGGCACACTAATGCTGTACAAAAGCATGCTAACAATTTAATAAGTGTGAAAGTTTTTAATTTTTAATATAAGTAAAGCAGAATTATCTACATTGAAGTAAACTGGTTTTTTGGATATAGTGCTTGTCAGTTTTGAGTGCAATTTGGATCAGACGGTCAGTGAACAGACTGTGGGCGGACCGTGGGCATGTCGTCTGAGGCTGACACTGATTACTTTAGGGCTTCGGGTTTACACACACACACACACACACACACACACACACGATGCAGCACTAATTGGCATTATTCACCATTATTCATACTGCAGGTCCTGACAAAAGAGTGCAAGTATACAGTCTGCAAAGTAATAACTGCCTCAAAACACAAATGTAGCGGTAAACAAACATTTAGCCTACCTGTGTACTTTATCTCATAGGCACACACACTATTAAAACCCACAAACAAAAGCACATACATTCCATCGTGCAGTCAGTTTGAGTGCAAAACTTTAGATTTCCATCACTGTCACTTTTGTTCAGAGCAGAAGACAACGTGCGACACAGTGCCACTGCGCTACGACTCGCCGATTTGGGTCAGAGCCCGAACACAGTTTCACCCTGCAACAGCCTTGATCTAGTACCACCTCTGTTGCTTTTGCATTCAAAGGCATTGCATCCATTACAGCCGGCTTATTGAGCCACCCAAATGCCTGCCCACATTCACCATTATAAACACATCAGCGAGAGTGAGAAACAGAGAGAGAGAGAAATAGCTTACCTCTAATGGCAAAAGCAGTGCGGAAGTAAAGGTGCTATATTACAGCCATTCCGGCTGGACGTGAGCACAAGTGGTTTTAGAAGTGTGTGAATGAAACAGCAGCACCTGCTTAACTCGGCTCTCTGCGTGTAAACGGCTGTCTCTTCATCAGAGGCATTCTGCCACACTTCTCTCTCTCTTTTCTCTCCTCCTCTCACTGTTTCTCTCTCTCTCGACACTCACACATTGCCAGTGGCATCAACGCCACCCCTCTTCACATTAAGAGATGTAATGTGAATAAACTGGACTGATGTCCCAGCATTCAAGAGCAAAGATCAAGCTAATTCATTAATAGTCTATCATTGAATGAGGGTCTGAGAGAGAATTATAGTTGAAATGGGAGCGGAAAACAGGAGGAAAAAGCAAAAAGCTGCTGGGAGAGAAGAGGAAACATTTTTGTGCCTGTAATTTTCAAATAAAATAAAAATAATTGCAAAAAATGTCATGTAACCTAAAGGAAAAAATGTGCTTAATGTGCTCTAAATTCACTGGTTTAATCAGGTGAAAAATAACTCATTAAGGTTCAGTATTTCAGCGGTGCTAGTCAATGGAGTTAAATAAATAACATTAACATTCTAATCAATCAAAGCTCTGTGACTTATAAAGCATCAGCTAATAGAGACTCTCTCTCTAAAGAACCTATATAGGATCTTTGACATAAATACACATCGTTTGTGAAATTCAGTGTGTTTGCATATATGCTGTGGGAGTGTTAAGTAGCTGGATAAAACAAAATAGATGAAACTGAAAGGCCGTGAATAAATCCATTAGAATAATAAAAGACAGAGAGAGGGAGGGGACTATGATTAACCCACTGCTTTTAGTGAGCTACTGCTGCATGACATTGTTAAAAAATATCACAAGGTCTACATGTAGGGCGGGAGGTAGATTTGCAGTTCCCATGGAAACTCAGGCACCATGCCTCACGAGAGAGACGTTCCCTTACACACTTTAACATCGATGGATCCCTTGGACGACAATCTAAGCGAAATTTGCAATGTTTTGAGTCAGCAGCAGCCAAGCTAAACAAAAGCAGAGCAACACTTTAACTATGCATGAACAGAATGCGTTAAGCAATTTTTTTTTTTATCTGAACTATCAAAGTAAAATCAAAACTAAATAACAAGATTGCCTACTGACTTACCTAAACTGTACAAAGACGAAACATTTGGTCAGTCACATTACATACATTGACTGAAGTGTGTAATTTCTGTGCCACTTTTGGCACGGAGGGGAATTAGAAATCACTGTTTTCAAACATGTTGCCTAAACACTCCCCCCATCTGCCTACTTATAGTCCCGCCCCAAACACAAACCCTTGATTGAGCCAATGCTGCTATATTATAGACCTTATAGCCCCGCCCCCTTTCAACGCTTTGCTTGTTGTGTTCTGTCTTCCGGTTTGTATTTCCACAGCATGAAGTTAAGATCTTACGGATTTATGAATGAACTGTATAATGAACTGTATAAAAGAAAATTAGGATACATATACTTCCTGCAATTCTGACTTTTTTCTTAGATTTGTGAGATATACAGTAAACTCGCAATTGTGAGTTAAAAAGTCACATTTTTCCCATTTAACCAGAACTAGTTCACATGATTTCTCTGATTGCTTTTGTTTTGTACCATACATGTCATGATGTGTGCTGCTGAATCTTCTGATAATAGGTCAGGGGTAAGCTTTGGCCTGGTCAGAACACAACCACAGACAAACATGAGCTGATGTGAACTTCAGGTTTACAGTAAGAAGCCTTATCATCACTGGCATGCTTGAGCAAGGAACTTAACAGCAAATAGTGTGTTGTACATTACTTTAGATAAAAAGTGTGAACTTTATTAAATGCTGGGTGAAAAACAGTGAGCTGCTTCCTAACCCAAAATTAAAAAATCTTTCACCATTTATTTACCATCATGTAGTTCCAAACATGCATGATTTTCTCTCTCCTGCAGAACACAAAAGAAGATATTTTGAAGAATGTAATCAACTGTTTTTGTCCATCACAATCGATCAGATTGAGCTACATTTTTCGGGATTGAGGCATTTCCATGAAGGATTTTCAGCCTGATTGAGGCATCAATCTGATTGTTAACAGATTATTTGGTTGCATTATATATGCAGATCTGGAAAAGAAAAATACATTTTCCAAAATGTCTTGTGTTCCACAAAAGAAAGCAAGTCATACAGGTTTGGAGAAAAATTAGGGTAAGTAAATGACATTTTTGGGTGAACTATCCCTTGAAGATCCCTTGTTTTGGCTCACTTCTAAGGCAACAACACACTTCCATAGAGAAGGCAATGCCATAATGCATTGCAATAATCTCAGAGGACAAATATATCTAAGAAGAATGGGGATGAAGCAAGAGAAATGTGAATTATAAATACATTATACTAACTATACTATCTTATCACAGTTTTATTTTTTTGTGCTTGTGTATCACATTATTAGTTTAGCATTACACTACAGCAAGGCTGCATCAAACAGCATGTGACAAAAGAAGTTTGTCCGAATTTACAGTACTCATGAAAGCGTAGGCAAAAAGTACCCGGATGACCTACTTCTTCCTGAGAGATTCTGAAGTGTACATACGATGGACACTTTACTATCCCATGAGGCCATGGGAGAGGATTTGTGAATGGAGGTGCATCTGAAGCTGGTAGGTTGCGTGATAAGGCCCTTATATCGTGTGATAATGTGTGTAGTATGAATGTAATCTGGACATACTTAATTCGCCATGTTGCCCTATCATAAGGGCAACATGATTACATTCATACTACACACATACATATAGAAGGTACATTTTTAGTGGCCATGAAGTAATTACTTTCGAATTGAATGCGAATTGAGCCCCTGTGTAGGACACTATGTGTGCTGTGCTGAGCTTCTGCTAGAGCGTTTCAAATCAGCCACTTATGAAGATTGTTAATATGTTGCCTTTAGGCGCAAGTATGCTGCCGCCATTTGTTTGCAGCTACGTTTAAATTGCACATGGTAAAATTCGATATCAACAGAGTTCACTCACACTGTGCTTATGCAGCCCACATTTTCTAGATTCATGCACATTTGCGCATCTGAACCCTTTGCACATGTCCCTGAATTTACTGCACTAATTGGTGGGTTAATTAGGTGGCAACACACAGTAGGGCTGTATAAGAACTACTCAAAGAAAAAAATTGAAAATGCTAATAAAAACAACATAAACCCTAACCCTAACCAAAGTTGGAATAGATAGATAAATAGATATGAAAGGAGGCAAAAAGGTTGTACAACTTGAGTTTGAAAAAGCATAAAAAAGTTTGTTCACAAGGTTTTGGAAAAGAGCTAGTCAGAATCCATCAATGTGTTAAAAAAACCCGAAAAACTATGTAATCTATGTAAAAGTACTTCATGTTCTACAACCGTTTTATCCTCTTTGGCCTGTTTCCAGCCTATAGTTTTGAAAAGCAGCCCCTTTTATTTCTCATGCAACTTTAAATGTTTTGACCTGGCATTTCCCTCCTTCCATTCAATCTTTATCAGATGATAAACACTGAAAACAGAAGGGAAACTGAATGTCGATGACAGGAGGGTGAAAACCTGGCCTTGCTGTGGAACTGGAACAATTCTTACACATACATCACAGGTTTCACCAAATCTAGCAGCAATCTCACTAGAGATCCTCCAGAGCATTGCTGCAGAGATCCAAAGTAGGTCGCCCTGAACTTGCACACCCTGAATTATGTTATGTGGACAGTGGCCAAGTCAATTTTATGGAAATGGCAGTGGAATTTTTGACAGGCATGGATAATTTATACATTTTTAAAAATGAAACAAAAAGGAATAAAAAAGACATAGGAAAGAATATTAAACACACAGTTCAAAACTCTGAAACTACAGTGGAATTCTGGGATTCTTAATCATATTTAAATGGAAATATATAGAAACATGTATAAAAAATGAAAAGAAAGAAAACGAGTAAGATGAAATGTATAAATAATTGTAAAATGAATAAGAGATATTCCGTCATTGACAAATACATCTTCAAAAAGGTGTTTAAAAAAATTCAAAACTTATGTAATGCATATTTTTGAGTCATGAACAATGTGTTTAAACAAGTTTTAGTTGTTAAATAAAATTTCAAAGTGTTTAAATTCATTTTCTGACTGTTTTTTTATGTCAGGCAGCACAACCAAATAATTGTACTGTATACTGTAGTTGTACCACCTGACATGGAAATTGTACCAACCTACCCATACCATACTTGAAATCTCAACAGTTTTAAAACTACTGATATTTATAACATTTGTTTATATGAACCTAAAATGATGCGATGGTATTTTTAGTTTTTTTATTAAGACACCATTAATAATAATGGTGGTGGTTGAGGAGATTCCCCCCTTCAAGCGCTTTGAGTACCCAGAAGAAAAGCACTATATAAATGTAACAAATTATTATTATTAGAATTATTATTATTAAATAGTTTTCTTAGTCTGTTCATTTGTTCGGACAGTTGCACCACCTGACATTTTGGGGGGTTAAGATAATAAAACATAAAATAATATGTATTATTTAAATGTACTCAAAATTAATTCAGACTAAATAAAGTGATATGTCATTAATTTATCAAATTATTTTAAAAGGAAATAATGCACCTGGACACAAAAATATGCACATCATGGCATTGAAGAGATTCCTTCCATTGAAGCACAACATGCTTTTTGGAACATTCTCATAACATGCTGGATAACAGAACATCAGGTTTTAAAGAAATTTAAGTTCATGCAACCTGAATGCTACCATTAAAACAATAGAGGATGTAAACTAAATAGAAATTCTTAAATGAAGAATCCCCCCCCAACCCCCCCCCCCCCCCCCCCCCCCCCAACCCCCCCCCCCCCCCCCCCCCCCCCCCCCCCCCGTCTAAATGTGTAAGTCAGATCATGACAAGTCTTCTAACAGGTTGATTTCATTCACTCTCTTTAGCTGATAAAATGGGTCAGTAGTTGCTTTACTGCACACCACATGAGCAGTTAATTTTTAACAAGTCCAAAAAACAAATATAAAGAAGCCTTGCCGTTTTTATTAAGAAAAAAAGGGAACCGTTTGCCAGGAGTGGGTTGGCCTCACAAACAGGAACTTTCGAGTCAGTCAGGTAACTAGAAACCTCTCACTCCCCTTCAGTCGTCCATGAAACGCATGAAGTGCGTCGAGGTGGGAGAGGCACAAAGTGTTCAGTGGATGTTTGAAACACATTTATTTTATTTTATGTCAAAACGACGTTATTAATGTCGCTTGGCAGCAGTTACGAACTAACCGGTTTTAAGCGTTGAATTGAATCCATCAAATCCTGCCTTTGTTCTTGGCGAAACTCCTCAGGTGTTTTGTTCCAGCAGAAGACGCGGTAAAGTTGGCGGATTACGTCCATTCGGCGTAGATCTTCGTTCGCGCTGCAAACTCGTCTTCATTTGAACTTTCAGTTTTGTTTGTAGATCGCTTTAACACTTCATTACCTACTCAGCAGTACATACGGACCAGAACATCAGGTAAGGATGTTTTAAAGCTATTGAGGGGTGTTGGTTGGGCTACTTGCTTCTTGTTAGTCAACAGGTAACGTTAGCGTCTTTATTGGTTTTACGGGGATTTTCTGCGCGCATGCACGTACAGTTTAGGATAATGATGAAAGGCACATCTGTTTATTGCTCGCGGTTTACGATCAGTCCTGCGTAACTATCTACACGAATTATCATTCATTTGTAAAATAACAAATAAGGATGGCTGAGATGTTAAAACAGGTTATTTTAAATCTCGTTTAAAACACATTTGGAAAGATATACTCTTCGTGTTTACTCTACTATAGCCTATGTTTTTGAAAAATAGCCTATCAGCCTATTTATACAATATTATATAAATTATTTTTGTGTGGCTCGCCTCTAACCTTGAGATGCACAACCATGGGGTCCAATGGGGTCATCACAGTTTTGTTTTGTCACGTGACAAAATACCTTTTTCATGCTGAACAGTTACACAACCTAGAATTTTTTTTTTTTACTTAGTTTAAACCCTACAAAAATATCAAAATGAATGCAAAAATGTATCACAGAATTATTCACAGAAAAGGTTTATTCAAGTCTTTTAATGAATGAATTGCGATTCTTGTATTTTTTAATAGTGAAATAGGCCTACATCTGGATAATAATAATGATAATAGTGTCATCACTGACTTACCGGTAATAAGAATAAGACTTAAACATAAGAAAAAATGTGATCT
This sequence comes from Rhinichthys klamathensis goyatoka, assembly GCF_029890125.1. Classification (NCBI taxonomy): domain Eukaryota; kingdom Metazoa; phylum Chordata; class Actinopteri; order Cypriniformes; family Leuciscidae; genus Rhinichthys; species Rhinichthys klamathensis. Next base: position 1,615,486 of record NW_026606776.1, read on the forward strand.
TTAAAAATGAAGAAGAAAAAAAATCACACTTAGTCATAGGTTGTTGTAATTTCACATATAATTTCATATAGTCTACATCATGCTAATGAAACTTGGAATGACAGTTTCAAGTAACCCTTAAAATTTGTTTAAAGTTAATCGCATATGGCTTGATGTAACTTGATGTGCCAAGCAGGGTGTCTCCATGTTTAAAGTGGGAGTTTGCAACACCCTGGGCTGTTAACCCCATCAGCCTACATGGTAACAGAACTAAAGACAGCAGTTTAGTTTTACAGACTAGCCTATCAGTTGTCATTTGATGCAAGGATCATAAATGTACGTTAATGTAAGGTGCTGGATTTGCTCTGCCTGTGTATTCCATAGCAGAACAAAAGTATTACAACCTCTAAATAAGTACCAAGTTTACATAATACATATTCAATATTTTAGGTAAGAATATGTCTGAAACTTTGCAGGATTAGTTGCCAACCCAATTTCATGCTGCAGTCATTTTTAAAAGCACGCACACGCAGAAATTGGACATTGTAAGTATGTGTCACACCATGAACAACAAAATGGAGCTCTTAAAATTCACTGAACTGAATGATTGGAGCGAAAAAAGAGAATCCACCTGAAGCTTTCCTCGCTTCTTAAGTTGCCTGCTTGTCTGTGCAAGAACTGTTTACCATTAACAAAAAAAGGTTTTATTTGGAATTGAAAAAAAACAAAACACAAAAGGCCCGAAGAAACTGGTAGCAAAGCTGGAAACCCTCCTTGTCATTGCAGTTGCAACCTGTTCAAGTGCTCAATTTTTAAAGAAATTCCATTTGGTGCTTTTCCACCCATGAAGGGAAGAACTTTAAAGTGCAGTTCAGGTCTACCAGAGTGAAAAGTACAGAGATTTAGAAAATGAAAATAAAAGTGCAGACAGTCAGCAAGAAAAAACTGAGTGGTATATGGAGATGGAACGGTCTCACTTGTCCATCGTGTCCAGGTGAAGTTTCTCTTTAGCGCTCTTTGCCCCTAGATGATGAATGTTCAGTTTGCTGAAAGGAAATTCCTCACTGCCGTCTCCATGCCGTCAAATACTCAATTACACAAAGAAAAATGACCTGTGCAGCTTCAAGCGTTACTTTGCCTCTGGATTTAAAGCTGGACACACACCTTGACAGATGGTGATAACTGCTTCTTTCTTGTGATAAAAAACATTTAAAGCTGAAGTGTGAAATGTTTTTCCACGTTAAAACACTCTAAAATGCAGACAGTTGTGTTTCGGTGGCGTTATGAAAATGTTACTATTTGTTTGAGCTTGCCGATCAATTTGACATAGCAACAATGACTCAACCAATAGCACGAATTTGGGGCGGGACTAGCTGTTTTTTGGGGACCAATGACAGATGGGGGAGTGTTTTAGCAATTATTTTAGGTGTTGCTAATGGTGCATAAATTCAGATTTAAAGGTTCTCTAAGCGATCCTCGTTTCTTTACAGTGTGTTCAGGGGACAGGCATCCAGCGGTTAGTGAGGAGATGTTTGCTGTATGTGACAAAAAATGTTTTGGCCTAAAAAACACGTGACATCGCTTAGAGCACCTTTAATTGTTGGATTGAGGGGCTGTTTACACACTGTTTTCAGCTAAAAACGGAAAAAACCTCTTATGCGTTTTGGCCATTCATTTACACGTCAATGGAGTATTGGGGGCCTAAAACAGGTTTCAAAGTGCATGTTTTTGAAAACAACACCATTATCGTCTCCATTTAAACTACAAAAACGCGAATCTGTGAAAACGGTGACGTCATGTGCTTGTGTATTCTGTTTATTCTATAGGCGTGTAGTGTTTCTTTACCAAGTGACATCACCAACTACTGGCTTGGGAGCATAATACAGTGTTTTTAACCGTTTTCGCAGATCTGTGTGAACGGGGATAGTTTTGACAATGTTGTTGTTCGTATGCAAAAAATCGCAGAGGAAAAACTTTTCAGTTTTTAGTACATCATTGTCATGCAAACGCACCCTGAGAATTACTTGAAAATGTCTTTACAGATGTTTTTTAGAAACTACAGTATAAAAGTCAGTAGTTCATGTTTAATTTTATTATTCATTCAATAATGTAGCACATCCAAATCCTATGAAAACAAGATTGAAGGGTTGATGTTGATTGGTTTGAAATCTGTGATATGGTAATTCAGATGGAATGCTGCTGCTGAGAAGTGAGAGGAACCTGAGAGGAACCTAAAGAACAGGAACAGTTCTTTAGGTTCCTTTCAGGCCTGTTCTGTAGGCGTTAGACCTGTATGTTTGCCAGCATCATTTAAGGGAGATTAGAGAGGGCTAAAATCAATCTGAGAATTCACCCCAAAGGTACAGCGTCAGTAGCCTGGGAAAACCCAGACAACTTCCGGCAAATTTAGATTTGCTCTGAAAGTTAGTCTGGCAAAGAGCTCATTCAAGCCCATTTCCAATCCGTCGAAATCGAGGCACCAATCAGAAACGTTGGGGCGGGCTTTACACGATGACGACAGCGCTGGGATTTTGAAGCAGATTTTGTAGCCTACATTACAAAGATGGATGCCGCCGTCGAACATCACTTGTTCGAATCAGCTATCGCGTCTGTTTTAAGCGATTTGAACGTTTCCCTTTTGTTAAAAACCGAGCAAAGAACAACACTCTGGAGATGTTTTCCGCCGCTCTGCATACGTCATCACCTTCATCGCTCTGATTGGGTTTAGGTCTATCCGCGACGTCCGTTGGTGACGCCCCTCTGGAAATGATTTGTCTACGACGCTTTGCCAGACCATAACTCAGTTACAACTGAGAATGGTCTGGTTTTAACCAGGCTACAGCGTCAGCATAATCAGAGAAAAATAAGACAAAAAACTATGTAGGCAACCTGTCTAAGAGTTTAAAAGCTTTTATTTATTTGTTTTTCCACATGGGATGGTGCAAACAGATCTACTTTGAGATTTGTGTTGTTGTGCTATTAGATGCATTTTAGTGTCGATGCTAAATTGTTGTTTATACATGCAGCCTTCCAGAGAACCTCTTTGTACAACAGCCTGGGGCAAAAGATGCTTTTCCTCGGTGTAATTTTACACCGAATATTCCCCCATCATCCCTAGCTGCTGTCTCAGTGCTCGTCTCTCAGTGTGTGCTTGGGCCGTTTAACAGCGTCCTGCTGGTTAAAGAATTGGCTAGCTGCTGGAGATGTGTTTGCTTTTGATAGGGAACCACTGTGGAAAACCACAGGAGTACAATGGGGCGACATCATTTTTAATGATTTTTTACGTGCATCGTGCAGTTGCACACACATGCTGAAGTTTTTAAAGAAATAGGCTACTTAGCCCAAAAATTTAAGATTTGTCCTCTTCAAATTGTTCCACACCCGTATAAAAAATATATATACAGCCATATGGACCACTTTTATGATACATTTATTGTGCTTTTGTGTCAAATTATTCTATTTTCATTTTTGGGCGAACTATCTCTTTTAATGTTAATATCATAATATTATTACAAACATGGATGATCAAAAAACATCTAAAATATCCAAAGTGTTTCTTATTGTCATAGCATGGAAGTCATGTTTGTCTCACATGGAAACTGTTCATTTCAGTGTGTTTATAGTCCTCCTCCTTCATAATTGTTTCACGGTGTAAGTGAAGTAAAGCTGTTCGAAATCAAACTGCCTGCATCATAATTTCAGGTCGAAAATAGGCAGTGGTTTCACATCTCCACTGGGCTCACTGTCACTCAGAGCTTATTATTATTTCATATAAGAGAAACTGACAGGCTTTAGGAAGCTAACACACCCTTCTCAACGGCCTGAAGGTAATAAATCTGAAGTTTACCAAGTGCCTCTGTCTATTTTTACTGGTGGGCTGTGTTAGCTTTATAAGCGAGTAAATCATGGTGAATTGGACCTGGCTTGACTACAGTTTATATAGTTCAATAATAGAATGTTATGGCTAGATAGTAAAAGTGTTTTACTATAAACTTATCACAGTTCTTCTGTAGCAGCCTTGCTTTAAAGTAGTGATAGACTGATATATTGGTCAGGCCAATGAATAAGCCAATATTTGGGCATTTGAGATGTTGAGAATTATCCCACCAGCCGATAAACATTCCCGCTTGGCTAAATAACAGAAGTACACAAAGAGTGTCACCTTCATTGATAACGGATTTGTTAATGGTTAATTTGTTTTGACTAAATATTGTGTAATGTATGGAGCCCCTAAAGTGACATTTGAAGAAAACACATTAATGTGCACAAGAAACTTTTATGTGCACATGAAATATTTCAGTTTTTTTTCTTTCTGTAAATGTCACTCATTTCAAATGTCAAGACTCATTTGTTATTTTTAGTTGTATTGTCAGCATTATATCGGCCAGCGGACACGTTGTTTTCTAGATATTGTCAATGATGCCACCAAATGTAAAAGTTTAAAAATTGGCCACTGAAACATATTATTTAATTGCTATTCTAATTCTAGTGTAATTGACATGGCTCTCTAATGTCTTTTGTGGTTATTGGTGTGAGGATCAGCCATTGGAAACCTATAACATTTTACTAGTTAAGAGAACCCAGTCACCTTTAAGACCAGTTCACACTGCACCAACAGACGACGACCAACGGCAACAGACACTTTGTCGGATTGGTGTGTTAGCCTTGTCGGTGTCTGTTGGCTTTGTTCAGTGCTTTTTTTGTCGGGAATGTCTGAAAAGTTTCGTACTGTAATCTGGTGATTGTCCGCATTGGTCGGCATCTGTCGGTGCAGTGTGAATTGGCCTTTAGACCAGGGTTTGATTATACCATCTAAATACTTTATCTAATAATCATAAAGTGGCCTCTCCAAATATATCTATCAAAGAAAGATCAAAAGACACTGTGTTGAACTCCAAAAATATTCAATGAATAAGCCTCATGAAGAGGCTATAAACCCAGCAGATGCTCAGATACCCTGCAGAGCGTGAAGGATATGAGGTCACAGCTCTTCTGTCATCTGTGCCGTATGGAGCTGGGAATTAGTAATAAAAACGATGAATATTTTGAAAGCAGTCTTGCTGTTAGAACGCTACCTGATTAATTTCCTATGCTTGCATGAAGGGCAGATAGGGATGCGCTTGTAATTATTTATGAACAGCAGTGTGATATTATTTATATTCAGCTGCTGCTGTTAAAGACATTCCTAAAACTCTTAAATCTATTGCTGTGAAATGCTTTAAATGAAACTTTGGTTTACCTTGTTTGCACGCTTTCCGACTGGATATTGGTATTAAATTTGTTCAATATACTAAATCATTGGGATTTTCATGCCAGGGAACTCTTTTCTCTACTCATTTCCCACTAATTATCTGCTTAGTTGTTTACTTCAGCTGCTTTATTGACTTGATTGTGGAATCCCTTCAATGTTTTCTGACCTTTCTACTACCTCTTTATCCCGATTATCTTGTTGACATGCTACAAAGGATTGCAGGATATCCCTATGAGATGCTGTCTCACATTTCACACACCCAAGTTCATGAGAGCAGTAGTCTTGGTAAAAGACTTCCCGCTGTGTAGTGTGTAGTTTGATGTCAGTTACCCTGTAAAGTGGGTTGAGCTATTAGGCATAATTAGCCAGTGCTGTCAGTCAAAGATAACTAAAGCTCACTTTTGTAGTTTGACTGTGCATGATAAAAGAAAACTTCAGAGAAATGCAAAAACATCTTATTTCTTTGTGTACAACTTTTTTAAAATAAACAAATAGTGAGTGCATATGTACTATAGATTGTACATTTGTAAAATACAGTTATACAATGGTATCTTTTGCACTGAATTTAATTTGTGTTGATTTTAATAATAATAAAAAAAAAAAAAAATGTTGGATGCATTTATCTACTGTTACATTAATGAGTGAGTGAGCACTGCGGTGATTAGAATTGGGGGAGAAAATGTGCCTAATCATTATGAAAATAATGGCACAATCAAAGAAATGTTACTGGCCCCTTTTCCCTTTAGATTTTGAGGTGAAATGACCCAGGCAGTTTGTGAGATTCACCCAAGGAGTTAAACAACTTTATATGTATTATGGAGAAGTGTTAAAATGAGTACTTGTTGTCTCAACATTTGAGCGTCACTTTGTGTTGACTGTTTCGGTTGTTTCTGTGATTTCTAACTGGTTTTCATTTGTCTTTGCTAACTCAAGGGCATCATAGAAGCACATGTGTGTTAAACATAAGAAACTTAATCCACGGGGAGACAAAACAATGACTCTGAGCTTCTGGATGATAAAGGGCAGGTTTTTTTTGTCTGAAAAAGTTAATCTATTAGGGAAATGATTGATAACACTGATGTAGAAGTCCCTAACCCTGATTGTAAGTCTAAACTTGCCATGAACTATAAACTTGTCCCTCAAATATGATTGGTTGATTGGAATTGTTGTTCCAGGATCAACAAAGATGTTGATCCTGGAACATGATGTACTTGGTGAAATCAGGTTCACCGTTCAATACCAGACCTGAGCAAGACCCAATTATTGCCATAACCATTGCTTTTTAGAAAGACTACATTAGCTACTGCAACACCCAATCTAAATGGCTATTTGGCTATATAACATGCACTGATGAATTAAATTTAAGGCAGGGAACAGTAAATCGAATCTATTTTGATTTCATGTTGACTTTACAAACTAAAATGGGAGAAGGGCATTTCCATCTTTGGTTGTAATTTCCCACAATTACCAACTCATTACTGCATTTGATTGGACTGACAGAGCAGACAGATGTGTGCATTTAATTCAGCATATGGGCTTAAAGTGTTACTTAATTACCCAGAAATGTCCCACATATTCATCCAATGGACTACATGATTATTACTAATGGACTATTAGTGCAGTATGTCGTGTATAGTTTGCTCAAATTGCTCATAGTAAGTGCACATTCTATCTTCACAGTATTTGTAACTGCAGGAAAGCAGCGCAAACTCAGAGACAATTTCAGCAGCTTAAACTAAACAAGGCCATCAATGTGAGGAAGGTCAATAATAATGTTTGACAGAGTGTAATGACATGATTGAAGTACTGTATGTTCTCCAGGTCCTGGTGCTAAAGCGTGCTGATGACAATCAGTGTGTTTGGTGGTTTAGGCAGGATTAGGCTAGTCTCACATTCTTCCCTAAACCTCTTTAAGAAAATCACTAATCCCAGACAACAACAGCAACATGCCGTTACAAGTCATTTTGCCTGCTCATCTCAAGAATATCTGAAGAAATATCCTGAAATTATTCATTATGAAAGTTCAGGTGGGAAAGTGTGCTCTGAGTTCCTGTTGGGGAAAGAGATGTTTAATCATTGACCATGGCTTACTGACTCTGTTTATTAAAGTCAAAATGGATTGACATTGGAGCTTAAAAGAAGCTCAGATGAATGTCAAAAGTTTTAGTAACCTTAACCCATCTTCATGTATGGTCCTTCTCAAAAAATTAGCATATTGTGATAAAGTTCATTATTATTAAATCATTACCCATGATTGCGGTTTTGAGTAATGAAACAGGCTGGGAGTTTTTAAAAGCCTCAGGAATCTTTTGCAGGTGTTTAGAGTTAATTAGTTGATTCAGATGATTAGGTTAATAGCTCGTTTAGAGACCCTTTTCATGATATGCTAATTTTTTGAGACAGGAATTTTGGGTTTTCATGAGCTGTATGACAAAATCATCAGTATTAAAACAATAAAAGACCTGAAATATTTCAGTTGGTGTGCAATGAATCTAAAATATTTGAAAGTTAAATTTTTATCATTACATTATGGAAAATAATGAACTTTATCACAATATGCTAATTTTTGAGAAGGACCTGTATTTATTGTGTTTTCTTTAGTTGCAGTGTGTTAAGCTTTGTGCTTTTTGCAGCACGTTTCTGTATTTGGTTGCGTAACATTTTCAGCGCGTTTCTATAATTTAATATTTAATATACATTTTTATACTGTACATTGTAGTGTTTTTTTATTCCTAAATTCACTGGTTGCATTTAAAATGATTGCTTTTGATTTTTGTTTTATTTTAGACAAAAAAGTATCACTTTTTAATATTGGACATTCATTGGTTATCGTTCATAACGTGGAAATAAATGTGCATCTCTAGATAAAATCTTGTGCACCTTGACTTACTGAAATCGTGTAGCAGCCAGCCAATCAGATTGGAACTATCGGTATGTCGAAATGCTGTCTGAGGACAAGACTATAATTTTGCAATATTACTGGGTGAGTTTGTAGGAAAATGCCCAGAAAAGTTTTGGTGAAACAGAAGTTCACTTTAACACGTTGATGTTATCTAGGCCCATGTATCAGCAATAAACTGATTGAGCACAGGCACAACAGTGATGCTGAATATGCTGCAATATTAAAGGTGATAAATAAATAAAAGCTTCATTTTTATGTGCTCTCTCAGGTCTCAGTATCAGAGCTGTTTGTTCCGGTGAATGTAGGCGATGTGCTGCAGAAGTGGAATGTCAGGTGTTTTTGGGTGACGTGCTTTTTAATGGCTAAAGCCCCAAGGCGCTGTCAGGGCCCGTCAGAACAGGTGCTCACCATCTGGGTGTCTTTTGTACCTGCTTTTTTACACCTTTTGAATTTGGTTAGTAAAGTTCAAGATTTTACACTCTCAATATACTGTATCATGTTCTTGTCACATACAGTACAAGTTACGATACATTCGACATGAGTGACATGCTCATGATGTTAGTGCTTAAATTATTAATTATTCAAAACTTTTGACATGTAGTAGTGTATAATACATTTTTTTTATATAAAAGGCCTCAATAAAAGTCAAATGCTGCCTGAACTGACAAAACTGCAATCAGAACACTTTTGTATTAATATCCAGGTTGACACACTTCATTAGTTATTGTTGCTAAGCTATTAAAGCTAAAGATTAATCTGTCAGGCATAAAGCAAATTGATGCTAAAAATTACAATGCATGCCAATTTAGAATGCAATATTTTTTTTGCTTCGTCCACCATTATTTTTTTCAGCCATGCACTCTGCCTTCTTCGCAAAGATACATGTGATGCTGCCCAAGATAACTTAAAGGTTGCATAATTATGATGTCAAGTTTTTGGAACAATCTTGTTATGCCTGCAGTATAATGGTAATTTTCTGTATGACAACAATTGACTCTTTTGCCTATTTTACTCCTTGTGAGGAATTTTAGAGGGAACATTTGAAACATGTTTATACTTGACTAAATGTGCACTCAGATGAGAAGTCTAAGAACCTCACTTCACCACTGCAATCCAGGTAACTAAACCAGCTCTTTAACATCCCAAAAGTGTGGCAAACATTTTTTTCATCAAGGTGCAAGCTAAAACAAGCCTAATTTACATGAAAGGAGATGTGTTTGCATGGAAATAATGACTTTATTGGCACTGGAATAGAACTGTACCAAGCAAATTTCAATAATGTCTGGTTAAACTGGATTGCGGGTAGGTAGTGAATAATTCAGTAAAAAAAATAAAAAAAACCTTCCTATATGCACAGTTTAAAAGAACAGTGAAATGAAATGAGTTATTTTCTCTCAAATGTTACTCAAAGTCCTTTTGTACTTAACAGAAAAAAGTTACATGGACATTGAATATTGTTTATGTCAAGCTGAACTTAAAGGACAAGTTCGGTATTTTACACTTAAAGCCCTGGTTTAAGATCGTTTCTGATGAAATAGAACGGTTAAGATTGAAATTTGGACACATGCTGCTGGCCCGAGAATTTTCGGTTTCTGTGGTAGCACCCCCCCCCCCCCCCCCACCTCCCCATAAGTGCACTGGAACAATCCTTCATAAAACGCATTAAACTTTAGTTTACAAAGACGTGAAACTCACAGAGGTGTTCACTGATATGCTCACACAACAATCGCTGCAAAAGATGCTTTCCAACAGGTTTTATCGTAGTTTTTGTCCAAGTCAAGTCAATGGATTTACAGGGTTTACAGTGTAAATCTCCTCAGACTGTTCACCCAGTTTAACTGCATCATTAAAAAAGAGCATGAGAAATATTTGACTGAAAAAACCCTTGGTAGAAACATAGCTTGGAGGTGTTTTTATTTATTTAGAGACAGAGGATTGAATTAAAAGCAGACCAAAAAGCAAACAGAATCTGGGCATTTCACCAGTACATTGAGAGTGAGGAAAAGGGGAACATAGAAGACACACATTCCTGTCCTTGATAAGGGCTCTTCCCTTCCTCTGTAATGTGTGTGTGCGAGTCCTAAAAAGAGGGAAATAAAAAGCACAAAACACTGTTTTCCGCCCTTCGAAGTCCCAAGCATGTGAGTACCATAACAAACATTTGAGTCATGCCTTTGCAGCATGAATTAAAAAATTTGACAATAGGCTTTATGTCGAACGTTAGATGAACAAACAGGAAAACAGGTCTCATTGCATCCACTTGTCGGAGAAAGTGTTTACAGCAGTATGAACTGATGGTGATATCTATTGAGGCAATCAGCTAATCTAGCTAGTTCCTTTTTTTTTTGCCGTTTTATTTAATTTAATTGATCTAAATGTTACGATGGACATCGGTTATGCTTATCTTTGCTCACTCCTTTATTTGTATTTTTATTAACGAAGCACATACAAAGGCCTGAACCGGAAGCGATGCAACCATTCAGTAAACACGAGCGATGGGGAAACCTAATAAAGCCCTTTATCATTCAAGGCACCTGACATCTGTTCTGTCATGGTAACAGCATGCCACTATAATGCACATGCACTTTGCACGCTGTGCCTGCAGTGGTGTTGTGGTTATCTAGTCATGACTCAGAAGTTGCATCTCGATCCGTGGCCTTTGCTCACTAGTGGCTGCGTTTCTCGCAAGCTGTTCAAACAGAGCTTAGTGGCTTTGCTTGATAAAGAAAAATGAAAAGTCTCTAAAAATAATCTTCGATGATAATTGATAGTGGATTTGAGGGACGTTATGGCTTCAGAAGATTATAGACGGCCCAGAGGGTGACATTTTGTTGAACCTGCCAGAGGTTTGACAACTTACAGCAGCATTAAAGCGCATTTGGTTGCACTGTTTAAATATGAAATCCTCTTATGAATCAGAGGATTTGTGGCTTTTCCAGTTTATAATTAGCTGAACTGTCATCTTATGCATTTTGATGAGGACTGACCTTTCCTAATGTGCGTTCATTTCCTTTTCTTTTTTCTTCATTCAAGCATTTCCTGCACACTTCGACAAACATCCTAAATTGATTAAGAGAAGCATGTTCAGACATCCTAGTGCAAGCCACAGAATATTTGAAATATTCCAGCTGACACCTGGAATCCACCATGAAATAAACTCGTGCAGTGTTAAATCTCAAGTTAAAATCTCACGGCTTTCCTGTTAAGCTGATGGATAGCAGTACTTGCAGCAATCTAAAGACTTAGTGTTGAGAATCTCAGCTTGATGATTAGCTTACTATGTGATTTATTGACTTGTTTCAGTGCTTGTGCAAGAACCCAGTTTCTGATCTATGACCTGCCTTCCCCCAAACATCTTTAGGTAGCTTTCACAACATCTAAGTAGTCTTGCAAATTCAGTTGGTTGTCTGTCTTGGAACTTTAAAGTCGAAAGGAACCAACCACTGTTGCAGAAAATATTCTCAGTATTTTTGTTCTAGTTAAAATGTCTAAAAATCTTTAAAGATAAATGCATTTGTGAATCAATGCTGCCTAAGATATTAAAGAAATATTAAAATCTGACATCAGAGAGTATCCGGTCTTTTGCGGCTTTTCAAACACATTTGACCACATGAGCATTAACACTACGAAATCAATCTGGTCGAATGCGTTTTCAACTACCCCTGGAAGTGGTCGAAAGTGGACAAGATCGAAACGTTTTAGACCCCGTTTACACCTGTATTTAGTTTCGTCCACTTGTGATCCGATTGACCAAAACACATCTTAATACCAGGTGTAAACAGGGCCTAATTGAATCTCAAAAAGTATTTTTTTGCACTGTGACTGACATATAAAAAGACTCCAACCTGGCAACCTTGTTTAACCAAATTTTGTTTCCTAGTGGACTGATAAACACCTGTACACCATGACTCTTGGAAATTGCATAAAGCCAGCAGAACAGAGCTTGACAGTTTGAGCGTTTGGTATTTTTGTGTGCAATATGCATCAGACGGTCAGTGAATGGTCAGTGGGAGGTGCGAGGGTGTCCCATCAGACTAACACCAAACAAAACCTTATCAGAAACAGCAGCTGGCCTGGTGACACTCTCAGGTTATCAATGCAGCTCATTAGATCACGGTCATGAGGCATGTACTGCAGGCATTACATAGACACACACCCTCATTCCTCCTCCATGGATTCCAATTTAGGGTTAGCAGGGGCGGCTGAACTCCACAGTGTTCATAAACAGTGTTTTTGAGCTACTAAGAAGGCGTGATATCACTGCTATGAGTTCCATTGAGTCTCACCTGGGTCTGGAACTGTGCAGAGGATATTACAGATGGAGAGCCTTAGATGCTTGTTCAGTCTGAACAGAGACTTTATTGTGGCAGACGACTAACGTTTAGCACAGGAGCACCTGACAGAGAGGCCATTGATCCAGTTCTAGCAGTCCTGCGCAACTCAATAACATCCCAAGCAAGATAGAGAGACGCCCAGGGAGGTCGACACAGTTAGCTGTCTGTCGGCCAGCAACCCCTGGTCCTCCCTAGGGAGGTTTAAGAAATGTTATTACACCAGTGGTTGGACTGAAGTTGCACGCCAGAGGGTCAAACGAAAAGAAGTCTGCTTGTGATGGAAATTGTTATAGCATAGAGCTGCACGATTAATCGTTAAAAGATCTAGCAATCTAGATTCAAACACCCACGTGATATTATTCCTTAATGACAACAATTTGCCTGTGTCTATTAAACCTGTGTTTGCGCTGCCGCTGACTGCTGAGAGAGAGTTGTCGTGTTTAGGTATGAAACAAACTGTCTTTTCAACCACATAGTATTGTTTCATAGTTTCTGTCTTGCAATAATTCAAATCATCATCTCAGAAGTACTGGGTTAAAAGTTTATAGTTCAGATATAAACACTGATGTCTACTGTAGCGATCAAAATAGAGCAAATCTCCTTTTGAAAGTAATATGCCGCTTCAAATAACGATTGAATCGATTACATTACATCCCTAGGCAGCAAGTGACTGTTTGTATGTGTCATTGAATTGTATTCATTTGAGATTTGTTCAAAAACACTGATTCATTCAGTAATGAAACAAGTAGGCTGCATCTGAAATCGCATACTTCCCTACTATATATAGGCGAAAAACTGTATGTGACAAAAGAAGTATGTCCAAATTCACAGTTCTTTTAAAAGAGTAGGCTAAAAGTACCCAGATGAACAACTACTTCTGGCGAGATTCTGAATTGTACATACAATGGACACTTAACTATCCCATGAGGCCACGGGAGAGGATTTGTGAATGGCGGTGAAGCGATGTAACTGGTGCTGGTAGGTCGAGTGATAAGGGAAACATGCTAAATGTAGTACGACCAGATTACATTCATACTATATAGAACATACTTGTTGCAGTTGTGAAGTAATTACTTATAAGTACTGTACCTACTCACTCAAGAGAGTATGCGATTTCGGACGCAGCCGTAAAGTATTTATGATTCATCCAGTAATGAAACAAGTGAAGTCTTTGAGTCATTATGAGTGAGTCATTCAATCATTCAAACATGCCATTTTTTTAAATATACATTTTTAATGAAATAACATTTTTAATTTTATTTATTTAATTTGATTTTATTATTTTAAAATCTAACATTAACATGACAATAATTTGAACATTGCCTTTGTAAAAATATGAAATACTATATAAATACAAAAATATAAATACAAAACATAAATGTGCAAAAAAGATATAATGTAAATGACTAGTATTTCCAATGTCGACTAGCAGCAGCAGTTTAGTCGACAAGTCTCACACTTCCCTAGTCCACAGTACATATGGCACCTGTGAGAAAACATCACATTGTGTCCGTTTTCTGTTGTTTCCAGGCGTACATGTCATCATACCATGTGATCTCACCCATTGGAATCTGCCCGCAGGGGTGTCTAACACTAGTTGGGCTATTTGTCACATACACACAGTCACTTTTGCACACGTTCACACATGCATTCTGTTTGGATTCACACACAAACGTTTTATTGGAATCCTGTGTTTTCGTACGCTACTCGTTTAAAGTGTCACTCACAGAACCTGGCAGCGTTGTTACAACCGCCACACTGAACGTTTCAAATTCCTCTCATACCCCCCCAGTGTACACACTCACACAGGCACTCACACACACAAAAGCAGTGTTCTGCAGTGCTACAGTCAAATTCCACAAACACTGTTTTGGTGTCTCTGGTCTAAGGAGAATGGAAACGGGGCCGGACTGCAGAAAACAGCCGCAGTGAATTGATGCTCGTTGAAGAGCTGCTGCCTCCAGAGAAGTAATAAAGTCAGAAATATGAACCAGGGCTCTGATGATGGAGGAAATGCAAAGAAAATTGAAACTTCCTCAGACTTTAGCGTGATAAACCACTGCAAGCACATTTAAAATGGAGACTTCGAAATTTTCATCCAATTCATTCATCTTCGAAACACAAATGAACATATTTTTTATGAAATCTGAAAGATTTCTGTCCCTCAATTGAAAGTCTGTTCACTCAAAACCCTGATGCCAATCAAAACATTCATAAAGAGATCATAAAAGTAATATCCTATGAATCAAACTGTTCAATCCAAGTCTAATTAATAGTAGTAAGAAATAGATCACTAATATTAAATAGTACTTGTACTACTAGAAGTGCTGTTTGTTTATTTAATTTGTCCTATTGTTTGTTGTTTGCATCTTTGTTCTTATTTTTAATAAGATATATACAGTATATTATCATGAAATAAGTTTGTGGTCATCGCCCACCGCTACAACACACAAAACTTCATGCTTCTTTGTCTTGTTTTCTTTCATTGTTAATGCAATGCATTCCCAGACTAGCCCCAAAAATTCAGAAAACCACAGCACTGAAAAGGCATTCACTGAATCAACCGCAGTTTATGTCTTTATTATACTATGCTTTGCATTTACATAATCGCAGGACATTTGTACACGCAAACCACATTGCCACTGTTGTATATACTGTATAATCTCCGCCTCATTTACGTCACAAGGCATTGTATTGAAAGAAATAGCCTCCACAAAGAGCTTTGCTTTTGCTAGTGCACAAAACAACCATGGGTATTCAAACAAGAAGATACGGCTCATGCAATAGAATAAGAAACATATTTTTATTGTACCGTGTCTCTCAGTTTAACTGGAAAGACTTGACGTGTTCTTCACTCCAAGACAAATCTGATAATATGCCTGTGTTACGAACATCCGGTCAGATCACTCAGCCTTATCTAAATGTGGGGTGTTGGGTTGACATGCAGGGAAAAGACTTTCACCAACAGCTACACACTGATGTCAAGCGAACGACCGCAGAGCTTGTCAGCCGTACAAGGAGGTGATAAACTATAGATGTCTGTTGAAGACAAGCCACGTCACATTGAAAGACAGATAGCAAACAAGCCTGGCATTTGCTAATAAAGTCAGAAATATGAACCAGGGCTCTGATGATGGAGGAAATGCAAAGAAAGTTGAAACTTCCTCAGACTTTAGCGTGATAAACCACTGCAAGCACATTTAAAATGGAGACTTCGAAATTTTCATCCAATTCATTCATCTTCGAAACACAAATGAACATATTTTTTATGAAATCTGAAAGATTTCTGTCCCTCCATTGAAAGTCTGTTCACTCAAAACCCTGATGCCAATCAAAACATTCATAAAGAGATCATAAAAGTAATATCCTATGACAAGCCTGTCTCTGAAGTACATTCAAATAATGAGGCATTGTTACTACACACATGCATACTTTATAGAATGTACTTCTTAGGGGCTGCAAAGTAAGTTCGCCATCACATTTATGCACAGAAAGTATGACATTTTGTGAATATAAAGTACACACTGAAAAAACTGTGAGACGTAACATCACGGCCAATACATAGACCAAAAATGATGCTTTGGAGGTCAGATATTTCAGCCCGTTCTCATCCTGCTTTGGCGTCATACATGTGACGCTTTGGACATTTCGTTGAAATCTTACGTACGTGGCGTCGTTTAGCATCAATATGAGACGCAGAACCCAAGGCGTCATACAGGCGACGCTCGTCTAAATCCAACGCACATGGCATCGTTTAGCGTGAATATGAGACGCAGATCCCAAGGCGTCATAACCGTACCCTACCCCAGACCTAAACCTACCCATAACAGTGCGTGTTATATTGACGCTAAAGGATGCCATGTGCGTAAGATTCCGACGAAATGTCATATGGAATGAGAATGCGTTGGATATTTTGAAGTCTTTAGAAACAACCTGTAACGATATGTATAGGTGCATCAAAGCATTGGTTTTGGAGGAGAGACATTGTAAAAACTAGATGTCTGGAACTGCGTTAAGTCCACATCAGTTTAGAAGCACGATCAGTAACAGCAGGATTTAAACCTCTAGGTTGAGAAAAAATGAGCAGTTGCTATAGAGATATCTAAAAATGTTGTTGTTGTTTGGAAGTGTTTATTACAGTAGACTGCTGGTATTGAGCTGCCAGTGGCTAATGCTCTGTTTGACATTCTCTGCATGCACAAATGTGGGAAATGAACACTCATTCGGGTCAAGACTACAAACACTCAGCAATCGCATCAATGCAGCTTCCTGTTGGCGTTTTCAAGGCTAGTTGAGCACAGATGTGCTTCCTCTCGCTGCGGAGGGCTGCGTGCCCTGCTCCAGGTGCCCGTGACGGATTTATCATAGGGCTGTGAGCTTTAGTACGGCTGTCAGAATTCCTGCTAGGCATCTTTTCAACATGCTAGTTGGCACTAGCACTGTGATTAGCTGCTTTTAATGAATTAGTCGGTGACAAAAATTGGAAAAGACCACCTAGAATCATTTGGAAAACGTGTCTGGCGAGATTTCTGCAGTATGATATTGCCTTGCTTGCACGTTACGTAACATTTTTTTCAAAGGGAAATGTCCAGTGAGTATCTGTGTGAAAATAATAGTTGTTAGTGTTTTACTTCCTCTTTATTTTATTTCAGCTGAATACTACAATGATGAATTGTATGTAAAGGTACATTGAAGTTTTTCCAGTAATGAAGGTAGATTTAGGTTTTTCCAATGAGCCTATTTTGGGAAAAGAGGTTTCTCAGGTAATACTGAAATACTTTGGTCAACTTTTTGAAGTGCAGCTCAGCAGCAAACAATTATATTTTCACACTCCGCTGTTGCCGCTATGAAATCATTCCCAGCATTATTGAAAAGCATTCATAAAGCATCAGCATTCATTGCCACAGAGTGCACAGTAATGACTGACAACTCCCTCAGCCAAGCACAGGGCTGCAGCACAGCTGTGGAGAATGTCCGCTCAGTCATATGGGGCATGAAAATAAGGTAAACCTTGGTTAAATGGAGAGTGTGAAAGCAGAAAGCATGCGAGTCTGTGTGGGGAAGAAGTGTGTCACACTGTGCCGGGGCAGAAGTGGTGGCTTCCACGTGTCTGCTTTCTACTCGATGTTTAGATCGTCACACTTGTGTCATTTGCTGCTCTTTGATGGCGATTAGTTATTTTGATAATGATTTCTGTACTGCATCATGAATAAAGAATTTGACCAGGCAGAAAATAAAACAAATGACCCTCAGTTTAAAAAGCAGAAACATTTTATTACAACTATTCTTTGAAAATGTCTATTGTTTCAGCTTTAAAGTTGTTTAAATAAGTTTTAAGTCATTTTAGGGTTCATGGCATTACGTTGTTATGGTAGCCAAGTTGTAAAATTGGATTATATCTTTACATTAAAATCATGTTAACACACATATTGTCTTTATCTTTATCCTTTTGATACAGTGAGGATTTTACGTTTACGGACTGGCCCCATTTACCTCAATAAGTGTATCACAGATTTTTGTGTGTATTTTTAGAGTATTTATTTAAATTAAAATTTTTTTTTTTTAATTGTAGTGATCAACATTGTCACAAATACCATTGATTGAGTTTACTTGTACAAAACCTATATTCCTGAAAGATTTTCAGGCCAAAAAACAAAACAAAAAACCATAGACTTACATTGAGGAGAGCCATAGAGGCCAGAATATCAGAGAGACTTGTGGGTGGGTTTTGACTAGCAAGTAACCTGTGTGACACTCGAAATCTTAGCAGCTGCATAGCACTGCCCTGGCAAACATCTAGAATGTGAGTGATTGTGGTGGCGAGGCAGTATACACAACTTTTGCAGCTGACATGAAGAATGAAAGAATTTTTTAAGAAAATACACAAAGACGGTGCTGACTTGCTTTGTTTCCTCAGGGGTTCTCTTGAAAGAATGTGCATAAATCATCAGAGGTTGAGTAGTGTAGATTACAACAGTAAAGCTATATGATGAAAGAGCCATTATTACATTTTCTGCTACATTTGCATCCTTCCTTAATGTAAACGGTTGTGAATATTAGTGGCAGGGGGCGTGTCGGTATATGTGTGTATGCATCTGAAGGTGAGAGAGTTTCATCTCAGTTCCCATGATCCCCTTCCCCCTGAGGCTCCTTTCATCTCTCATGGTTTCCAGTAGGGTATGTCAGTCAGGCCTGGTCTCCAGCAGGGTAAATATACACTCTGTCCGACTGTCTCACCACACATATTTGACCTAAAAACACGTCATCTCTGCGCATTGCTGTATTTACAAGTGCTCTGGAGCATGACTTAATTTAAAGACTGAAGTCAGCACTTGCTAGTTTTTGCACACCCATGCACTGCAAAAAAAGTGTTTTTTTTTTACTTTAAATCTAAAAATCTTAAAAAAAAAAAAGAAAGATATTTTCTTGAAGCAACACACCATAAGATGTTAAGAATTGTTTCCATACCAGTCTTTTTGCGTATTCCCGGGTTTGTGCACCTTGTGTTTAGAATTTTAGGTTGCGTTCTGCCCTGTTCTTTTCCTGTTTCCTGTGCCATAGTTTGTATTCCTTTGTAGTTTTCTTGATGATTAGTTCCCTGTTTGTGTCCAGGTGTGTCTTTGTCTTCTGGGTAAATTTCATCACAGGGTGATTAGACTAAGTAATAATACAATATTGTCAATATTTACATCCTAAGAATGAAAACCGGACAAAAAAATGATAAGATTATGTAATTTGTTTGTTCGGCTCGAGTGATGCGTAGTAAAAGAATGTGAATGTGTGCAGGTGCGTAGTCTTTCTTTACAAAGTGACCACCAACTACTTGTCTGGCATGTATAGTACAGCATTATTAGTTGTTTTCGCGGGTCCGTGTGAACGGGGATCGTTTTTATAACATTGTCATCTGTACAAAGAAAAAACGTTTCCATTTTTAGATCATCGTTGTCGTACCGAGACTGTATCTCTAATGCTTTGGCATATTGACACCAAACTTTGTATGTGTCATTGCTAGTGTACTGTGACCGCACCACATCAATTTCAAAGTGTCTTAGTGTCAATTTCTTAGTGTTAAAAAAATTGCAATATCGAATTGCTATACTTGTAGAATCGCAATTCTTAAAAAAATCACAATACATATTGTATCGACAGACACCCAAGTATCGTGATATCGAATCAGGAGATAGGTGTATCGTCCCAGCCCTAGTAATTCAGCGGGTGTTGGTGTCGTTGTACCTTTGTAGATGTCGTCATGTTTCCATAGCAACAGCTTGGGTGGACACACCTGATAATAAAGCGTGCGAAACAAGAAAGCAGAGGAGCGCATTGTTTCTTCTGTTGTTTTTTATTCTCTTTTTCTCTTCTCTTTATTTGTGCCTGACGGATACGCAAAGCTCCACATTTTAATTAGCATCGAACTTTCTGTTGAGACCCGAAGAGAATGAATCATCAAAGGCTCGTTTTTGTTTATTCCTCAGTGCTATTCTTGGCAAAGTTTGTCTCCAGAACTCTGATAAGACAGCCTGTTCCCCTCACGGCCGTTTGGAAGTTACCCATTAGCCTTTGGGGAAGAAGACGAGTAAATACTTTCATTTTTGGTAAAAGCATATCTCTCCTCTCTCGCAAAGCACATGAGAGACACCGGAAGGTTCTTTGTCACAGTCAGGGCCTCATTTGACATAGTTTAAAAGTCCTGTGATTCACTGCCATAGAAACCCGGTGTCAAAAACAAGCTATAGTCAGAAAGAGAGAAGCGTTTTGTTTCATCTTCCTGTATTTTTTGGTCTGGTTGTATTCATTGGCACAAACTCAAACAAAGGTGGGTTTATTCTGTTTAGCCTTTGCACTTCCATATATTTATTCTACACACCCATATTTTTTCCCTCCCTAAGAAACAGTCTCTCTCCTTCAGGGTGTTCCAGGTACGAACATCAACCAGGATCAAACGGCTCCATCTGTGTGTGTTCATGTATTCATAGTTGAACGTGACCTGAAGGGAACAGCTTCTGTTCTCAGCTCTCTGTTCTCTGTTAGCGCTTCAGGCCTGTATGACAGATTTGAGGATGATCAAATGTCTTCCTGAAAACATTTTTGCTCAGTCAGGATATAATACATATAAAACATTATTACATATATGCGTTTGACTGCATGAACTGGTGAAAATGCCCCCAAAATCACGTGGCTTTGCATTTTCTAGGAACATTTTGGTAATGTTATTATTAAGTTATGAAAATGTTATTTCTGAAAGTTCAAGACATCCATTTTTTAATGTTTTAAAAACATTTTATCTTGGTTAGATGAACATTACAGGAACATTTGATCAATTTGCGAGGATTATGGGAACGATCCTTTTGAATGTTCTCTGAACGGTCTGAAACCAGTTAAGGGTGAACATCCAAATAAAAATGTTTCAGAAAAAAAGTTCCTTGAACGATGTATTAATAACTCTTATGTTAACGTTTTGAGAACATTAAAGACCATATAACAAATGAAGATTCTATGAATGTTACTGGAACAACATTTGTTTGACCTTCTGGGAACGTTCCCTGTTTGTGGTTAATGCACATGCTCTGACACACTGAGCAGTGATGCTGATCGTTATGAGTCATGGTAGGGGCAGTCGAGCCTAATGATTAGAGAGTCAGACTCATAACCAGGGGTTCAATTCTCAAAACCGGCAGGGGAATGTAGGTGGGGGAGTGAATGAACAGCGCTCTCTTCCACCCACAAACCCACGACTGCAGTGGCTTTGAGCAAGGCACCTAACCACCAATCGCTTCCCGATTGGCTACCCACTGCTCCGAGTGTGTGTGTGTGTGTGTGTGTGTCTTCACTTCTCACTGCTCCTAATGTGTGTGCACTAACTTGGATGGGTTAATAATAATAATATGCCCAAGTTAATAATAATAATAATAAATAAATAGATAAATAATCAAATTAAGTTCATTGTTCTCTGATGACGGTTAATGGTCAACAAAATATTTCATATTTTTTAGTACGTGTTATATTTAGATTTTTTTTATTTTTAAATTATTTATTTTAATTTTAATTTTAAATTTCTATTATTTAATGAATAGCTTTTCATTAAACTCCCCCCCTCTGGGAAACCCTCACATAATATTTAATGCACTTCATGTTTTGGTAACACTTTATTTTGGTGGTCCCTTTTGAACGTGCTGTTGACTATAAGAAACTTTGCAACTATATGTCAACTAACTCTCATTAGAGTATTTGTAGACTGTCTGCTTAATATCTGCAAACACTTTATTGTGATGGTCCTCCAACAGACACTCTACTGACTATAAGTAATTTTGCAACTACATGTCAACTTAATCTAACCCTACCAGTCTATTAATCCTCTACTAACACTCTAATGAGAGTTAGTAGACATGTAGGTGCAATGTTACTTATAGTCAACAGAATGTGTTAAAGGGACCATCAAAATAATGTGAAACCCATGTTTTTGATAAAGAATGGAATATATTTTCTTTCTCTTTGTATTTTTATATCAATATGGTACAGGATTATCCTATTCAAATCAATGTGATAAATTAGGTAGGTCAAAAGTAATCAAAAAGTAGTCAGATTACTGTATATTAACTTAAATGTGTAATGTAACGGATTACGGTACTAACAACATTTTTTGTCATGTAATTTGGAATCAGTAACTGATTACAATTTGTAAGTAATCTACCCAGCACTGCAAAGGATCATGGTTGAGTTGGTTAGCATGGCTCATTTTACCCCAACTGCCATTAAGATGAATGGGAATGCCAACAGTAGCATTCTGAATCCTATCAATAAAGAGGCTAAATACCAAAATAAATCACAATGAAATTCCATAGAACTAAATCTTGATCATTACTGTTTGAAATAAGTTTTATTTTTACATATATCTTAAAATGTCATTTTTGCTGTGATGGAAAAGCCATTTTCTGCAGCCATTACTCAAGTCTTGTAAGAAAACGTTACATGAATCTTCTAATTTGCTAAATTGGTTCTCAAGAAACATTTTTTTTTAATAATTAGCACAGTTGAAAATGTTTGTCCTGCTTTATGGAGTATAGAAATGACAATACTCACAATTTACTGTCACTTTACTGTAATCTATTAAATGTGTCTCTGCTAAATATAAAAGTATTAATTTCTTTTAAAAAAATTGTAAAAAAAAAAAAAGTCACGTCACTGTACACTTTCAAATTAAAGTTTGGTTTTAGAAATGGCCAAACTCACACCAAAGTCTGTTGCATTACTGTTTTAAAAGAAGAAAGCAAATGATCTAAACAGAATAGAGAGAAAAAAGCAGAAAGTCCAGGCAACAAGATAAGGATTGATCAGAGTCACTTCACTGAGTCACTGAAGTGTACAGACTAAACTCCAGCTTTATCAGAAGATCCTGAGCAAGACATCTGACACAGATAAAAACTAAGGCTTGTTGGTAAATGATTAGAAAGAGTATTATGGGTAGATGAATCTAAGTTTTTACAGTAAGTGAGTTGTTGTGGGGGCAGTTTATGAGAATTGAAGTACAATTTGAAATTTCACCTGAATATCTATAAGAATGCAAAAACTTGCTTTCATTACTACACATGGATTCTTTGATTAATACAGCATTTATGGAATACAAATAGGCATTTGTAACAAATGTTTACACACTGTAAAAAAAATGTATACATGATCAATAAGTTGACAACATGTTTTTACATTGCTCATCAAAATAAGTGAATTTTTAAGTCAGTTTAATTTAATTTAAGTTGAAATGACTTAAACATCCAAGGTGATTTTTTTTTTTTTTTTTTACTGTGCAGCAATTTTTATAAAACCGCATCATTACTGAACAAAAGTGTGAATTTCTTAATAAAAAAAAAAAAGTAATTTCATAGTGATTACTCAAATCAATTATATCCCATTATAATTAAGAGTGCATAATTGATGTTTAAAATATTTAGCTATTTTTAAGTTAAGCAAAGTTTAATCATCTGTACAGTAACTGGATTTTAAATTTAAAATGAAACCTGTTTTAAAATAGACTTAAAAAAAAAAAAACCTGGAAATAAATAATGCAGCCAATGTCTCTTTTATTCCAGGTCCAGGATGGAACATGAAGCGGAGAAATACCAGCAGCGACTGCAGGCTATAGCGGTACGTCCCATAGAAGCCATGTTTGTATTTCATATATCATTATATGACAAGCAGAACCTGCTAACAGCGTGAGTGGATTAATTTACCATTTAAATGACAGCACCACTTAACCCCCGCAAATGGTGTCGTGCGGAAACATCTAGACACATCCATCATATTAGCGTCTGGTGCTGTATTATTGCAGTACCTGTGGACATTCGGCGGTAGCCGCTATGAATTGTACTTTTAATAGAAACATGCATGATGACAAATAGACTGTTATACAGCATGTCTCTCACAATACACACACACAGGCATGGAACCTGGTGTTAGCTGTGTTCACGGGCCTGAATTATTAAGTGTGATGGAGTCGGTCCAGACCAGGTAAAAGTACACCAGACAACAGCGATGACGCCGTACCCATGAACCTCTTCACCTGCTCTCTGACATGCGAAATATTCATGTCCTCTGAATGCGTTCTAGTATTCATTTCACGTCATGATGACACTCCGGCTCAGTGGTTGATTATGTCTAAAATCTAACATTTTAATATGTAAGAAGCACCAATATGGAAAGCTTATGGTTACAGAGGACAACTGTGGAAATGCAATCCAGGTGGAGAGATGATAGTCTTGGGCAAACACACTCACTTGTTAATCCATTACCATTTAAAAGATTGGGGTCATAAGATTTTTTTATTGTTTTGAAAGAAGTTTGATTTATTTGATCAAAAATACAGTAAAACAGTAATATTGTGAAGTACTGTTGCAATTTAAAATAACTCTTTTGTATTTTAATATATTATAGAATATAATTTATTCCTGTGGTGTAAAGCTGAATTTTCAGCATCATTACTCCTGTCTTCAGTGTCACATGATCCTTCAGAAATCATTCTAATATGCTGATTTGCTGCTCAAAAAACATTTTATTTATCAATGTTGAAACCAGTGCTGCAGGATATATCATCAAGAACAGCATTTATTTTTTACTTACACTTTACTTAAAGCCTTTACTTATGATTAAGGGATAATGTACATCCAGCCGGTGGTTCTCTCAAAATATTTGATTTGATTGACCAATCAGAACCAAGTATTCCACAGAGCCGTGTAATAAAATGCATTATTGTAAGTATTTTTAAAGCATTAATTAAAACACCTTACAATGCATTACATGGTCTCATGAATAATTGTAATAATCACAATCATGGTACATTACAATACTTAACTATTCATTGTTACACCTGTAGAAAGTATAATGCATTAAAACCCATGACAAGCAACCAATTTCAGATGTAATCTGCAAATATTATAATGCATTTTAATTTTGGTTACAATTATTTATGAAAAGATATAATGTATTATAGCACACATTATGAATACTGTTATAATGCATTATACATAAAAGCTTTAAGTGTAGTGTTACTGAAATGTATTTACTGTCACTTTTGGTCAATTTAAGGTGTCTTTACTAAATATATATATACACTCACCGGCCACTTTATTAGGTACACCTGTCCAACTGCTCGTTAACACTTAATTTCTAAGCAGCCAATCACATGGCGGCAACTCAGTGCATTTAGGCATGTAGACATGGTCAAGACAATCTCCTGCAGTTCAAACCGAGCATCAGTATGGGGAAGAAAGGTGATTTGAGTGACTTTGAACGTGGCATGATTGTTGGTGCCAGAAGGGCTGGTCTGAGTATTTCAGAAACTGCTAATCTACTGGGATTTTCACGCACAACCATCTCTAGGGTTTACAGAGAATGGTCCGAAAAAGAAAAAACATCCAGTGAGCGGCAGTTCTGTGGGCGGAAATGCCTTGTTGATGCCAGAGGTCAGAGGAGAATGGCCAGACTGGTTCGAGCTGATAGAAGGGCAACAGTGACTGAAATAACCACTCGTTACAACCGAGGTATGCAGCAAAGCATTTGTGAAGCCACAACACGCACAACCTTGAGGCGGATGGGCTACAACAGCAGAAGACTCCACCGGGTACCACTCATCTCCACTACAAATAGGAAAAAGAGGCTACAATTTGCAAGAGCTCACCAAAATTGAACAGTTGAAGACTGGAAAAATGTTGCCTGGTCTGATGAGTCTCGATTTCTGTTGAGACATTCAGATGTTAGAGTCAGAATTTGGCGTAAACAGAATGAGAACATGGATCCATCATGCCTTGTTACCACTGTGCAGGCTGGTGGTGGTGGTGTAATGGTGTGGGGGATGTTTTCCTGGCACACTTTAGGCCCCTTAGTGCCAATTGGGCATCGTTTAAATGCCACGGCCTACCTGAGCATTGTTTCTGACCATGTCCATCCCTTTATAGCCACCATGTACCCATCCTCTGATGGCTACTTCCACCATGTCACAAAGCTCTAATCATTTCAAATTGGTTTCTTGAACATGACAATGAGTTCACTGTACTAAAATGGCCTCCACAGTCACCAGATCTCAACCCAATAGAGCATCTTTGGGATGGGGTGGAACGGGAGATTCGCATCATGGATGTGCAGCCGACAAATCTGCGGCAACTGTGTGATGCCATCATGTCAATATGGACCAAACTCCCTGAGGAATGCTTCCAGCACCTTGTTGAATCTATGCCACGAAGAATTGAGGCAGTTCTGAAGGCAAAAGGGGGTCCAACCCGTTACTAGCATGGGGTACCTAATAAAGTGGCCGGTGAGTGTATATATATATATATATATATATATTCCTTCTTATACCCAAACTTATGAATGCTGGTCTATGTCCTGTCCAATGTCCTGTCAAACCCGTTCCATTGTTTATCAGTCTAATGACATGCCAAAAATACAGACAAAAAATCCAGATTTCTTCAAAAACTGTTGGTAGATGTGACATCCCCTGCCAAAAGTGTATCCAGCTAGCGGGAAGTCACATTCTAGCAAAGTACATGTCAGTAAGGAAGGAACATGTTAGCTTGTGTTAACATTCTGAAAAGGTGTTTCAAGCGTACATCAAGTCTGTTATAATTTCTGCTTTCAGGAGAAACGGCGGATACAGGAAGAGCAGGAGCGAGCCAAGAGAGAGATGGAGGATGAGCGAATGAGACTTCAGCAGCTAAAGGTGTGACCCCACACACACACACAAACCGTAACCTTGTTTTGCAGCAAGACACGTCAGGTCACGTTTGTGTTAAGCAGGCTGCGTCATGGGGTGGAATTTCACAAACGTAGGCCTAAACGCACATTCACAAACACCAACAATGCACACAGTCACCAGAGCCACATGTACAACACAAGATACAGATACAGGTTCAACCTTCAGTGTATTCAAACACACCCTTCTTGAGAAATTAAATGTTGTTAAATGCCTCCTCTAATTGTGTGTGTGTGTACAGTACATTTTCTCTCCCCCCCCCCCCCCCCCCCATTGTTTCAATAATATTTCCATATTGGCGTTCCCTCTTCCTATTCCTTTGTGTTATTAGTTGGTTCCAAGACATTTTTTTCTACATTGTGTGTGTCTGTGAGTACATTCATGGGTGTTTCTTCAACTACTGGCCCTTATTTCCTTGTAGAAAGAAAGTCTCCTAAAGCAAACTTTACACACTGCTAGTTATGGCACTTCCATTAGTAATATTCAACAGTGTATATAATGCATCACAACAGAATTACATTTTTGTCATATTTTTGTTGTCACATTAATCATCTCAAATCAAATTATTCAAATTATATATGCATTTTTGCAATAAATGTAATCAACATAGTATGTATACATTAATATTTTGTCATAATTTGACAAAATGACAGACAGGTTTATTCACCTTGACTTCTCCTTATTTTCTCACGTCTCGAGTTTATTTCACGCCCTTCCAACACTAATGAAACCTATTTCCACTACATAAGAAAAAAACATCCTCGGGTAAATCAGAATTAGATAAAAAGTTGATATTATGAGATAAAAAGTAAAAAAACAATATAATTTTCATAAAAGTTCAACATTATGTCATTAGGACTTTCATAATTTACTTTTTATCTCAATTTTGACTCGTCATAATTTCAACTTTTTGTCAATTTATAATATTTTTATGCCATAATTGCGTTTTTGTCTTTTTATGTCATAATTATGATTTACTATAGCAAAGCAGAAATGTGCTTCCATACACTGATGTGGTGTTAGTTTATATTAGTCCTCTTACATGTTCAGTTTCCATGGTGCACATCACTTCCTGTGTGGCATCTGGTGCCTGCACTGTTCTGTGCATGTTGTGGAATTCCCCGTTGACCTACATAAAGATGTGTTTTATTACTGGTAACTCTAGATGGTTCTGTTCTTGAAGGTGAAATTAGCAGAGAAATAAAAGTACATTACGCTCTGCAGGAAATTTCATTTGAGACTTTAACCTTTTGGCATTTTCTAAATTGTATAAAATTTGTTTTGCAGCACAATTAATCATTCCAAGTGCAGTTCAATTTTTCACTTCCCGGGATAAAGTATATTTCTGAGAAGTACTTAAAAAGTTGACTGAAAGTATACTTTCTCATGTTTTTTTGTTTAAAAGAAGTATACTAACAGCACACTTGAATAAACGTATTATTTGAGACTTTAACCTTTTGGCATTTTCTAAATTGTATAAGGGATGTTTTGCTGCACAATTATTCATTCCAATTGTACTTTAACTTTTCAACTTTCTACATATTTTAGTGCTTTAAAGACCCAATGAAATGGTTATATGAACACTTGATATTTTCTTTGTTAAATGTCTCCTGCTGAAACAGGAAGTTGAGGTGGAACAGGTCAAAAACTTGTCTTTTTTCCACTCTTGACAGTTTGTACCATGGACAAAAGCAATTAAGACACTTCCAGAGTATGAGCATTAGTGCAATTGAAGACACATACTGTAACAAACAGTGATATGCTTCCTGTTATTGTTAGTCAGTGGCAGGTACAACTATGAGGAGAGACATTAGCTATGTTTCCATCTAAAGTTGTCAATTTTACTTGTAAAAAAATTGGAATGTCACTCAAAACATTTGCGAATAAAGAATTGTTTCTGCCCCATGTGTTCAAGAGAACGAAATTTGGTGCAAAATATCGGTAATAAAAATGGAATTTACTGCGATCGGGGAAGCTACTGTTGCTCTTTTTTTCATACATCGTAATTTACTTGCGCCTCAGAGCGTGTAGATGAAACTCAAACGCTGTCATGTTATCTTGTGTTTGGATGCATGATGTTTGGGAACGCAGTTGTGTGAGAGATTTCCGGGAGGTCATTATACCCAAACATTCTGGTAACAGACTGGCTCAGGCATTTCAGAACGAACAAACCAACATTTGAGATGCAGTGCAATGAAATTGATCCGCTAGTTGATCTGTTGAGGCAAAGTCACATAACTGTTTTTGCTGCACATCGAGGGATTTTATGCAGATGAGTTTATGAGCATCTCTTTTTATCGGATAAATGAGCGCACACGTTTTTTTTATGTGCATTTTTAGAACATCTTGGCATTTCCATCCAGTATATTTTTAATGCATTATCACAAGATTCACATAAAATGGGTAGATAGAAATATAGCTATTGACATTCTAGAGCTATTATTAGACAACATTTCCCTGAAGAGAATGCAAATTTAATGCTAAAAGTTTATTTTGTCAACATTTAGGAATACACTAACATATATACAGGTCCTTCTAAAAAAATTAGCATATTGTGATTAAGTTCATTGTTTTCCATAATGTAATGATAAAAATTGAACTTTCATATATTTTAGATTCATTGCACACCAACTGAAATATTTCAGGTCTTTTATTGTTTTAATACTGATGATTTTGGCATACAGCTCATGAAAACCCAAAATTCCTGTCTCAAAAAATTAGCATATTTTATCCGACCAATAAAATAACTGTTTTTAATACAAAAAAAAAAAAGTCAACCTTCAAATAATTATGTTCAGTTATGCACTCAATAGTCAATACTTGGTCGGGAATCCTTTTGCAGAAATGACTGCTTCAATGTGGCGTGGCATGGAGGCAATCAGCCTGTGGCACTGCTGAGGTGTTATGGAGGCCCAGGATGCTTCGATAGCGGCCTTAAGCTCATCCAGAGTGTTGGGTCTTGCGTCTCTCAACTTTCTCTTCACAATATCCCACAGATTCTCTATGGGGTTCAGGTCAGGAGAGTTGGCAGGCCAATTGAGCACAGTAATACCATGGTCAGTAAACCATTTACCAGTGGTTTTGGCACTGTGAGCAGGTGCCAGGTCGTGCTGAAAAATGAAATCTTCATCTCCATAAAGCTTTTCAGCAGATGGAAACATGAAGTGCTCCAAAATCTCCTGATAGCTAGCTGCATTGACCCTGCCCTTGATAAAACACAGTGGACCAACACCAGCAGCTGACATGGCACCCCAGACCATCACTGACTGTGGGTACTTGACACTGGACTTCAGGCATTTTGGCATTTCCTTCTCCCCAGTCTTCCTCCAGACTCTGGCACCTTGATTTCCGAATGACATGCAAAACTGAGCAACAGTCCAGTGCTGCTTCTCTGTAGCCCAGGTCAGGCGCTTCTGCCGCTGTTTCTGGTTCAAAAGTGGCTTGACCTGGGGAATGCGGCATCTGTAGCCCATTTCCTGCACACGCCTGTGCACGGTGGCTCTGGATGTTTCTACTCCAGACTCAGTCCACAGCTTCCGCAGGTCCCCCAAGGTCTGGAATCGGTCCTTCTCCACAATCTTCCTCAGGATCCGGTCACCTCTTCTCGTTGTGCAGCGTTTTTTGCCACACTTTTTCCTTCCCACAGACTTCCCACTGAGGTGCCTTGATACAGCACTCTGGGAACAGCCTATTTGTCCAGAAATTTCTTTGTGTCTTACCCTCTTGCTTGAGGGTGTCAATGATGGCCTTCTGGACAGCAGTCAGGTCGGCAGTCTTACCCATGATTGCGGTTTTGAGTAATGAAACAGGCTGGGAGTTTTTAAAAGCCTCAGGAATCTTTTGCAGGTGTTTAGAGTTAATTAGTTGATTCAGATGATTAGGTTAATAGCTCGTTTAGAGACCCTTTTCATGATATGCTAATTTTTTGAGACAGGAATTTTGGGTTTTCATGAGCTGTATGACAAAATCATCAGTATTAAAACAATAAAAGACCTGAAATATTTCAGTTGGTGTGCAATGAATCTAAAATATATGAAAGTTTAATTTTTATCATTACATTATGGAAAATAATGAACTTTATCACAATATGCTAATTTTTTTAGAAGGACCTGTAGATGAAATTTGAAAGACTGATTAAAAGACAAAGTTTGGATTCAGATTTTATAGTGTCTTGAAATAATTCAAGCCATGCAACAATTAAGCATCATAACAACAACAGCTGAATAAACAATAAGTTAATATTTAGTAACTTGCATATTAGAGATATTATTGTCTATAAATTATTCACAAAAATTGATAAATATAATCAGGATGCAAATTGCAAAGGTTATGCTTAAAGGGATAGTTCACCCAAAAATGAAAACAGTTGATGGCCTTATTGACTTCCATAGGTTAAAAAATACCGGGGTCCATCAACTGTTTGGTTAACGGCATTCTTCAAAATATCTTCTTTTGTTCAGCAGAAGAAAGAAATTAATACATGTTAGGAACAACTTGAGGGTGAGTAAATGACAGAATTTTCATTTTTGGGTGAACTATCCCTTTAAGTGTAACCTTTGCATCTTGATTGTATTTATCCATTTTTGTGAAAATTGTGAACTGGTAATAAGAAATCAATTTAAATAATGTAAAGGCCGCATTAATTCCCTCTCCTTCTACCTCCTTTCCCCTGTTTCTCTCCCAGAGGAAGTCCCTCAGAGACCAATGGCTGATGGAAGGACCTCCCACATCTCCTGACAGTACGGGACCCCGATCACCCCTCTGGGGCCACAAGGCTACGGAGATTGAGACGCACATTAACAAGTACGATTTTTTTATTGTTAGATTTGATTTGCTCAATATGTTGTAGAGCTTAATAAGAGCTTAAGAAAATCTATTTTTCAGATTTATATTGTTTTTTTTTTTCAAAATATATTTAATTTAAACCTTTATTTGCTAAAATAGGTTACGAA
Source organism: Rhinichthys klamathensis goyatoka (assembly GCF_029890125.1). NCBI lineage: Eukaryota > Metazoa > Chordata > Actinopteri > Cypriniformes > Leuciscidae > Rhinichthys > Rhinichthys klamathensis. The sequence continues at coordinate 1,647,143 of NW_026606776.1, forward strand.
ATGTACTTGTAAAATGTATATTTTAAATATATTGTGGACAATATATAAATGCATTTAGAATGAAAAAAATATATACAGTGTATAATATATTATATACAGTAGTGGCCAAAAGTGATGTCCAGCCTAGAAAAACTATTCAAATATTAATAAAAACTAGATTTTATAAGAATGTTGCGCAGTCGTGCTTGGAGTCAATTGTTTTATTTGTGATAAGGCGATGAAACTTGTCAAATTATGCGGACATTATTTTTGGCCAGGCTGTCATACAAAGGAATTATGAACACATGCAAAACCAAGAGAGAACCAACGAAATATTGATTATATACTGATAATCAATGTATGTTTTTTCTTATGAGCTTTTTTTTTTTTTACATGGTCAAATTAAACCTGCAGCTGTAGTTTGCCCTATTTTGCCAAAAAAAAATTGTCAGATAAATACCTTAACCAAGTTGAGTGTTTTGTTCTTCCCCCATATTTAAAAAATATGAAATATTTTCCTCATATTTTGATTGTTTTATTAAAAATTTAAAAAACTGTCATAGAAACTCTCATGAATAATGTATGCGATGAGTTATACAATGAAGTTCAATACTTTAATACTATGGGGTTTGTTCAAATATCTCATCGCACGTACAGTGGTAAGAATGCTTCCCTTTGCAAACACCACTAATTATTCCTGCCAAAGTACTGGAGCACCAAGCAGGTGATGGGTTTTCATCCCCCAAAATATCTTTCTATTTCTGCCTGTGTGTGTGTGTGAGGAGGAGTGTTTGATGTTCCTCCTTTGCACATCAGCATTTCTTTGCTTGACTGAAGGAGATGGTGATTACTGTAATAAGCTGGCCGCTGAGATGTTCGTCTGTGTTGAAGCAGGGCTTTAATTAGTCAGTAAAGTTTGGCAGTAATAAGCTGCTCACAGGTCTATAGGGAACACACTTTCATGGTGTGTAAACAGCCGTCTGAGGAGTGATTCGTTTAATGTGTGTATTTGTTACAATGCAGATTTATATAGCTATAAAGCATGCTGTGATTTCCAGAGAGAATCGCGAGTGAGTAAACGAGTCCACGTGAGTGCAGGTTCACTTGCGCATCTTGTTTAGTCTGATAGTAAATCCTGGAAAACCCACAGTATATTTTGGGAACCTGTTGGGGAAGAAATTGTAGGTTCTTCAGTGAAATTGTAGCCAATCATGACTACTGTCAAGCTACCCTTTAGGAAAAGTTCTTAGCTACACTAAAAGCTATTCTCCAACATTACCTCTCCAGTTACCTTGCAGGAGCCAAAAGTAGGTTCTCACCATATAAAACATGACATGCGTGTATGTGCATTAGATTGCAGGTGATGTCTGAGCGGTTGGCAGAGGAAGAAATTAAACTGAAGAAACTCATAGAAGACAGTTCCACTGAACCTGGCACAGATGCTCAGACACAGCATAAGGTGAGACACCACGTCTGACAGAAGGATCACGCAGGAACTATTTACACTACAATGTTCAAATGTTTGGGGTCAGTAAGATGTTTTTTTTTTTTTTTTTAAGAAATTAATACTTTTGTTCAGCAAGGATGTATTAAATTGATCAAAAGAGAAAGTAAAGACAAATATAAAATTTCTATTTTAAATAAATGCTGTTCTTCTGAACTTTTGAACTATGTTGAACTATTCATCAAAGGATCATAAAAAAGTTTGTTTCCACAAAAACATTAGGCAGAACAATGTTTTGTGTTCAACATTAAGAATGATTAGAAATTAGTCTGGGAAAACCCAGACAACTTCCGGCAAATTTAGATTTGCTCTGAAAGTTAGTCTGGCAAAGAGCTCATTCAAGCTCATTTCCAATCGGTCGAAATCGCGGCACCAATCAGAAACGTTGGGGCGGGCTTTACACGATGACGACAGCGCTGGGATTTTGAAGCAGATTTTGTAGCCTACATTACAAAGATGGATGCCGCCGTCGAACATCACTCGTTCGAATCAGCTATCGCGTCTGTTTTAAGCGATTTGAACGTTTCCTTTTTGTTAAAAACCGAGCAAAGAACAACACTCTGGAGATGTTTCTCCGCCGCTCTGCATACGTCATCTCCTTCATCGCTCTGATTGGGTTTAGGTCTATCCGCGACGTCCGTTGGTGACGCCCCTCTGGAAATGATTTGTCTATGACGCTTTGCCAGACCATAACTCAGTTACAACTGAGAATGGTCTGGTTTTAACCAGGCTAATTAGAAATGGTTCTCGAGCAGCAAATCAGCATATTAGAATGATTTCTGAAGGATCATGTGAAACTGAAGACTGGAGTAATGATGCTGAAAATTCAGCTTTACATCATAGGAATAAATTACATTTTAAAATATATTCAGAAATATTTTATATTGTAATAATAATATTTCCATATTACTGTAGTGTTTATTTACTATATTCTTTTAATCAAATAAATACAGCCTTGGTGAGCATAAGAGACACTTTTTAAAACACTTAAAAAACTCTTACTGGCCCCAGACTTTTGAATGGTGGTGTAAGATAAGAAGGTTTGCAAGTTAACAACATAATCAAATAAATTAATATAAAATAGAATGGTTCTTCAAATCCTTAGTGCTTAAACAGTTAAGTCAATACGCTTCATGTTCACAGTTTACTGTATGATACACCGCTCTCTGAAATCATTATGAGCTGCTTATAAGTAGCAGCAAGTCATTGCTGTTTTTTTTATTTTACACTTGTTACCATCACAACAAACAGCCTTGTAACGGAGGTCAGCTGAACCGTAAGTAAACACATTATTTTGACTTTAAAAACACACTGCAAGGCTGTTGAATATGTTGCTCTGACGGTCTGCTGTAAGATTACAGCTTTTAGAACTGAATTCGAGCCGAGTCTTGGTCTTACAGTACTGTTTCCTCAAGACCAATTCATTTCAAAGGCAATGAAGTCAAAGTGTCAACATACACGCACGGGAACTGAGGTGTTCATGTTCTGTTGAGATTGACTTTACTGACGCCCAGTCACTTGAGTGTAAAAATAACAATAGGACATTTCAAAATTAAACTCATATTTTCCCTTATTTTAGTATGTTCCTCTGACCTTCTCAAAATGCTAATCCTTTATATTGTGTGAACTGGGTAACACTTTATTTTCGATAGTCTACTTTAGACATTTTACTAACTATAAGTAACTTTGCAACTAGCAGTCTTTAGAGTAATAGTAGACTGTCTGTTCAATATCTACTAACATTTTATTTTGATACTCCTCTAACAGACATTCCACTGACACAACAACATGCCAACTTATTCTACTAACCCAAACCTAATAGTCTACTCTAATGAGAATTAGTTGACATGTAGTTGGAAAGTTGCTTAGACATATTTAATAGATAGTTAATAGAACTTATATAGTTTTTAAATCTCAGACTCTTAATTAAAATCTTAATTAAATTAAAAAATTAAGTTGGAATACTGCTTATAATAATGAGAAAAAGAAAGAAAAGTCATGATGAGTCAAAGAAAAGTCATGCCGTATCAAATGTTTGTTTTAGTTTTTTTTTGTTGATTATTGCAAATACTGCCTGCATTGAATACTGCATATGAAAAATATAGTGTTGGCGTGACTCCACCTTGTGGCAACTGAAGCTGATGTGTCCGTCTGTTAATAAATGAAGCTGGCAACACTACCATATTTTTTTGTAATCTTGATGAAAGATCTCCCCCAATTATCTAATCAGAGCGAGTGAAAGAAAGTATTAGCAGTTATGAGCCAGTGAATGGGGAAAGCTGCACATGAATTAGATGACTGCTGTTATTTACAATAATAGAGGAAGGGTGAGTTATAATACAATATAAGCACCCAAATCTGACAGCCCTGAAACTGGGTTACTAGTCTCGGGTGATTTTCAGTTCTTCTCATATTTCATATAACAATTGATTAATGTTTTGAATGTTCTGAATATGGTATTAACATTACTCGAGTTAATTAAAAACATGTCAGCTTCTAGTTATTTGCCGTCAGCCATGATTCATTTATTCCATAGGTAAAAGTATCCCATAACAAGGGGGTTACTGAGATAAAGTGAGTCGTTTATCTGGTCATGTGATTTGAACATGAAAGAGCACATATAATAAAATTGCTTTTATAAGCATTTCTTTAAAAACTTAATTTCTTTGTGTGTAAAACTTTTTAATGAGGAAAAATACTGAGTGTACCTTTAATAAGTGTTTTATGGTGTTTCTACCAATCACATTGTAACCAGAGTGCTGCAGTATTTGGGAGACGGTTGGGTTATCGGTGTGCATGTTAATGAACTTCGATAGGAAACTTCTCCAGTCTCGAGCTGTTCCTCCCATAAATGTTCCATGGCCTTGAATCAAATATTAACCAGCAGAATGAGATGGTTTAAAGAGTTAAAGAGTGTGATGTGTCCTCTCTAAGGATGCCTGTTGACCTTTTCTCTCTTGTTTATCCAATAGGGCGAGACTATGGTGGAGCCAGTGGGAACAGGTGAGTGTGTGCCATCTGTCCACTCTCTGCGCTGCCGACCATCTGTGTATCTGTTGCAGTGAGCATCTAACTAACAGGTCTGCTTTCCAGACCTGATTATTGATAACACAAAAGAGTGTAATCCTTGACAAAACAGCAGTGGTGCTTTTGTTAAATTAATTCCTAGTTAATTAAATTGGTAAGAGTTTACAATACGGCTAATGATCAATTTGCTTTAATTTGCCAATGCTTTAGGGATCAACTAATGATGCATAACACTTTCACAGCATTTATAAAATCTACAGTAATGGTAATTCTGGCAAATATTCATATATTTTGAACATTATAAAGTTACAAGCTAACATTGGTAGAGGAACCATGAGGTAAACAATGAACAATTTATAATATTTTTTTATTATTATTATTACTAAATACAATATGATGTCTACTAGAGTTTAAAGATTGGGGGTTAGTAAGATTTTTTTTTTTTTTTTGATCAAAAGTGACAATGATTTCTGAAGGATCATGTGACACTGAAGACTGGAGGAATGATGCTGAAAATTCAGCTTTACATTAGGAATACAATTTAAAATATATTAAAGTTGAGTTATTTTAAATTGTAATAATATTTAACAATATAACTGTTTTTACTGTATTTTTGATCAAATAAATGCAGCCTTGGTGAACACTTCTTTCAAATATATAAAAGAAATCTTACAGACCCCAAACTTTTGAACAGTAGTGTATATTTATGAGTATATTTATCAAAATATTTATGTTATGCAATTGAACCTTATTAAAAAGTGTTACCAATCTTTTTTAGGCTTAATTAGTGCATCAAACCATTTACATTTAAAATAAAACAATAAAAAATTAACAAAAGAACTTAAGTTGCAAAGCATGATATTGAACAAATATCAATCATAAATGTTTCTAATCAAACAGCAGTTGCTGAGACGGCCCCTAATGGACCTATCGTGGAGAATGGAAAAGAGGAAAAGAGAGGTATAAAATATCAGTTCTTATATATTATATACTATTCTGTCTTAGTCACCTGGTAAAGACTTTGGTAACTTTCCAGTCATATATGCTGAGATGTGCTTAGCGATAAAACTTGCCTTTTTTTTCTGGCAGATGATAAAATAGGTGAAAATAATCCTTAGACTTACATTGAGGGAGAGACATAATATGGCAAGACCAGTAAAACACCCTAGCAATGCCCTAAAGACTGTTTACACCTGGTATTAAGATGTGTTTTGGTCGATCGGATCACAAGTAGACGAGGGAGACACGTTCCCCTTTACACCTGGTGTTTAAATCCGTCTCTTTTGTCCACTTTCAACCACTTCTGTCCTGATTTCTTCGGGTAAATGTATGGGCTTCTTCAGATATTTCGATCTAATGAACTACGGTAAATAAGCTTGAGTAATTTACATATGAACATGCCCGGAGATGACAGAAAAACATACGGAGAACATTAGCTTTCATTTCTGTTCCGACAGCCGCAAGACCAGCCGAACGCTGAGAGTGTGTTAGAAATCAGAAATGGTGAGAGAACATTGGCGGAGATGGGTAGAATTAGGGGTGGGGTTAGGGATCAGGGGGCGGAGATGGGTAGGATTAGGGGTGGGGTTAGGGATCGGGGGCGGAGATGAGTAGGATTAGGGGTGGGGTTAGGGATCAGGGGGTGGAGATGAGTAGGATTAGGGGTGGGGTTAGGGATCAGGGGGCGGAGATGAGTAGGATTAGGGGTGGGGTTAGGGGTCGGGGGGTGGAGATGGGTAGGATTAGGGGTGGGGTTAGGGATCGGGGGCGGAGATGGGTAGGATTAGGGGTGGGGTTAGGGATCAGGGGGTGGAGATGAGTAGGATTAGGGGTGGGGTTAGGGATCAGGGGGCGGAGATGAGTAGGATTAGGGGTGGGGTTAGGGGTCGGGGGGTGGAGATGGGTAGGATTAGGGGTGGGGTTAGGGATCAGGGGGCGGAGATGGGTAGAATTAGGGGTGGGGTTAGGGATCAGGGGGCGGAGATGGGTAGAATTAGGGGTGGGGTTAGGGATCAGGGGGTGGAGATGGGTAGGTTTAGGTATATGTAAGGTGGGAGGAGTTGGTTCTTGATCCAACTCCTCCCCCTGGATTTCGTGTTCTGCAGTGAGGACCATCTCCAGTTAGACGGTCTTTTGTGGCTGTTCAAACTCATTCGATCACATGAGCGTTTACACTACGAAAGCAATCCGGTCGAATGCGTTTTTCTACTACCTCTGGATATGGTCGAAAGTGGACAAGCTCAAAATGTTTTATACACCTGTATTTAGCGTCGTCCACTTGTGATCCAATCGACCAAAACGCTTAATAGTGTAAACAGGGCCTCTGTCTCTCTTTAGTTTCAAATATATGAAAAAGCCTTTAATATGCTATCAATTATAGAATCAAAGCATTGCCATTGACAATTTAACTATTGCTAACATGTTTAAATGTCAAAACCTATTATTTTATATTCATACTGTTGGTTTTTGTTGCAGATAATTCTGTGCATGCTGAGAACCACGACGTGGAGGAAGCAGAACCGCTCACTGATGCAAACACAGAAACTGTCACCATAACAACTTCAGCTATTATTAACGGAAATGTGGAAGGAGAAACATCACACAATACTCCAGGACAGGACGAACCCGCCTCTGCTAACGGCTTCGCCAGCCACCCTGCTGAAGGAACAGGTGCTGGAGGAATAACCATGACCTTCCTTGGCTTCAAGGAGGTGGAGCCCGGACATGGAGTTGATGAGGACGATGATGGTGGCGCAATTATCCGAGCAGAAAGAGTCATCATTACAGACGAAGGAGAGGAAATCCCAGAGGAAGATGACAGCATGGCTCAAGAACCTACTACGGATGCTAAAAATGAAGAAGAGACAGAAGCAACGTGTGCTGAAGAAGAGACAGAGTATGATCCGGAAGCGTCTGTTGATCCGAAGCAGGTCGAAGTGACTGAAGATACTCCTGCTGAGGAAATAGACGTGGATGTGGTAGTGGTAGACGAAGGGCAAATAGAGCAACATCTCCCAGTCTCCACTGAAACGCAACCCCAGAATGTGACAGTAGATAGCCCTATAGAGGCTTCCCTCATTCCAATGTATTCCACAACAGAACCTTCTCCAACAATCAGACCCAAAGTCGAAACAAACGCAACAGAATCGCAAACCCCAAAAGACGAGGAGTCCGTGGCCGCCTCACGCATCTCGCTCAGCCAATTTCAGGAGGTTCCGCTGGACGAGTCCAACACAGAGAAGCAGCGTGCCGAACAAGAACCTCTGCTGATCTCCAAAGCAGCGGCCCAGCTGGATACCAGCGCCACCAATCCAGCAGAGGACGCAGGAGCACCAAAGCGGAAAAACTGCCAGTGTTGTTCAATCATGTGAACGGTCTGTTGACGTTTGACTGTGACTTTTTATTTTTATTTCTTTTTCATCTTGACTGTTACTCAAGACGTTCATATTTTGATCTTCAGCTGTTCACTTGCGGCGTCAAAGGACAAAATGTTTATACTGAAGAATACCTTCAAAACGGAGCCGTAGAACGTAAAGACTGGCATTGCCCTTTCCATATTGGATGCCCATAATTCCTATCAGTGTAAAAAGGAGCTTTGTAAAGGGCATTGGCTTGGAGGAAAGGACTGGAATAGGCTTCAGTGTGCATGTTGTTGTTGTTAATGCGTCACCATTGGTTGCATTCCCAGCCTCTGGTGTCTGATTAGTGATTATGGTCCTGTTTTTATGTCTGGCGACTCTAGAGCGTTGGCTGCCGACCCACAGAGGCCTTGGCGGTTTTAACACTACCACATAAAAATATTTTGTTTTTATCAGTGCCGTGGGAATCAACCCACAGCGGCAATTAACACTTCTCTACTTTCAATAGTTGTTGCATAATCTATTATAAACAATTTGTGTGCCTTGATTATGAATCAAAACAAAGAGACAGAATGGTTACCTGTGATTTTATACATGCTGTAACATCTTTAGAGATTTGTATTGCTGATGTGAATTGAGTTTCAATTTGACTGCGTTTAATGTTACGTTGTCTTCACCTGGCTGACATAAGTGTTTTTAGACATTAAACGGATAGTTTATCCTGCACTGAAAATCATTTTATGTTCCAAAACTCCTGGAGTTTTTCTTTAGCAAGACACAAGATATTTTGAAGAGTGTTTCAACTGTTTTGTCTGTACAGTGATAGGCAATGGATTCCAAAACAACTTTCTATTACAAAAAAAGATATTTTTGTCTTGCAGAAGAAATGCATACAGGTTTAGAACAACATGAGGGTGAATAAATGATGACAGAATTAACTTTTTTGTTGTTGTTGAGTGAACTATCTCTTTAATGTGACCCTGTGAACAGTACTATTTCTGAACAGTGTAAAGTTAATCTGTTTAAGGTGAATTCTCCAACTGACATTTCTGTTGTCTTTTTTAACGGTTGTTTAAATTGTGCGTGACAGCGATTCAAGTTTCATACCATAATATGTAATCAATATTATTCAAAGCTTTCTGTTGGATTCAGGAACATCATTTTTTCAGCATGGAAAGTTTGATGCAAATTCTCAGTGCCTTAACTGAGTGCCTGTATAGTATATACAAAGAGCTGAATAAGAAGCGGCGAGGATTTTGTATAGAAAGTTTACATTGGAAGAATAAATAAAATGATGAAATTTAATCTAAGGCTGTTTTTTCTTCATACAAAAATAGTTGAGGAGGCATATGAGGTATGGCTACTGTGAATGTAAAGATACAACGGTATTCTTTTGTAAGTTATGTATAAAAGAGAATCAAATAATGCCTTTAAAAAAACAATGGCAATAATCCTTTCATCATTAAACATAAAAAGAATAGTGTATTCTGTTACAGTCTTTAAATATTCAATAGCTTGAACCTTTTTTATATTTATATTGAACTCTTTAACTTATATTGCTACATTGATAACACTACAATAAGCTTTCAATTCATCAACACGAGTTAATGCGTTCAGTATCATAAACTAACACCGAACAATGGTTTAATTAAAAGGTCATTTATGCTTTAATATGCTATCGTTCATTTTTAATCAATATCCTTGAATAATACATTAACTAATGTTAATTTATGCAGATTGAAATTAAAATGTATTTGTATATGTAAAAATGTTAATTCATAAATTATTGTTATAATTGTTACTTCATGATACCTAATGCTAACAAACTGAACCTTATTGTAACATATTACAGCTACATTTAGATCTTGCAGTATTGTGGGTGAACCTAAAAGTTAGAAAGAGAATAGAAATGCTTTCACTGTTCAAACTCGTGAGAGCTTTGAGGGCTGTTTGGATTAGTGATGCAAGGCCTGTGGTTTACTCAGCAGCTTTAGTGTACTGTGGAAGTAGGAGAGAAAAGAACTGCACAGATTTTAACCTTGATTACTAAGCAGGGGGTGGAGGTACAGAGAGAGAGAGAGAGAGTAAAAGAGAAGAAAACCAGAGAAAGAAAGGGAAGGAGAAGAGAGTAAGAAGGTGAGAGGGGCAGATTTCACAAAGCTCACTTCAGTTTTTTGTCTTTCAGCTGACCTTTGTCTTCTTTCATCTTTTATTTCATCTCATCAGCTGGTAGGCTTGTTTTCCTTTTTCATCTTATGTTTTTATGTGTAAGAATGGGTTGTGTAATCCAAATAGCCCTTTAACTGATTTGTATACTTTATATGTGTTGCATGACAATGTCAGGAATTTCAATTTGGGATTAATTAATTTAATATCCACATTACTTGTTTTACCTAGAAAAACTGAAGCAGACTTATCCACATTAAATGACAGCTATTCATACTATAGTTTTCTGGAGATTTGTGTATGTTAACAGTAGTTTTCAGTATAGCTAAAAATAGATGTGCGCTACCAGGTTTTGTTTATATATATAATATTTATATTTTCACTAGATTGAAATTCAATCATGACCTTTATTAAGTATTATGTGTGGTTTAATTCATGAGGACACTAAGAACACCTCACCATTATTGTATTATTCCTGAATCAGAATTTCCATGTTGTTTTGTTACTCGTGTCCACAGTATAATCTGATTAAATGGTATTAATCTGCTCCTTATGTAATTAGCATTATGCTATGACACACCTTTAAATCCTTGTGTTTGTTTCCAGTAATACAATACAGAGTCCAAATATTATATTGTGAATGATCCACTCGTTGTCAACAAAAAAATATTACCTGAGTCGCATGGAGATCGGATTTTGCATTTAAGTAAATATGATTCTCAGAAGACCTGGTTAAATTTTGACTTTCCAAAGAATAGAGAGAAATTTCATTGACTGTGAAGGTCAAAAATATCCACCCTCGACCTTGCACGCTGTTTAATGTTCTTCCAATTTTAATAATTTTGTTAATCATTCTCAATCGCATGTGCTAATATGGAAATATCTATGAATCAATGTGCAGGACAATGACACTATAGCAAAATAAAACAATGGTTACAAAAAGAAATGCTTAGTGTACAGACTGGTACAAAGAAAAACAAATAACAAGAAAACTTAAAATAAATATTGCAAGTAATGTTTCAGGTGACCTATATCAAGGTGAACTTAATAGAAAAGGACACTAATCTGACTTCAGGCATGGGTGTTAAAGAATAAATGACCTAATTAATTTAATTTAAGACTGACAGAGGTCAAATATTTGTGAAGCAAGAACAAGTGAAAAGGGTAATGCACTTCGCACTATAACTCCATTTATTGTGAGCTCTCCTGAGTTACTGGGATTGAAACATAAGCTGATTATTGTTTCCTAAATCAGCAACAACTACAAAAATAAAAACTATAAGTGTTACCCGTATAAAGGAAAGGACTTCAGGGGTCTCACCTTTATGCAATAAAAAACAGGTTGATCAAAGCAGTAAGGGAAGCCTGGGAAGAAAGAGACAACTTTGTTGATTACCAACACAATCAACTAAAGGAAGCCTGTCTCTGGCTTGTCATTCTGTGATTGAATAAACACATTTTCCCATTTATTTCATACAGATCTAGAGCAAAATGGAAACAGACTCTGTGACTTGCCCTCAGAAATCTGAATCCCAGGATGAATGCAGTAGTGAAGAAATAGAAATAGCAGAAATAGCAGAAAAGGCTCAAGATATGGAAACAGCAATAACAGAAGATAATACGACGAAAAAGAAAGACACAGCCACAGTCCTGCAAGAGATGAACAAGGACACAGAAGCTATAAGTGGGTTAGAAAGAACAGAAATACCCGACAGCAGTTTCCAGCCTCAACCTCACAATCATCCCACCTCCTCACCAGCTGATGGAGCCATTGAGCCAACAAGGGAAGACTTGTGCAGTACAGTTGAAGATGACTTTGATGGTGACCAGTGTCCACCAGTGCCAGGACTAGAAGAAGATATCCAACCAGAGAGAAATGAGTGTCAAGCCACGGAGATTCAGGATGAAGTGACAGAAAACACTGAAACCAGTGAAGATGTTCAGACATCTGTGCAAGACACTGAGGGTGAAGAACCTCTTAGCATGATACAGGCAGACAGAAGCACTGACTCACCACAAATGCCAAAGGTGACCAAAGAAGAAGAGGGACATGAGCTTGAGTCACATGGTGACTCCGACTCAATTGTGTTCCTATCAGAGAACAGTGAAGAGCTAAATATAGACTGTAAACCTTTGGACTTCCCCAGCACCAGAGAGCAGTGGGTGAGACGGGACAGTCGTTGTGATGAACCACCAAACCTGACATATTCCAAAAGATCGTCAAAAAGTAATCTTACTGAAGCCGGATCTTCATTAAGCATCCAAAGTGTATCCATAACTGAATCTGGGGTTAATGCAGAGAATGTCCAGCAGGGGGAGCTTGAGGTAAACAACCCAAGTGATATAAAGGAGAATGAGTTACAACAGGTGTGTGGTGCTGCTCCGCCCCTAGAAACAGTTGCAGGCGAGCCAGCCAATCCAGAGAAAGGTAACTCTGCCTCTATCTCTACGGAAGTAAAAGAGCCATTGATAATGTCACACGGGAGGAGGGCCAGTGAAAGGGAGGAGAGAGAGGGTAGAGAAACAGGTGAAGAGCGAAAGCTAACAGTTCGTTTCACAGAAACAGGTGGGACCGGAGGAAAGCAGCTGGGGGAGGTTAAAGATCAAAGACAAGAACGGGAAAACAAAGGACAGAGAGCGGAGTCCCAGTCAAACACAAAGCTTCGTATGGGAGAAGGGAAAGTCAACAGAATGCAGGTGGATCATTTTGATGACAGCCAGAGCGATAGCGGTGTATCAGCAGATTTCTCCCCCAACAGCACAACAGATGTCTCGGAGGGCCTAGTTAACAACACTGAGGCTCCTCAGCCCTTTGAATCTCCACCTAACGAAACTCCCATTGAGAGGGAGATCCGTTTGACTATGAAGAGAGAGCAGAGTCTACGGCGTTCTCGAGGACTGTGTGACACAACTGACAGGAATAATGAGTTTGTGGAAATTCCATTGAGGAGACCTATTCTATCTCAGGACCTCCAGATAAGACCCAACCCAAGCCTCGACAAGGACCGGCAGTTTGCTGGAAAGAAGATGCAGAAGGAAATCAGCGCAGAGACAGAGAGGGAGAAGGTTCTGGTTGAACTGGGCAGACTACCTGGCTTCTATGACAGGGGAACAGAGGTACAGCTTCAAGAAAAAAAGCTGCTCTTTGAGTTATTCCAAGAGCAGAAGGAATCAGTGGCAGCCTTTAGCAGAAGATCTCCCTCGAACTCCTCTTACGTAGAGTCTGCTGCTGGAATACAGGAAGTCGATTCTGCTGTTAGACAACGCCTAATGCAATTCTCTCAAAATTCTCCCACCCCACCAGCCATGGCCAAGTATGGAGGCACCAACGGCATCCCGCCTGCTGCTCGAGGACCTGGTCTAACTGAGGGAATCACGGGCCAGATAATCATAATAGAGGCCAACTCTATTCCTACAACTGTGGGAGGGCCAAACGGGGGTTATAAGACAGCCTCATGGACAGATGGAGGATCTGTAAAAGTGATGAATCCAGTGGGTGCGAGGGCTACTTCTGCAGAGCCTGTTAACGCAAGACAAAAACCAAATTTTGAAGTGGCTGAAGACTCAAGTACAGTAAAGGAGAACCCTTTCTTCAAGCTCCGCTCCTCTATGACTCTGCAGCCTCAGGTGGAGCTGGACATTAAGGAGGCAAAAGAAAGGGAAAGAGAACTACAGAGACAGAGAAACTGTCTTTATGGAGGAGCATCCATGGATCTGGAAGAAGGAAGGGGAACAATAATGGATTTGAGGACAGAAAGTGGAGTGAAAGATGGAAAGGGATCCTCTAACAAAGAGATTCTTAGTTCTCCACCCCCACAGACAAATTTGACTCCAACAGGCCGCCAATCAGAGATATTCACCGCCACTACATCAGGTGAGTCATTGTAAAGCAGCATGTGAAAATTCACAGAGCCGTTGAAAGGAGTCAAAACTTATGCATTCATTCAACATACATTTGAATAGATTATGCATTCCTGAGAATGAATGAAGTCTGCATTGCTAACACTACTACTACTGAGCTACTGGAGCACATGCAGATAATCTTTGCCAAGGACACATGACCTATGTAACAAATCCTATAAAACTCATTTGTAGGCCATACACTCACAAATTACAAATTTGTCATTCAAAGCAATATAGCAAATTATGTAGCATTGAAAATATACATTTTATCAGTTCATGAATTTGCTGTAAATTGAACCCCTGATCTTTGCATTGATAGCTCCACGCTCTACTGTTTTTGGTACAGGAGAGGATATAGAGAGGATGTATATACAGAGGATATATACATATGTAAATCTTTAAAAAACTATACTTTTTGAAGGCCAGGCCATACATTTGGCAGACAAATCTATTCAGAGCGATTTACATTGCATTCAAGATAAACATTTTATCAGTTTGTGCATTGCTTGAGAAATTAACCCATGACCTTGGCATTGCTAACACCAAGTTCTTCTGTTTGAACTAAGGACAATCTAATGGCAGCAAAACCACTAAAACTCGATACTTGTGAACTATTAGTTAACAGTAAGACTTTTAAAGCTTTTCTGTGGTGTAGAAACTTCAGTTACATAGACATTTCATAATTTGACTGGAAGTTGGGATAGTTTGTGCCTCACCATGGCAGCCAACAAACAAACAGCCAAAATGCTAATGTGGGGTTATGTCACTAGTACTAACTTAAGCCGGATATTGAAATTTCTGAGTCAGTCAAATGTGCTAAAATGAACAAAGTATGGATAAGAGTACTGTGATCTGGACAGGTGAGGTGAGGTTTGCATGTCCAATACATAAACTACGATTGTGCCTTGAGTTTATCTTTTACTACTGTACAAGTCTGCAGAAAAGCCTTCTAGACTTAAAAAGGCAAATGATCCATACATTTATGGTGACAATTAATGACACATTTAGTACTAAAATAAGGGGAAGTAAAATCTCTTTTCCAGTAAATTTCGAGGTTTTTTTTCCATTTCTACTTTCTCTTTAGTGTCTGCCTTATTTTTATAAAAATAAACTAACAAAAAATCTTTCCCCCTACTTCTATTCACTCAGAAAAGCTTTCTTCAAAATGCCATTGCCAATGCCAATGTAACTACAGACATTTTATCTACTGTAAAATCATAATAAATGTGGGACCTTCTAATCTCCTTCTGTCATTTCATATTCTTTCTCTGCTGATGGTGTCTAATATCAATTTACCACAGCTCTACAGTAATATCAAAAACTTTAGCAACTATGGTAATTTTGCAGTAACTGTGGTAAATGTGGTGCATTTGTGTAAGAGCAGCTAACAGTTATAGACCAATATTGCCGATGTCATAACTTTTTACAAGCAAAACCAAGTACTATATGTCATTTGTATTGTGATGCAGCAGAAGTAAATTTGTATGAACTGTAGCTCAATTGTAAATATTGGAATATGTTAATTAAACTAATCTCTACAGATATGGCTACCTCTAAGAAGCAAGACCGCTGCTACTGATCTTTTAATCTTTTGCACTTCATAGTGTGAAATTTTCTGCATAATTCCCATTCTTCAATTTGTTACTAATATTCTAAATATGAATTATAGTTCAAATTAAGGAGTAGGTGTGTCCAAACGTTTCACTGCTACTTTATTGTCTTCTCATCCAATGATCATATGTGGATATGAACATCCAGTTCAGTAATGGCTTATTGTACATTGACTAAAATAAACATTTGTCTCCTGCTTTCTCTAGTGCGACAATCCACCGGAAAACTGGACCTAACATGGCCACCACCCCAAGCTGATGAAGAACCAAGACAACAGGTGTCAGAGGTAGAGGATTTATTTCTTTGAATCTTTTAAAAGTGGCATCATTTGTGTTCTTCACTCTTTTACGTGAATAAATGTGTACATCACTGGTGTTGGTAACGTTGTGGCTAAAGATTTAGGCTGGTAACCCAAAAGTTGAGGTTCAGACCACAAATTGGGGAGTTACTTGCTCAATAAACATGCTACCAACACTATTCAACCTTTCAATAGGTAATCAGAGAGTATCAAAGTTTCAGTAACACTCCCTGTGCAAACACAACCACAGACACTAAATGTGATGCTAATGAACAAGTGGCTTATTGCCCTTTAGATAATGATGCCAGCGAGAGCAGAGTTCAAGCTGAATTCTTAAGAATCAAGATCAGATCTTGACTGTCATTATTATGTCACTGAATCATTCTCCACAGCCAGGAAAGTATAATGTAACAGAAACACATTCAAAACTAATTGGTGCTGCCAAGTTTACATTGCCGTTGCCTTTATCTAAAAACTGAGGCTTTTTTTATCAGCTCATCTCAGCTCTCATTTGCTTGCAGAAAGAGTGCTTACCTTTATAAATGAGCATGTGCTGCTCCTGTGTTTGTTATTTTTAACTATTTAAAAAGAAATAATTCACCCACAGCTAAACAATTCTGAAGCTCTCTTCAATAGAACAAGTGAATGCTGACCAGGGGGCGGTCAAGCTCCAGAAAAGACAAAAAAGAAAAAGCAATCTAAAGTTGTGCTTTTATATTATGTGATATATCTCTGTCTGGGGAGCAGATAAAAATTATTATTCAGTGAAATATATTCACTTCTCAAATCTAATTTCTTAAACTTGATTATGCACAATGAATGAATAGACAAAATGTCAAGAGGGGTTTAAAACAACACAAGAGTCAATGATGACAAAATGTTCATTTTTGACCAAATTCTTCTTATGCTATACGTGCTGCACGTCCTGATTTTGCCAAGTTAGATGCGTACCTGGGTCAACATATTTTGTTGCCCCTAGAACAACCTTCCTGTCCTTAGTTATCCCTAAAATCAGAGGGAAATGATAGTGAATAACACTGATGTACCCTTGTTGTAAGCCTAAACTTGACATAAACTGTAAACTTGTCCCTCAAATCTTGTTGTTAAACAAAGATGTTATTCCAGGAACATGTTGTACTTGGTGAAATCAGGTTCTGCATGTGGCCTAGAGGTGTTCAAATTCAAATGCACTCACTAACGTTGTTGTTAATGTTCTGATAAACACAGAAAACTCAAAAGATCCCAAGGCAGCGAAACCCGTTACTTGAACGCTGGGAGTCAGGGACGGTGAACGGCCATGTGGAAGACAACAACTGAGACTGAACGCCAACTACAGAATCCTAGCCTAAAGAATATGAACAGCCAGGACAACCAATGCCCCTGCATTAAAAATAAAGCATATGAACAAATGATCAGTTTCCCCATAAAATTTAAAGCAGTACCACGTGCCATTTTGGGTGGATGGAGAGAATTACTTGCCTCAAAAAGACACTGCGAGTTGGATATCCAAAATAACAATCTACAAAACGCATCATGTAAATAACTGATGGTGTTAATGTTACTAGGAATGATTGTTGATTGTTGTCACAAGGGCTCAAATGATTTCAGTGTAATAATTGTAATTTTCAATGTAAATTTCAGCTTTACAGTTACAGTAATTTATAATCAATAAACATAGCTGTTCATCTCATAGTAACAAGACAGTCTAACAGACTGGATTATATAAAAAATATATTTTAATAAATATTATTGCATAGATATTTCATTACTCATTAAACTAAATGGGAAATGGCTTTATTGATGCATATGTAAAATTAATTTTAAAAAATAAAGTGTTGATCAGATTTTTAAAAGTTTTTTTATGAATGTGTTAAATCATTTTCCGAACTCAAATTGCTGATTGTGACTCATCGCTAATATGGAGGTTTGGCTCTTGGAGACCGAAACTAGATCACCGACTTCACAATAGGCACAATGAACCAGGATGTAAAGCTTACGTCGTATCTATGGCTTTGATTTTCAATATAACAATTAAAGAGGGTGACGTTCTCGCATTCCATTCAGCTTCCATGCAAAAACCCTTTAATGACATCACAGTCCATTCTAACCTCCTCAGCCCGTGCTGTGAGGGATGAATACACGACTGCCGTGACTCAACAGTGGGCATTCAAATGCGTCGCCATGGAGATGATGGAACTGTAGGAAAGGTACAAAGAAAACGTCCGAGCGAGATTAGTCATGAGTGAGACAACACACACACACACACACGCTTTACTGACCCTCTAGTTGCCTGTGAATTATTGATCCACTCTTTCTCAGCACAATTTAGCAAAGGCTGCATGGGAATGCTCATTTCAAATATGGAAGTAGCTTATCGTTACCACTGGAGAAAAGCTGCCCATTGTCTAGTAGCCTAACTGACCTTTAAGACCAATCATTTATGACAAAGTATTCTTCGGAAAACAGAACTATGATTAGTTATGTAAGACTAGTTTCTGTCGAAACATATAATCAGTATTCAATTTAGTTTTTGTCTGGTAACTGGAGATTGTTTTGTACAGTATCAAGCAGGTCTAAGTGTTTCTGTGTAAATACAGGGTTAAGGAGAGAACAAAGCAGAGAAACTTCAGTCAACCATATGACAGCTAGATCAGCTCTGACTGTAAAAAAAGCTGTAAATGGTTTATGGTTTGATAATCAAAAGAGTTTTGGTACGGACAGACTGTGAAGACGTACATGGGAGTTTTAAACTAGTATCATATATAATAGATGTTTCATTTCATTACAGGAAATTAGTTCTGGAATGACTGTCAAATAAATGGTTCCCTTTTCAGGTTTCATTTTAAGCAAAGAGGAAATGAAAAGCTCTTGAGCACTACTTGAACTACACAACATTAGTAATAGATCTTTAGTAAGCATCTGCTGTGAAAAGAAACAGAAATGAAAGCTTTCACTTTTCAGCTTTGGGTGATTAAATCTATAAAATGATTTCCAAGGATTTGTTGACCGACACTCAAAAACTAACAATGCTCCACTCACTGAAACATCAATCTCACATTATATCTGGATGTTCAGAGCCCCCTACTGACAGAATAATTCATAAATCTCAGTGAAAAATGCTACACACTACAGTAGACAATTGTTTACTCATACATTATTTCAAAATACAAAATGTTTCAGCTTTAAATAAACATCACAGTATACAGAATATGACAAACAAAATGTAACATCAGACAGACAGTCAGATTCGATATATAGACAGACAGATAGATAGATGGATAGATAGAAAGTCAGTAAAATGAAGTGTTCTTAAAGGTTGTCATGGGACAGTCATAGATGGCCTCTGAATCCGAGGGTCTTCCTCTTAGCATCTCTCCACAGCCCTGTAGTTTCGAAACGTGTGCATATTAAAAACATGCGTGTTAGAGATGTGATTAGTCAAACAGCGGACCTAATGCAACAGGATGTTGGCAAACACTGCGTGATGTAAAGAGATCTTATTCTGTGATCTTATTCTTCTTTCTCTCTCGGTAAACAAATCAGCATACTGGTAACCTTAGTACTGGAGCGAGATATGAGATACTACTGTAGTGGGCCTTTTGAAAAGCGAATCACAAGAGAAGGTTTGAAATGGTGCATCATTACCTCAGATCCAATGTCAACACGCTGCAGAGTGAGGTCTGATGAGAAAATAAGTCCATGGTGAGAGAAAATCAATCAACTTGAAGGCAAATTCAGATATGAATGGTGCTTCTGATGTAATACTGGGAGATATATGCGCATATATATGCGGATTAGCGAATGGATGATACTTGCTTTGAAGAGATGACTTACCAACAATATGATCTCTGGAGTGAATATGTTGCCAGAATTTTTCTTGTTCTCTGTGGAAAGTTTGATTTTATTTGTTAATGTTTTTATAACATTCATATTAGAAGTGTGCTATCAAAATAAATCAAATAATTGAATTATATATAAATAATAATATAATTATCTACATTAGTGTTTTAAATATTTATATAAATATTTATTTAAATAATTATAGAAATAAACACTATTAAAAAGTTTGGTGTTGGGTGTGTAAGTTTTTTTTAATGTTTTTTTTTTTATTAGTCTCATGCTCACCAAGGTTGCATTTATTTTATAGTAAAATAAACCGTAATTTTGTGAATTGTTATTTTAATTTAAAATAGACATTTTCTATCTCAATGTAATTTAAAATAGCTGAATTTTCAGCATCATTACTCCAGTCTTCAGTGTCGCATGATCCTTCAGAAATCATTCTGATATGCTGATTTGGTGGTCAATAATTTTTTTGTATCAATGTTTAAAAAAAACGGTCAATGCTTGATATTTTGGTGGAAACCGTGATCCATTTTTTCATGATTCTTTGATGAATATAAAGTTCTAAAGAACAGCATTTAACTTAAAAAAAAAATATTAAATAGAAATCTGTAACATTATACAAATGTTTTTACTGTCACTTTTGATCAATTTAATGCATCCTTGAAAAATAAATTCTTGAAAAAAGAAAGTTTGAATAATTTGAATGGTAGTGTACATTTAAATTATTGAAATAACTTTTATTCCTGTAACTCAACTGGTTGAGCACAATGCTAGACTCAGGGAACATGTATACTTGTATACTTTGAATGAAGTCGCTTGAGATAACAATGCCAGCCAAATGAATAAATGTAAATGTAAATGTAATTGTAATCAAATATCGGGTTCGCTCTTCAGTATTGTCTCACCTTTGTCTCCTTCTTTCTGACTTGTTTTTGACTGCAAATAAATGGATAATGATTACAATGCAATATATATTAATGAGGATTACATGCATGAATGAAAACCAGAGGTGTTTTCACTTTATTTTGTTCCAGTGTTTAATTAAACGGATTGAGAAGATAACCACCACTGAATATTATAGTTCATGAGAGACCAGACTTAACCAAAGCAAACTTATGAGCAACTAAAATAAGACTCACTATGTCTGTGCACGGCAAAGCCCAGGAGTGACACCACCATGAGGAACAGAACACCCGCAGACACAGAGCCAGCAATAAGAGCCAGGTCTGTGCTGCCTTTCCATAGACGTGTATGAAAACAAAAGGAGAGAATGATTAGAGATACCCAGTTGGGCATATTAGATTTGCTGCATTAATATGGTGGCGTACAAATCCATAGTACGACTTAAATCTTACCTGTAGAGACCTGTGTGCATGTGTGATATCCTGAAAAAGTATGCAATAAACCAGATTTTAGGGTCCCATTTAGGTAACACTTTATTTTAAGGTGCTTGTAATAAGCAGTAATTAACAATTAATAAGACACTTATAAGACCTTATAAGATGCATATATGATGCATATAAGCATCAACTAATATAATAAATAAATTAAATTAAATAATACATTTCTCAAGTATCAATACATTGCACTTTTAGAACAGCCAAACAAACATAAATGGTAACACAAACTCCCAGTCACTTAAAAATTGACCTTCCCAAGAGGGAGTAGTTTCCCTGATCTCTTCAGGGCCTGGACCTTTAATTAACCCTTATATGAAGCAGTTAATGCTTATATGCATCTTATAAGGTCTTATAAGTGTCTTATTAACTGTTAATTACTGCTTATTACAAGCACCTTAAAATAAAGTGTTACCCTTATTTATATGACATTATGTATTATATTCAGTAGTACACACCTGTAATGCATGGGAGAGTTACTGGAGTGCTCATCTTAGAGTACGCCCAGAATTTTCCCAGAGACACGCTGTACTGACACTGATACTGAGCACCATGTTCATAACGAGTGGGTACGGGAAATCTAGCACTGTGTTGGGTCAGGGAAGCCTGATGGGTCGCCTCAGGTGACAGGACACCCACACGAAATAAGGAGAAGAAGCCTTTTAGATATGCCGGTGACCCCACACACTCCAGAAATTCACCCTCATGTCGGGATAAAGACAGAGTGGGCACTGGGAGCTCTGTGAGAGGAAACACGCACAGACACAGATATATAAGACAAGTTACATGCCAACGTTTAACACAGTTAGTAAGCTCTGTTTCAAAAGCTAGTGAGATGACTTTCTGCTTACTGCCTACATAGGCAGATGCCTTCTGCATCTTACCAATCATAGAACTTCATAAAGTAAAACATTAGAGAAATTTCATTGCCCAAAAACATCCATTGTCTATTGTCAATAGGGTAGTGAAATATTGGCCATGACTGAGCTTGCTGTAGTGCATTTTGAGATTGCTTTCTGCCCTAAAGGATATAATTAAGTTATACACCAATAATGCCTTGACATTCTGGCTCAATAGGCAGCTCACTAGGGTTTGTAAAATGCAAAACGTAGATCAATATTAACACTTGCCTTATTTGTTCTATCAAATTTTTAAAAACAAGACAATTTGGATGAGATGTAATCAGAAAAGCACCAATCCGACAGTTTTCTCCTCACCTATGACAGTAATGTGTACCGGCTGACTGGCTGTGGAGTTCACATGCCCCGTCTTTGGTAATTTGAGTTGGTAGAGGCAGACGTACTCCCCACTGTCCTCCCGTCCCATTGTCTTCACACTGAAGTGAGCTTCCAGGGACTGAGACACCAGCTTGGCTGGGGCGACCATGGAGCCTGGGGTTCCTTTGGCTCTCTGGAGCAGGAGGAAAGTCTCTGGGGGATGTTTCTGATGGTCAGGTGGAGCCTGACAGTGGAATGACAGTGTCTCGCCAGGCGTCACATGCCCACTAGAGGGCTCGACCATCAAGTGAGGGGACGGAGGGGGACTGAAGTCTAGAAGAACAAAGAAAGTTAAGAGCACGTAGCGTTTTAGAATATATGTGTGCAAAACTAAAGATAAGAGACAGAAATACAACGCTAAAGATGTAAAGCTCTGCTGGGTGGAGTAGCTTGGTTTGGTGGTTACTAACAGAGGGTTTCAACTCCACTAGACAGCAGTTTCTTTAACCGTCACACCTCTGTGACCTCAAAACCTTTCCTTCTACAACACAGCAGTGAACTACCAATACTAAACCTGTGCCTCAGCTGATGTGACAACAGAGATTTATGCAGGATCATTAACACACACTCACAAAAAAAAACATCTAATATAATAGGTAACACTATTTCGATAGTCTACTTTAGACATTCTAGTACTAAATACAAGTAACTTTGCAACAACATGTCAACTTATTTAACCCTAACAGCCTACTAATACTCTAATGAGTTAGTTGACATGTAGTTGCAAAGTGACTTATAAAATAAAGTGATACGAAATAAAGTGTAATATAATATAATATAATATAATACTCACCTTTTGGCTCTGGGTGCATGTAGGAACTGAACATGCTGTTTTCATACTGACAGCAATACAGATTCTCTTTCCCTGTATCTTTTCCCATAAGCATAAAGCGAGCCCTTTGTTCTTTGGTTGAATGCTGTATGGTTTGTGTCAGATTGCGAATTTTAAAAAGTTTAAATTTAAGTCCACTATAACCCCGTGGAGCCTGACAAATCAACTCCACAGATGAGTCTATGACGGCGTTCTGGATCAGGGTAGGAGCCGGTGGGACAGAGCGTTCAGCAGCTGAAAGATCAAGGAAAGACAATATATTAGTTACATATTACAATTCAAATACTTATTTCATGTGTGGTCAAGTAGTGAACCAACTGGATTAGAAGACCTGGGCCGCCATGGAAATTCATGCTGGTCTAAAGTGGATCTTTTCAAGTTAAGTATAACAACAGTAAAACATGAAAAGCCAACTCAATATTGAAATTTACATACGTTGAAACTCATTTTTTTTATACTTTGTGATTTGCTATGTGATTGAGATTACAGTGATTAGGCCTATATTGAAATATGAAATGTGAACACACTTACCAGTAAAATGCTGCTTGAGGATGATCAAAGCTGTGAGGAAATACCCACAAAATGACATTCTTCTAGTGACTCCAAATATTCCAGGTTCTTCACACCTCTTAGAGCTTCAAAAATTCTAGAGATCTGTGTATTTGTCTTTATGACTTAAAGTGGTAAGAGAGATGCATAAAATCACCACCAGCTGAACCTCCCTTCCCATTCACTTGCACACACTTCCTCAGCACGCATTAAAAACACCAACGAACATGTTTCATATGTTTAAGAAAACCACATCCTTCCATCACATAAAAAGAAGAAAGGCAGAAAGACACTCCCATGAATGGCCCTTGTGAGCTAATACTGCATGACAAAGACAGGAAATTCATGTGCAGAATTGTCTCATCTGTATGTGTCGTCTCCTTCTAAACAACCTTAAATTTGTCCATTTAAGTGTGTAGCTCTGAAGTAAGCAGGACTGTAAGCCACAGACATTGAGGAGGACGTATTGTTCCCAATATCCAGTTGAGTCGACCAATATGGTTTTATTAGTTCTTCTCAGCCCTGAACATGTGGTTAGAATAGTAAATGCAGAAACTGTATTTTAAATCTAACATCATGTTTACAGCAGCTGGGAGGAACTGAGGTCATTTGATTGTTTTGTTAGTATCACATGGACAGTGTCGCTATTGCCATGTGTCTTGTCCTGCTTTGTCATTCTTAATCATTGAGCACTTTCAAATTATTGGATTGATAGCCTACCTGAACATCTCATAAATGACCTTTGACTCCCAAGCCTAAGTAATTTGAGCCTATGTAACCCACCATAAAATAATGTAGGCTATTTTTATCACATCTAGCATTTCATACGAAGCTTTCACAAACAACAAGCAGTTAGTTTTTGTTTGTAACTTTCATAATAACCTTATAGATTACATTTATAGGCTATTTCTAAAATGTTAATTTGTTTGCCAGAATAGTAAGGAACTGAACACCCACATGATAATCTAAAAATAATCAGTCATTTAGTCTTGTGGTTAGTAACACTTTATTTCGATAGTCCACTTTAGACATTCTACTAACTATAATTAACTTTGCAGCAACATGTCAACTAACTGTCATTAGAGTATTAATAGACTGTCTGCTTAATTTTAGCTAACACTTTATTTTGATACTCCCCCAACAGACATTCTACTGACTATAAGTAACCACAAGTCAACTTATTATCCTAACCTGAACCCTAACACCTAACCCTAACCTCCTGTAACAGTCTACTACACTCTCCTAATCCTCTAATGATAGTTAGTTGACATGTAGTTGAAAAGTTAATTATAGTTAGTAGAATGTCTAAAGTGGACAACCGAAATAAAGTGTAACCTTGTGGTTAAATGCACAAACAAAAAGCAGAAACCAGGGCATATGGTGATCATGAAACTACTAAATGTAAAAAATATATTATATGCAATATAATGAAACTACCTTTGGGGAAATTATGAGAATGCTGCTGAAAAATTTCTAAAATATTACCCAGCTGGACACAAAGTTCCAGAGAAAGGTTTGTACACATCTACGTATTCTTTATTACTTTTGTATTCCTCATTTCAGAATAACAGTAAAGTCATGAAAAAACATGAAATAACAGAAATGGAAGTATGGGCATTTTCGAATTGACTAAAATATGTTACTAAAACCAAAACTCTCTTATATTTTAGCTTCTCCAAAGTAGCCACTCTTGCACTGTCACAGCTGTGCAAACTCTATGAATTCTCTCAACCAACTTTATGAGATGCCACCTGTGAAGATGTCTGTTGGGGGTAATGGATTAGCCTAATCCATTACTCCAAAAAGCCTAAAGCTTGTGTTTAGCCTAATCATTAGGCTAAACACAAGCCTGCAACCAAGCTATAGCCTAAAATTAAGGACATTTTTGTTATATTCTGTCTGCTTCTTTCACACAGGCTGTGCTCTAGTTTACCTTGCAGACTCAAAATGCAGGAATAAACAGACCAAAAGAGTTGGATTTCAAGACCTTACTGACATTACTGATCTGCTTGTGTTTATTAGCCACTCATTTGAGTGACCTCCTTGCCCACTGAGTCCGAATTTTTTTTCATATTCGTCATTCGGTGGCTCTGAATTGTCAAAACAACATTCAAAATGCTTGCTAAGGATGCGAAGAACGCAGGAAAATCGAACCCCATCCGAATTTTTTTTAATGACGGACGAAAGTTTCGCAGGCAGTGTGTAAGCGTGATTGACATAACGTGAGGTCGTAGCCAGTCATTTATTTTTTAACGTGCGAATTGTGCAAGGGCCTTCCCCTGCTCGATTGTGTATTTTGTTCTCACAAACTCAAAAACTGCAGGAAAATGATGTGTTCCATTCAAATGAGTCAATGCAGTTGCTTTTAACAAAGGCAGCTCAGCAGTGAGGTTTGAAGTTGTAAATGTGTGTAGGCTATGTGCTGTTATCTGTGGATAGAGGGGCTCAGAGCTCTATTATCTGACACGGGACAGGAGGCTTCTCATCAGCCTAAGCACACTGATAACTGCTCTCCAGAACATAATCACCTACTGAACACCGGCCTTCTGAGAATCGCACACTCGCACAGACACTGAACTCAGTTTATGTGTGCCATTCATTTCATGTGCTTCATCTCTCCTGAAATATGAGTTCTGAGTGTAAATGTATATTTCACTTAAGCTCCCTTGATTCTGTCTGCAAACAATGTTCCACTCATCTTAGCTTTCGATGTCAGCATATACTACCTTTAAGCTTTAATTATGTTTCAATAACATTCATTTTTTTCCAATACTACTTATTATCATTACTTTAAACTACTCTTATTTTTATTTAATTTCAAGATTATTTAATTCCTTTATTTTATTTTAAATATTTTTTTTTTATTAAACTACTGTATTCAACTGCATATATTATTAATATTTTATTTAAGCTTTAAAGGCCCTGAGAAAGCCATGGCAGGAATATTTGTGGATAGCAGAATTAAACAGGTGATAAGATAAATAATGTTTATTTAGCCACATTGCTTCATTCTGTTAATTTGGTCTAGTTTAACTTACTGAATTGCAATGCCCTTTCAAAATTCTAGGCTCAAATTTCAACTCCACCCACAATCACAACTGTCAGGGGTCTTAAACGTAAGTTTATCACTGATAGAGAGAAAAAGAGAGGGGGACAGAAAGAGGGGGAAAGCGTCACCAGCATTAATGCCACTGTGAACTTTATTTTTGTAAATATCTTTTGATTTTAACACTAAGTTCTGGGTTCCTGCCCTTTGTCTATTGCACATGTCAAAGTATTTTTGGACAAATATAATAGACGACGCAAATATATTTGCCTCTTTTGGCGACATTAGAAAATTATTTCTGTATCTAATAAATGCTGAAAGGGCACCAAACGGATGGCTGTGACTCAAGCCGTATTGCCTTCGTTTTCAAACTTCTGCAACGCCTCGGAAAACATGAAGGTATGTTTGTTTCAGTTATTTTATCTTACATTTTATCTTGAACAAACATGGATAAAATATTGCTTTTATTAAGGTAATCATTAATAATTGTTTTAATACAGTGACTTTGATCTTAAGAAATCACTTACCATGATGACAGATGAATAGTTTTATACTAAGCATGAGTGTATAATACAAAGTATAATCTCCAATACATCATCTAGAGATATTTTTGTACTGTAATTTTTTTACATACTTGATTGCACAGTTCAAAAATGGTTAATTATCAATAAATGTAAATATCAATTTTAAATTATTTGATGGCTCTAAAGGCTTGGAAGTTTGAAAAGGGCTGTTTGGATCTGGACTGCAAGGATCCACACCAAAGCAACGGCAACTACAAACCTTCACAGTTTCTGACAGATGAAGGCCCTGATGATAGTGAGGGATGCTGGGATATGGAGTTCCTGCTGTCGGATTGGGGCAATGCATCGCCTGAACGGTCCAACTCTCAAAACTACACTCCCCAAAGGCCACCGCCACAGGACCAGGTTCACAGTCCTGATCTTTACCAGGTCCAGGAGTTGAATGAACCGAGGGATCAGACAAGATCAAATAGACACCAAGTGTCTGTCACAAGTTCACTGGCTGAGCTGCTTCCTCATGAAGCGACTTTAAGTTCCTCACTGCCTGAACTATTCACCGGAGGATATTTGGAACAACAGCCGCAAACGGGGAAACCTTTCTCACAGCCAGAAAACCCCCATCAGTTTAGTAGTTTCCCTGTTGCTAATGACATGGACAGAGAAAATGAGAGAAACAGCATGGGGAAGATGAAGTCGTGGGATTTTGGACACTACCCTCAGCCTGCACCTCTGATACCCTTCACCAACTCTAAATTTGTCCAAGCGTCTGGGATCGCCATGGACGCACTGGTCTTCCCTCCACAGCATCACTATAACTTCATCCAAAACTACTCGCACCCCAGACTCTACCAGCAACAAGTGAACTACGTCCACAGGCAGCCAACCAACCACTATCTGTCCACACAGACCATGGTGCCTGACTCCACAGTGCCCCCTGCAGGCCTGGAGGGGAAGCGCATTCGGAGAGGGGCGGTGAAGAGGAAAGCCACGGTACACAGTTGTGAATACCCAGGCTGCCATAAGACTTACACTAAGAGCTCCCATCTCAAAGCACACCTCCGTACACACACAGGTAAACTGAACATACACTGTCGATGACAAAAGCACATGCATCATTATGTCCATGTTTAAGGTCTTAACATTATAGAATGGGATGTTTTTAACTATAAATCTGCAACAACAAATCCTACAGTAAATTCATTTCAGTAAAAAATTTCCACTTTTGACTTTTGACTACGGCTTCACATGCAGCTATTTATATATAGCCTGCATATATATATATCATCATAACATCATATCCTGTTGCTGATATTCATTGTGATGTCCGAATTTATTTCATATGCTCAAAGCTTATTTGACTGCGCCTTTAGAAGGAAAGGGCCATATGACTGAGCTGTAAAGCATCCAATTACAGCCTTTCAGTTGAGTTTTCTGAAGTAGATTATACCACTACAGACCATTATGTACATGAAACACTGAAAAAGTGAAAAATGTGTATAGACATTGTCATCAGGATTTCACAGACAAACAAAACAAAGCGAAATATACAGAATATGTAGAGGCTGAGACTATGTAGAAATGCAGACCATTTCTTTACCTTCTGCTGTTTTTAATGTCCTCAGGTGAAAAACCGTACCACTGCTCATGGGATGGTTGCGGGTGGAAGTTCGCCCGTTCGGACGAGCTGACAAGACACTTTCGAAAACACACGGGACAGAAGCCATATGAGTGTATGCTCTGCCACAGAGCCTTCAGCCGGTCCGACCACCTGGCATTACACATGAAGAGACATGTGTGAGCGCAGACACAAACAAAACAGAGAAATACAAATGCATACACACAGAGGTTAGTCCATGAGGGCATTTCAGAGGCTTTGAGAGGACCTGTGTTCAGTTGAAGATTGTTTATACATCAAAGTATATTAGCACTATGATATGATGACCATACAACTGACATGTACACTGTACATTATGTGAAAAAGGAGATGAGTTGGTGAACTTTTTTATTATTATTCATTTGTAATCATAAGCAGATTTCACACCGATTAATAACAAACAGTAAAAACATCAGACTTATTTCCAATCTGGACCCTTTAGCTAAACTGTATGAATTGGGAAACGGTAAATAATTAATTGAAATCCACCTATCAAAAATGGATTACTGTGAAAAGTGGAAAAAAAGGAAAACATTTTCAGATATTAAAATAGTTTACTGGCAGGGCATTGCTGTAATGTTCCATAATTCCTAAAGAAAATGAATTGGAATTAGTTCATTAACATAAATAAGCAGAAATGTATGTAGCTTAAAGTGTGATTTTTACAGAAAATTATAAAAAATATATGTTGCTGTTCAGTTGTGAGCATTGTATTATTTTATAATTTTGATTTAGTATTTACATCTAATTTCCTATTTATTGTCTATAGTCATTATTGTGTGAAAGTTCTGTAGCATTTTTAAATGTTACCAAAAGTCATAAAAATCTTTATGTGTAATGGTAATATCGCTATTTATATAACAAAATACCATCAAATATATTTGCTTTTTATATTAATGTTAATGTTTTTGTGAAGCATTTAGTGTTTTACTGAATGATCTATTTATGTGATCTTATTCAATAATAAAGTAACTGCAATTCTGTCCTTTCTGTAAGTCTCATTTCCAAACCAACAGATGGCATGGCGCCCGTGCAGATACTGCTCCAGTGCACTGGATAAGTGTGAATCATAAAGTTAAATAAAATACCGGTACATATAAGTAGACCCAGAGTTACCACAATCACCACAAACCATGCACACCATTAACACAGGTAAACAAGATTTACAAGATCTTTTGTCCAACCATAGTAATGCCATAGTTGGTTTACGGCGTTAAACCTGTTTGAGGGGGAATCAACTGAGATTAAGTAGCCTGGAATTAGCCTGGGTTATGTTTTGAGCGTCTGACACAAGACACACAAGCACTTATGTGATCACTGAGGGGGCATCTGAGGACACAATGCATTGTGGGGCTACATTGTGTTGCAAAGAGTTAATATCAATTATATTAACAATCAAACAACAATCAAATGTGGATCTTTATTTGTTTTTTACAATGTAAATGTATGTTAGAAATGTTTCGGAATGGGGCATTTGTATGATTTGTACATAATATAAATAACCTAGTCTATCTAACGTTAACTGCATTAATGTAACGTTACAGACATTACAGGTCAAATTATATGGCTCTTAAAGGGATAGTTCTCCTAAAAATTAAAATAAGCCCATGATTCACTCACCCTGAAGTCATCCTAGGTGTATGACACTCTTCTTTCAGACGAATACAAACGGAGTTCTATAAAAAATGTCCTGGCTCTCCCAAGCTTGATAATGAGGTGTCAGTCTTTGGAAGTCCATCAAAGCGCATTGATGATTAAAGTGCTCGACACGGCTCTCCGGGGGTTAATAAAGGCCTTCTGATGTGAAGTGATGAGTTTGTATAAGAAAAATATCCATATTTAAAACTTTATCGACTAAAATAACTAGCTTCCGGCAGACGGCATTTAAATAGCGCTAGCTTAACTGAGTCATTCCACGAAACGGGTACGATTTGGACTTACACATTTTTGAATTTTTTACCAACATGTATTACTTTTCTGAACACCCCACAACATTAATAACATATTTAACTTCCAGAAAAACATATTTTCCCACCTCAGGCATTAAATACTTATTATTATTGGTAATTATTTTAAGATATGGGCACTATTAGTCTTCAACCCCGTTATGGACACTATGGGAGCTCTCTGAATATAATTATAAAATATATTTTTAATGAAATCAACATTTTCCTATTAGTCAGATGTCCCTCACACTAATTCAGTAATTGCAAATGTAAAATGTACATATCATTTCACACTAAAGCCTGAAATGGGCACTTTGTGTGACAGCAACCTCATAATATTTGATCAAAGATGTGGCTTAACTTCAGAATTTGAACTAAAATCAGTATTCTTGTGATTGCTCTGAACATTTCAGACTGAGTTCAACAAACAATAATTTACTTTTTAATAAACGTAAAAATAAAAATTCATAAAAACGTAGGTGTGACGGGGTTGAGACTAGGGTAACAGGGTTGAAGATGGTAACGGGGTTGAAGAGACAAATACAGCTTAACATATGAGTAGTTGTTTTTTTGCTCAAATTCACTGTAAGATTTTCTATAAGCAATGTATTTTATTATGTTACCAAGAAAAACAACAGATATAAATTGCAATTGCAACTCAGTTTTATTAACCCGACTGCAGGAAAAACAACAATAACGTGGTATACATTAGAACATTATAAAATGACTGAATAGGTCATCAAAATAAAACGTATAACTTGTGTGCTTTTTTGATGTATGTGTGGGTGTGTGTGTGTGTGTGTGTGTGTGATTGAGCGTGTGTTTGTGTGGGTTTTTTTTTTACATGTGCGCATGCTTCGTGGCAAAAAAGTAACGGGGTTGAGTGTGACGGGGTTGTGATTTTTTGGCTAAAAATGGCCACTGCTCTATATGTGGTGAATAACAGGAGAGCACATGGAATGCATGACATTAAGAAATCATGTATGCTTTTGAAATAACAAAGATAATTTTCACAAGTAATAGAATTCTATCTTTATTTGATGTAACGGGGTTGAGTCGTTGAGCTTGACAACCACAATATCACAATTCTAAATAAGTTATAGTTATAAAAGTAGTTGGTAACTTGCCTGTGTCTGCACACAATGTTGTTCAGAAGACTTCTATGATGTTACTTCCTGTTGTTGATCTCACATAAGGATCTGTTCATTATTTTTATGGGGGGAGAATGATGTGTGTAACGGGGTTGAGGGATGACTGAGGGACGGAACTAAATAATGTGATTTTAATGAATAATCATGAATTTTTTTTTTTTAAAACCATTACCAGCAAAAAAGCACAGATAGATATTCATGGGAATGGCAAAATGTATGGACTTTTTTCTAATTTTATTATTCATATTCCAAGTACACTTTCATAGAAGGCCATGAGGGACATGACAAAATAGGTGGTGTCAACTGAAAAATCAAGATAATTTCTAATATAAAGATAAAATGTTTGTCATTATTTTTAAACTCTATTAAAGGAGACATTTCAATTGATACAAAAAGCTTTTAATAATAGATTTTGGTGACCCAATAGGTAAAATACACTTAAAAAGGTCAGAGGGACTCAAATCGAACCGGTTTCGTGGAATGACTCAACTAGTGTTGACCTGATTGCCGCCAGATTGCCGCTCGTGCGGATTGATATTAAGGTCTGTTTACTCTTTCTTATGGTAGAAAAGAAGTTCCTGAATCGAATGATATAAGAATCAGCAGGTGTTGTTGCGCCAAAATGAACCAAGATACGATTGAAATCAATGTTTAGGAAGCCCACGTCCGGTTTGTTTGTTTGTTTGTTTGTTTTTTGCGCAAAAGTATAACGTAGTGTCAATAAAATCATTCATTTCAGTATTTATCATGTTATAGATGAAAATTTGAGTATTGCATCTCGAAATCTATCATTTACAGCAATAAACACACATGGCATTTTTGTCATTTTTATGACTATGACTACTTTGACGCTCTTAAACTCATTTAATATTGGGGGTATCCAAGTTTATTATATGTTAAATGAATGAAATGGACACTAAATAGAACACATTATTATTACAAAACATTGTTGACTAATCTACACTATTTTAATGTTGCTGTGGGACAATGTGAGAGACACCTATTAACTTAAATATTAAAATATTATCATTACTATATAGTGGAACAACTAAACACAATAGATGGTTTAGAACTTTTAATATTTATTGCACAGACCACAACTGGCCAACAAATAAGTCTAAAAAATAAATGCTTCTTAAGAAATGTACCAAAAATAAATAAATAGAAATAAAAAATAAATTATATTTTAATAAAGTAAGTAGCCTACTTGTATTTTCTTCCTCACAAAAGTAAACCGTTTAACAAAAAATGCTCTCAATATAATACTGAACAATGTACCAACATAAATAATAATAGTAAAATATATTTTGGGGTTTTATTTTTATAACCTACAGAGAACATCATCATCAGAGGTTTTGGAGGTTTATTTAATAACCATGTAAACTAATTAAAACGTTGCAGATGATACCAATGAGATTATCTTAATGCTGAAATGTGTAATTTATTCATAAACAAACTATATTATGCTCGGACACACTCGGTCTCTCTCGGACACTGTTGAGCGCACTCTCGGACACACTTAAATCTCTCTCACGCACTGTCGAAGCACGCTCGCGTCGTTCGCTTCGCTTTTGTCTAGTCCGGCACCTCAAAAACACACACACACCATAGAAAAAACTTTGCAGGTCCTATGGTGGAGAGAGAGCCCGATCGGATGAAAACCGCTCCAGTGAGCTCAATTACAGTAACGCCACATTTTATTGTCAGTAACGGTAATGGCGTTGTAACGGAGGAAACAGTAATTAGTTTGATTACTCCTTACTGAAAAAAGTAACTCTGTTTATTTATAACGAAGTTATTCCCATCACTGGTGAGCACACCGACGCATAAGTTTTGAGCCGGCGTTCTGACATATAACCTGGAAGCGCGGCACTGTGTTTACTACGAGAACAGCATCGGAGAAGTGAAGGGAAGAGGAGAAATTGTTGAAAAAAATTATTTTTGTTTTTTTGCGCACTAAAATTTTCTTGTTGCTTCACATTAAGGTTGAACCACTGTAGTAACATGGACTATTTTAACGATGACTTTATTACCTTTCTGGGCCTTGAAACTGCTAATTACACTGGGGTCAGAAAGCTCTCGGATTTCATCAAAAATATCTTTGTTTGTGTTCCAAAGATGAACGGGTTTTACGGGTTTGGAACGACATGAGGGTGAGTAATGAATGACAGAATTTTCATTTTTGGGTGAACTAACCCTTTAACACACACTGCATATAAAAATTCAGTGTTGTCATATTTACTGTATACCTCAACTGTATGGAGGTAATTTATTTTATTTGTTCTTATTTTATTACTGACTGTTTACTTGTCTATTTTTGCAAATTCAATTCAGTTTGAAATCAAGCTTCCTTGTGCTGTGTGTGAGCTATATTGCAACAGAGTTACCCTATTGTGAAGACAAATACACAGAGTGAGCAAATGTTTAAGTTAGATTATTGTAATGGTTATTGATCAATGTTTAAATATGTAAACAAAAGCCTAAATTAAAATCCGTTCATCGTATAAAGTGGACGTGTCTCTTCAGAAGACTAGGATTAAACTTTTCCATTCAATTAGATTACTGTTACAATGAGTTTTGAAGCTTGAAAATAATGATTGCCAAAAATGTAGATATTCAAATATTTAGTATGTGGTGGTTTTCCCGATGGTATTGAAAATTATACTGAATATGGACATTTTTCAAGGTGTCATATTGAAGTTAGAAATTCCAGTATCATGACCAATAATTAATGTCCTTCGTCAATAAGGTAAAAATATGTTGAAAATAGCTATTTTCTACATAGATCTATGATTTGATTGAATATTTATTGGTAATACATTAACTATCGCCGGCTAAAAAGTAACTATACTAATACTCCGAGCAGTTTTTGAGAAGAGTAATTTGTACTTTTACTTAAGTACTTTTTTGACACCAGTACTTTTACTTGTAATTGAGTATTATTTCAGCAATGTAACAGTACTTGTACTTGAGTACACATTTTCAGTACTCTTTCCACCACTGCAGTGGAGTTGTGTGTTAACCACTGATACCACTTTGTAATAGTAGAAAAAGAATAAAACATCTTGTCCTCAGCTCTGGGGCACATTGCTGTGCTGAATAAGATCATTGTGAACAAAATGATGTTGTTAAACAAGGATCAGCGACCCATAGAAAGGGAGGAAAAAGGGAGGAGGTACAGTATAAGGTTACTCTACAGCCTTTGGAAGAACAACAGCTCACCTAATGCAACACAACAGCACTTAAAGTCAGCATGAAACAGAAGTTGTGATGGTGTTTTCTTCCCTATTGTGACATATATTCGAGATAAAGTGTATAGGTGGGACTTGATTTTGACCATTAGGAATTGACAGGATGGTTGTTGTTTGCTATTGGTCGATCTCATGTGAGTGACAGGTTGAGTGCCCCGCCCTCAAGCCAGTGAACACATCAACATTTTTTTTTTTTTAAATAATGAGGTGCTTGGATAAATCATTTAAATCATTAAAAAAAAAAAAGTTTGCTTGCAGACTTACACAATATGCATTATAAACTGAAAACTGCACAGAGAGAGAGGGTGATGAGTAAGTGTTGACATCTCTCATGTCCTCAACTCACCCTGCTATCAGTCCAAGAGCTCTGTTTGTGTTTGTGTGTGTGTGTGTGTGTGTGTGTGTGCGTGTGGAGGCTCAGTGACTCAGACTCAAGCAACTGCCTTAATGTACTTAATCTAACAGAGACGTCACAGACCACAGCAGGTCATGTGTTTGTCCTTATTTTTCAAGAAAACAACTCAAAACATTATATTGGTTAACTGGTCTTCATAAGTATTTTAAAGAAGCCACATTATGCACTTTCACAAGCGTCTTGATTCTGTTTTGGGGGTCTACAAATATGGGTTTTCATGTTTGAATGTTTAAAAAATACATTATTTTTCTCATATTTTCCACTGTTGCAGCACCTCTCTTCCCAGTCAGTAACGCTCTGGGTGCCTTTTCCAAAAGCATTGTTAGACAACCATGGTCGCAAGTTCTGTCGTTATCAGCATAGTTCAACGAGTTGGTATTTCCAAAAACCAACAAACATTCGCAAACAGCATCGCAAAGTTGTGTGGTAAGAAGCTAAGTTTCTTGTTTGTATGACATGTGGACTTAATAAATCCTTATCTTGAGCAAAATAAGCAAGCTGACATTCAGTACAATCTATATCTTTGATTTAGAGAATTAACCCTCAGATGCCATGTACATAATTTATAGCAAAAAATCTGGAATTCTACAAAAATCCTGTCTCTATGAAGCCCCTCCTTTCTAAAAAGCGCAGTGTACTCTGATTGGTCGCCTGGACCAGTGTGTTGTGATTGGTCAACCGCTTCGAGCACGTTTCGGAAAAGCAACCCCCCTTGCCATAAGCACTACTAACACAACTCAAGCAGGCCTCGGCCCTTTATTTTGCGTTTGCCTTGGGCGGGAATTATTTAAATTAAGAATATTGTGACGTTTATGGTCCCGGAAGAAAACTCAAGACTACAATCAAGTCGTTTCGGGGAGTCAGAAACAGTGCGCACTGATATAGAGAATAACTCCCTTCTTTAACTGATCCTTTTCATGCTCAAACAGCAACATTACACACTAAAGAAAGTTGAAAATGTAAAAAAGCAGGTCCTCTTTAAGAGTAAATGGACAAAAAATAGTGCTATTTTATGCATCATATCTCTTTTGCAGTTCTGGGCATATTTTAGAGTTTATCTGCATATTCTGATTTGAATGTGACTTTAATTATTGATGTTCTGTTGAACTGAAATTACTACTAAGACTAATATCAGTCAGAGTAATTGCTTACAAAAAAACCCCTCCTTTTGGAATAAACTAAAACTCTCTGGATTTGTAAATTATTAATGCAATAATGTGGTTGTATGATCAAATTGGTTGCCCATGCACACTCTATTAAGGGTGAAGGTTCTTTAAGGTAAGAAAGAGACTAATGGCTAAGTATGACAGGAACACTTGAGAAATGTGATTTCATTGCACGCTTTGTTACAGTGGTAACTCAATGAAGAGCTGCTTTACAACGGGTCTTTATGTTGTTTATCTCTGGCTGTCTGAGGACAACAGCTCTTTTTCCAGACAGCTCCTATGCAAGACTATTTGTATATCTGTCCTTTCTAGGACTTTACTAATTTTAATTACCATTAATTTTCTAATTACCAATTCAACCTTCTTCTGTAGGCCAAAGGCCCCTTGGTGGACAGAGAGACAGACCAGTCCTGTTACATTTTGTCATATCATTTATCAAATTGAATGCAGCATTTAATGCTTAAATGGCAAATAACAGCAGCATTGATGCAGAGAGCACAGCATGGTCGGTAAGGAGCTCTGCAGGATTACACATCAACTAAATCACTCCTCTTAAGTTCAAAGACACTGTCTCCATTCAGCATGGCTATTGTGTAGATTTTTTTGGTTAAAACCAAATTCTGACATAAAAAGGTGATGTTTCTGGTTGGTATCACTGCAGGTGAAATCTTTTAAAGCAGTTTAGGGACTGAAATCTTAGTTAAAGGAATATTCCAGGTTCAGCACAAGTTAAGTTTGATCAACAGGTAACACACACACACACACACACACACACACAAAAGGAATTTCAACTTTCTTAAAAAAAATGGTTAAACACTTTTTTGGTTACAGTACACGGCACGCACTGTGAAAAGTAATCAGTTGACTTAACTTAAAAACGTGAGGAAACCTGTTGCGTTAAAATGATTAAGTAATAAACTTCTTGCGTAATTGAAAAAATTAATTGTATGCCAAGTATGTCAACATGACTATAGAATAGCCTACCCTACTGTATGTTACAAATATTAGGCTACACATCAAAATAAAGAACCTCAACATCAGCAATTAGGCCAACTTATAAAGGGCATTTACAAGAAACAACACAAAATAAGTCATTATTACTGTAATGAAAACACTGCCACCATTTGAGCATTTGTATATTGCTGCCCTTAACATTGTGATAAGATCTTTTCAAAAGGAGATATTTTACACTCAGTTTGTTTGTGTGTAATCCAGCGCGCGCGCCTGTTGCGTTCGTTCTGTCTGACGTAGAGTTCAAACCAGCTGACCTCGCGAGCCGCGACCCGAGCTAAACCCTTCAGAGAAACGGAGATTTGAGCAGCAGTTTACAGATGAGTAACGTTACAGACAGACTCCTGCGCTCGCTAGCCTACAGGGAGGACTTTGCTTTTCTCCTGAGTCCTGACTTCTTCCCATTTTAAAGTAAACCATTAAGCGTTTTTACTGGAAGGTAAGCAGATATAATAAAGTAATTTTGACAGCTCGTGATTGGCCGTAAACGATGGTCCATAATACAGGCTATTACGTAGCCTACTTTGTAAAAAGCCGCGTAAAACATTTGAATCTTTAGTGAGCGCGTTTTTAAGAAAACTCTGCAATAGCGTACAATTTTGTGTTAAAATGACTAGCAATTTTAAATCTTACAAGCTCTGATTAGCCTTTGCAACATCGTGTTCTACTTTACATTTCTTTCAAGAGTTGTCAGATATATTCTTCAAAGTAACTTTGTTAAACATTGTTTGAGTCATGCTATCAAGATTTTCATGTCACTCATGTCAAATATAAGTTTTCTTATAGCCCCCTGTAGTTCCTTTTTTGAAAGTTTCCATTTTTATTTAGGCTATTTGAAAGTGAAATTTAAGCCACAACCTCCAAAAGCTGTTGTTAATTGGAATTTAAAATCTGAATAAATGAATAACCAGGTTATGTTAAAATGTCCATATTACAAACAATATACCTTTATTTAAAATTTGCAACATTGCTACAGTTATGTAATATGTGAGCCTACATAAACACCTACATTTTATTTCTGCTCTCAACCACTAGGGGGAGCTAAAGGTCTTCAGGTCAACAACAAAAAGAGTTTCATGAATGCCAACATTACAAGACCTGTGAGTGTCTTGAGATTTCACACATTCATTAAGCCCCAGACTCACAGCATGAGGGACCAAAGTGTCACGCGGGCAGAACAGAGACTGATGTACCCGAAAGAAGTAACTGATCCAGTCAGTCGGGAGGGTGCTGTATCCTTCACAGAAGAAACAGTGTCCAGCAGAGCAGAGACCGTCGGCATCATCACACTGCGTCGCAAACGGGAGTCTATCCCTGCTGTGAAAAAAGACGAAGGTTATTGGGACAAGCGCAAAAAGAACAACGAAGCTGCCAAGCGTTCGCGTGAGAAACGCCGCATCAGCGACATGGTGGTAGAGAACCAAGTTCTGGCTCTTCTTGAGGACAATGCACGCCTGAAAGCTGAGCTACTGGCACTTAAGTTCAGATTCGGTTTGATCAAAGATCACACAGATTCACCAGCACAGGTCTGCTCATATGGTTCATATAACCAAACATTTCCAGCAATACCCTGCTACTGCCCCAACACTAACCCACAACCTGCCCATGGACACCTGTTGTCGACCCCACAGCAAAACTATGGGTTCTTCATCCCTGGAGGATCAGGCATTGAGAGCCCAGAGCTCTCAGGTGATGCTGTAGGTGAACATATTGGACCCTATCGAGGTGACGAACAGCCAGGCCGTATCGCAGAAGTGGATGCCAATGCATTAGTGTCAGGATGGCAAGAGAACAACATGAAAGGTCTTCCTCATAAACTGCGTTTCAAGACGCCATGTAGACTTGAAGGTGCTGAGGTGGAAAATCTCTCCTCAGTTGTACAGTCTCAGTCTACATCTGGGTGTGAGCGGACAGAGGGTTTCTGGACACAGACACACACACACAGTGCCATCAGCTTGTTCAACAGCACATCAGAATAACTCTTCCATTCACAGATCTAGAAAGGCAGCGCTATTAGATTCCAGCCAAGCGCTTTGAATGAAGAAGTGGCCGGGCTCCAAAAAGCAGCAGTTGAACTGAGATGGATTCTGTGACACCTGACTTCTGACCAATCCAAAGAAAGAAGCTGCTTTTTCTGATTGTTACAGACAAATATAAGAAGCCAGCTGGATGTTCGCTGGAACAGCTGGCAATCGGAGACATTTTTCATTCTGGTGTAATTTTCATACGCCTGTCTGCACCAGTAATGTTCATAACGTGCTGGATTAAATGAGAAATATTGTGAAAGTAAAACGCTCTCCTGTTTTCTCCTGTACTGTGGATTGTGCATTGTTTTACATTCAACATTGAACCTTCACAATGCAATAAAATCGAAACCTTTTCTGTACCTTTCCTATTCAGCACCTGTTATGTTTTCATTTCATTTCTGTTTTATGGACTTTTGGTTTTCTCAGTTTGTTTAAATTCACTTGGGATTCTTCTTTTCTTTTTTTACATTCATTTTACACATCAAAAGTGATCTTGTTTCATGAATAAAGTGTCTTTTTTTTTTTACTCAGAAAGAAGGGAAGTAAAATGCTTCTTTTTTTTTACAAACTCACATTCTTTACAACCCAAGGTCTATATTTACCTCCATGTTAATAATCTATAAGACTCAACAGAGAATAAACTGTACTTTTTAAAGCACTGCATATAGTTTTGCTCAGACTTTTGCAATCATGAACATTGCATTTTTATTATTTAATATTGTCCAGAAGCTATTTTTAAAACACACAAATTATACTGTTAACACTACCATTCAAAAGTGTGTTTGTTTGATTTTTTCCTTTTTACAGTGTAATTATACAATTTATAAATTGTAGCCTTTACCGGTGTTACCGACTTAAAAAAAAAAAAATTTTACTTTTATTCAGAAAGGAATAAATTTCATTTTATTATTTTAAATTTGTATAAGATTCTTTTTTTAAATAAGCATCATGCAGAGCAGAACTGTACACATTCATATAGTAAATTATACTTTTTATTTATTAATTTAACTCGCATGAACCTCATATACTCAGTAGCAGGGCAACAGTCTTCATTGCAGAAACAGACTAAGTGGCTGATTACAGCAACAGCTTCAATGTCAAAGCAGCGTCAGCATCTAAACGGCTATTTAAAGATGTGAGAGTGAAAGTCATTGATTCCCCATAGTAAGGTGTGACTTCAACATACAAAGCTGAAAGAAACATTGGGGGAATGAAAATCAGAATCAGAGGGTGAATAACATGATGTAAGCACCTAACCCTGCATGGTTTTAACATAAACTGGTCTTGACATAAACTGTAAATGTGTCCCTCAAATCTGATTGTTTGATTGCAATGTTGATCCAGGAACATGTTGTACATGGTGAAATCACTTTCAGCATGTTCTTATACCAAGGAGTGAGTAGAAAGAAACAATTAATTTTCCTCTAGAGATTCCCACAGTTCCACGGTCTGCGAGACAGTTTATCGCAGCTACATGTTCAATGTCAACATCAGCACTTCTGTTGCCATTTTAAGCAGCGGGAGACAAAGTTATTGATTCACGAATGCATTTTTTGCTCAATGTTAAACATGCAAAGCAATGCAACAAGAAACAAGCCAGCAGCAGTGGATCGAAGCAGAAGGTTTACAGGCTCATCCGCCTAAATTGTGCTCTGTATTCCGTATGGCTTTCGGGCAGATGTTCGGGCTGATCTGTGTTAGGTTTATCATGAATAAACTTATTAATTGAATGTGTGAAGCAGCTTTGTTAATAGGGGGTAAGTCATCAAAGAGTCAATTTGAAAACTGTGAAATGGAAATCATAATACTACATTTACATTAACTGATGTGCACCCTGGTGTAAATAGTAACATACTGCTAATATTGCCCAGTTTCACAGACAAGGCTTCATTCTAGTCCCCGACTAAAATGCATGTTTGAGCTGTTTTATCTGAAAGCAACTTGCAGTGACATATCCTAAAATATATCAGTGCCATTATTTTGTCTCAAGACAACAGAAATATTTTTTCTAAGGCACATTTATAAAAGCTACTTAAACGTCCTAATTTAACTAAAGCCTAATCCTGGCTTAATCAAGAAACCAGGCCTATACACTACTAATCCTCCAGATTATCATTTTAATCAGCTGAAAATATTATTAATAATAATATGTCAGATATAGAGAACATAATTTGTTAGGTCAGAAGGGAACAATATTTAATAGTCAATCCTAAAATGATTTATGCAGTTAACCACTGATTATTGAAAATGGAAAATTTGTAGAAATATCAGCATTACATTTTTGTTCTAATAAACACCTTGTAGGGTCATGACCTTGAGCACAAGGCTAGTAATGGCTAAATT
Source organism: Rhinichthys klamathensis goyatoka (assembly GCF_029890125.1). Lineage (NCBI taxonomy): Eukaryota > Metazoa > Chordata > Actinopteri > Cypriniformes > Leuciscidae > Rhinichthys > Rhinichthys klamathensis. The sequence goes on from NW_026606776.1 coordinate 1,689,425, forward strand.
AGGTGTAAAAACAAAAACATGAATTAGTTTTTTTAACAGGCAGTTATAATAATTGTTATTATGTATAAATTATTATTAACAACAAAATTTAACCCTCTGGTCATTTTTGACTGGACATATATATATATATATATTTTTTTTTTTTACTTCATCAGAATGGTATCGAAACCTGATAACGCTTTTGGAACTTACTATGTGAACACACACACACACACACACACACACACACACACACACACACACACACACACAAAATCATGGACATGATTCATAAAGGTTAAATGGTCCAAACACAATCTTACTGAAAGCTCATTTTTTGAGATATCAAGCTCAAATAGGGAACACAACTTGTTTTGGCGTATGGCTTTGATTTTCCTGCAGTTAAAATGTGTTTTTTGAAAATATATATTTCATATAAAATTGAAAATAGTATTTTTGTGCATTTTTCATTACAATAAATGTAAAATGATGTATTTTTACATTACTTCAGCAATAATTTGCCAAGTGTCGTCTTTGAAAAGAAATCAGTCTGCGCATTCAAGATTTACGACAGTTTAAGGTGGACATTTAATTTTCAGGTCTATGCTCAAAAAGTGAATAAATGGATTGTAACTACAGCATAAATACAATTTAGTGCCATAAAATCCCCTAAAAATACAAAATATTAAATAAAAAAACATTATTGAACAAAATAATGCTTTTGACCGCCATGCGAAGACCAGGGTTAAAACACTTAAATGTTACCATGTGGGGGGCACTACCAAGCTTTGTTTACATATTGGTTGGCTGTTGACTATGACGACAATAAAATTTGTGTTTTTAAAATGTACTTCAACATACCAATAAACAACATGCACATCTACAACATAAAGATGGTCTTGATTGGAAAACACTGAGGTGTAATTTTATTAGACGTTCTGCTTTTATGAATGAGGCAGGATTTCATAATATTGCCCCGACTCATAACTACTAACATCTGCTCCCCTTGGATCTCAGATCTACTAGTGGACCGGCAAGCAGACAATACAGCTCCACAGAGGATGCCTACGCTGCTTCCTGTTCCATGATCCACATTAGAAAAACACACATTGGGTTCTTTGTCTCTCCCAGCACCCCTCATCAACCCCTCTCTCTCTGCAAGGAAGAAGGGGGGTGGGGGGGGGGACCAGTTGCTAGGCAGGCAGCATAACGGTTGCCTAGGGAACTGTAGCAGACGCAGCTGTGAGTGAATGGGGGAGAATGCAGAGGGGGAGGGAAAGGCAAGTTCAAGGCCAAAACCCCCAATCTGCGTCTAGTGTCCGTCAGCACCGCAACAGATGAAGGGGGAGCGCATGCATGGGCCTAAAACTGGCATGTCTCCTGCCACGACCCTCTTGATCTTAGCACTTCACTAGGATGTTCTACGTGGTGAAAGACAGAGCAAGAGGTCACATCTTATAAAGATTGTTGCAGCTGCATGGCTTTAAAATATTGGTGCTACTGGTAAAAATACACATATATATATTTGAGTTGATTTGTATCACTACGTTCTTAAGGTTCACATACAAATTTGTGGGGAAAATAATTTTATTACCATACTTGAATTTGAATGTAAATTGAACAAACTTTCCCTCAAAAGGACCTGAGTCAAGTTCATTTACCCTGATGTGTTTGATGCGATTGCTTAAAGGGATAGTTCACCCAAAATGTTTAATTCTATACTCACACTCAAGTTGTTCCACACCTTTATGAACTTCTTTTTTTCCTTTGAACACAAAAGAAGATATTTTGAAGAATGTCGATAACCAAACAGTTGATGGACCCCATTGACTTTTATAGATTTTTTTTCTCCATACGGAAGTCAATGGTGTCCATTACCTGTTTGGATACCGACATTCTTCGAAATGCAAAATAGCATTTTTTTTTTTGTATTCAGCGGAAGAAAGAAATGCATACAGGTTTGGAACACCTTGAGGCTGAATAAAATGATGATGGAATTTTAATTTTTGGGTGTACGATCCCTTTAAGCAGGTATCCAAGGATTCAAACTGAGGAAACGGTTGGAATACCCACTTAGACGTTAAAAATTTGTTTATGTATAATTAGTATCTTCTGAGAACTGTTGGCTACTGTTGCCTGCATCATTGTTCAGGTCAAGGAACTTAGAGTAAAACAGGAACAGACCTACTCATTCATGTCAAAAATTACACAGACACGGCGCACACATAACCAAATGTCTGTAAATGCATACAAGAACAGAATGTTAAGAATGTAACTTGAACTTGCCTTCCTGTTCTAAGACTGTCTCTGTGGCCTGTTTTGAAAGATGAATGCTATACCTTCTTAAACAAGCTGTCCTGTATTTGAAAATCAAATACAGAACTAAAACTAAATAAAACTCAATTTCATTAGCAGGATAAAAATGTGTTTATTTTAGGCTCATTACTATTTATAATTTGGTGCATTTAATCTAAGGTGTATTTAACTATTTTTCAAAATTTAGGTTACAATTTATTTCGATAGTCCACTTTAGACATTCTACTAACTTTAAGTAACTTTGCGACTACATGTCAACTAACTGTCATTAGAGTATTAAGTACACTGTCTGCTTAATATCTGCTAATATTAATATCACTTTATTTTGATGCTCCCCAACAAACACTCTACTGACTAACGTTGCAACTATGTCAACGTATTCTAACCTGAACCCTAATCTAGCAGTCTACAACAGTGTACGAATACTCTAATGAGAGTTAGTTGACATAGGTGCAAAGTTACTTATGAATGTCTAAAGTGGACCATCAAAATAAATGCAATTACATTTTTAACTGCTAATTTGCAACCCAGTGAAAATAGTAACATATATAATATACATTTACAATAATAATATACATCTTCTAGATTATCATTTTAATTTGCTGATATTTCATTATCAGATTAATAATAATATGTCTGATTTAGCCTGAGAACATATTATTGGACTAAAAAATACAAAGTTTGGTCTGTAGTCTTATAATTTGTAAGGCCAGTAGGGAACAATCTTTAATAATCAATACATGATTTTATTCAGTAAACCACAGATTATTAAAAACTAAAAAAAAATATCGAATTTTTTTTGTAGGGTCATGACTCATGACCTTGAGCACAAGCTAGTAATGGCTAAATTAGCATACCTGTAAAAACATGATGTTACTTTTTTAAAAGACAGTTACCAAACAGATAGATAGATAGATAGATAGATAGATAGATAGATAGATAGATAGATAGATAGATAGATAGATAGATAGATAGATAGATAGATAGATAGATAGATAGATAGATAGATCTAATGTTCCTTTGGTTAGCATTAAGTTTGTAGTCACAGACTTTTCTTTGAGCCAAAGTGTCTTTTATGCAATTGTGAATATTTACGCAACATTGGCAGTCTCGTAACCTCCTTCTTTTAGAGAAGCTGTTGAATACACAGAGGCGTGTTGGAGCAACTGCACACTGCTGCTGCTGTATATGCCATCGGTGTATGAGGTGAATGTCGTTACAAGGAACCTGAGAAGAGCTTTTTTTTTTACCAACTCCGTCCCCCGGTTTCTTCGGTCATTTCGGCAGGAGAGGAGGCTTTCGTATCGTCATGATGAACAAGAACGTGACTAGGCACCCAAAGCTCCGTGTTATGCAACCGCTGACCTACTAACACACATTCGAGGACGACAAGAGGAGTGTGTGTGTGTGTGTGTGTGTGTGTGTGTGTACGTGTGTGTGTAAGAGAGGAAAATTGGAGCAAAGCCTCCGACATAACACAAGGACGAAGAGGGAGGGAGAGATAGACGGCGAATAGCAGCACATTCAGGGAGTCACATTAATCGACACAAAGCCGGTGAGTGGATCACGACCCACACGGGACATTTTCAGCCCAGACTGAAGTTGTAAAAGGAAGAAAGACCAGAATCGGGACGAGAAACGGCATACAGAGGCGCGGACGTGCGATTTATTGAAGAATAGCCAAAAAGAGGATTCTTTCGTTTAACTAAACGAATGCGCCATTTCACACAGGTGAGTTCAACTGCACTCCGTTTATTATATAATATTTCATAATATGTGCTGGGTGTATTGTATTTTACAGAGCTTGTAGCAGGCTAAACAGTTGTAGGCTAGGCTCTTACCTTGCAACGTGGTCAGGGCATGTTATTGTTCACATGGAAACCGACTCAGGGTCTGCATGGCTCTCAAATGCTTCGCTGACTGCGAATTTTTGGTTTTCAATGGTTCTTTCTTTATTGTTTATGTTTGCCTATTTTAGATTGTAATGTAGCAACATATTATCTCGCATTGTGCACTGCATACATTTTCACATTCAATGTCAAGGCGAGACGGTCGTGGCGTGGGGGAGGTGGTGATCATTACGAAATCCTAAAGCATGAGTGGCTGTGGGTCAGTTAATGTCTGTGCATTGCATTGCGGCGGCATCATTCCCCTGCTTTTCAGTTGCAAGTGTTTCTTACAAAGCATATGGTTGTTAAACTAACCCGTGGCGGCTTACATCTCCCGACAGGATAAAGCGATGGGTTGCACGATCTTCTTGTCGAGCAGAGAAAGACCCGCTTCAGATGCGCGAGATATTCAAAAATCGCGTCACCATAGTGAATCAAATTCTCGTAATGTGAGTACGTATCATGTGGGTTATTGTGCAATGTGAGGCGACGTAAAACTTTTGGTTTGGGAAAGAGAGAGACAGTTACTTACAAGCATACTAATGTGCAAACCATTCAAATGTTTAATAATGTATTTGTCTATAGTGGGGACAAAAAAAATGTGATGCACTCCTCATTGCATGCTTGGTTTATGACCTACTCCTATACTAAGTAGACTATGCCCCTTAACAATTCCACCACTCCCCATTCAGCAATGCCAGGAATCTGAAACTGCCTCACATTGCTCCCAAACTTCTTACAAAACAAAGCAATCAGTCCAAAAACCAAATAAGAGCATTCAAAAGATGTGCATACAGGTGGTGAGTTTACACCACTACATAAACTAATCTGAAGGTTGTTTATGTTTTTTGTCAGACTAGAGACTAGCTAGTCTCTAGTCTGACAACTTGCTGTGAACTTAATTTTCATAGACAGCTATTGAGAATTTAGCATTAACCCCTGTAATTAAGAGTCTAGCCAAAACACTCAGTCACACTGGCCTACTTGGCTTTTAGGTTGGAAGGAAGACTAGAGGCGTAACAGTTCTGCTTGCATGTGACTGGGTGAACACATGCAGGGAGGCTTCCAGCTGTAAACACTATCCATGTGGGACGGTGCATAACCGTTTAATGGGACCTCAAGCTCTTTTTCCTCAAATGTAGACTCTTAATTCTTGGAAGAGGAAAAGTAAACAAGCTAAGGGAACCAATAACACAAATGTGTATGTGGTCAAAATATCGTTAGGATGGTTATTTTTCCCCTCTTTTTCTTTGAGCACCATTACTATCCGAATCCACTTATCTACCATAAAATAGAGGTTAACAGATACTAAATTTATAGTAACTTGGGTATCTGAGCTCACCATGTCCTAAAATGATCCTCAAGTGTGATAACAATCTGGCATCCATCACTGGCATGAATCATGGCCCGCTTTAATCTAATATTCTGATGATGACGTATTTGCTTTTTTTTTTCTGTACCTCTGCAGTGCTGGTAAATTCCTCTCTCATCCCCCATTAGGAATCCTTAACTCCTCCCTCACCCAAGCACACTATTTTTGGTAGGCACTATAATTCCTCCCCACTTGCTCTGACGCACTCTCTCACAGACACACAGCCGCGGACGCACACACCGTTGCCGCCCCACTGACCTATTTTACAGCATAGCGTTGGACCCAGTGCGCGCACGCACCGTGTTTACGGAGCAGCCGGTTTCTAGGTCAGTGGGACACACACACGCAACGTCCACCACCCTTCCCGTGCTCTCGTTTACGTTCCTACTGAAAAATTATCATGCATGGACCATACTTTGTGCTTCCATGTTTTCTGGAATCTTAGTCCTCACAATGCTGTGAGCCTAACCACAATGGACAAAGTTACCCACAAATTTAGAAATACAAAGTAATACTCTCTCGTGTGGTTGAAGATAAGGGAAAATTCAATCAGGCATAAACAAAACAGGCATAGGCAAAGTTCTATGTTTGCTTTTGAGAACAATGGGCTGTTTGTGGTGTACTTTTTTTGTTCCTCTTCCTCTATTTGCCGTTGAACTATGAGAATGCCGGGTTTTGAAGTTGTGTTTTAGTGATGGTGCAATAGCTGTGTGTGGTTATGTAACATGAACTCAGATTCTCACCATGAGCTGCAAAATAGGATGAGCTAAAAAATCAAGGACAAAGTCCTAATAGTTTTAGCACAGTAACAAAAATACATTCGAATAAAGCACAAACCTCAACACAACCGTATTATAAAAAATAGCACAATAAGAAGTAATTAAAAAAGATAGTTGTATACATGTACTCATTTTTAATAAACAAAATGTTCTTGGTTACATTGTCAATAAATGATGTTTGGATCACTAATAAATGATGCCAAGAGAATGAGGGTTATTCCGGATATTCCACACCTTTAGTTCCCTGCAGACCTGGCAGTCAAGTCAGGTGTCTCACTCTGATTATGTGACAGTGCAGTATCTTACACAATAAGTGTCCTACTGCAGCACGGCCTGATCTCCTACTCGCTGTGCTACACTACTCTACTGACCTACATTTCTCTAGAGCCCATAGAACAGAGGAAAAGCAGAACATTTCAGTTGCTGCCAAGATTGGAAATGGAACACTGGGTTGTTTCCGAATTATTACATGAGAATAAATTTAGCTAATGTATCATTTGACATTTGTCCATGGTATTTATCATTTGAATGGAAATTGAAAAGACAAGGTCTTCACAAAACCCTCATATCAAAGTCAATCACATTTTGTAAAGCGAAGGGATTGAAATTACTTCTAAAGTTAAACTACATACACACAACTACAACAAAGTAAAAAAGACAAAAGAGGGGTAATGCCACCAGTGCAATAAAGTAGAACACTTTTCCATACATTCAAAATAATATACCATTCACAATAACTAATCCTACTCTTTTAATTCTTGTTACCTTTAGCTCTATGATGTAGTTGTTTTTGTTCATTCTTGTGGACACATTTCAGTAAACACCTCCTGTTTCATTGTCTTTACAGATCTGTTCAACGGAGACTGGGATAAAGCATTGAGCTGAGACGGATCTGATGAACAATCAAGTTTATTCTCCAACAGAAATCCCAGCCTATACAACCACGTCACCCATCAAGAAAAAGGAGCTTTGCCAAGTCAACAAATTTACATTGTCTAAAATCTGAGAGAACTGAAAGCAAGCTAAACAAAAAAAGAAGACCATCCCTTTTCTGGGACAAAAAACCTTGGAACACACTTATCCAATGAAGGTTGTTTTTGTTGCCTTCCATCTTTTTCTTATCTTTTTGACCAATCTGGACACTTGAAAGGTTTGAAGACTGCATACTGGCAATTAAGTTTGTTTTTGAAGTTTCAATCAGAAACAAATAATCTTCAGTATTAAAGCATTAAATTTCAATGTCCACTGAGTGCCAGTTATACAAACTGGCCTCAATAGGACCACAATGGAAAGCCTAAATCTTCCCACCCAAAACAACAGTGCCAGCTTGGAAACATTAGAAACGTTCTCAAACTACAGTGAGAGTTTACCATCACCTCGAATCGCGAGCCCTCCTCGTCAAGGCCGACTAATAAAACCAAAACCCAACTCCAGCTGTCGGCGGAAGCGGGAGTTCATCTCGGATGAGAAAAAAGATGCATCCTACTGGGAAAAGCGACGCAAGAATAACGAGGCTGCAAAGAGGTCAAGGGAGAAACGCCGGCTGAATGATATGGTGCTGGAGAACAGGGTAATGGCACTGAATGATGAAAACGTGAGGCTGAAGACAGAGCTCCTGCAATTGAAATTGAGATTTGGACTCATAACCTCTGCCTCTTACATGGAAAAGACCCAGCAGATCAGCAATGGTAGTGAGGCAGCGATTAATGGAGCTAATGGTACAGGAGCAACTTCCGGAAATCCATATTACTCAAGCAGTGGATACTCTAGTGCTTCTCAGGTCATGATGAACTCTGATTCCTCAGAGGCTGAGCAGCCGACCAGGAGTGAACGCCACTCAACGTTACACAAGTACTCCCCCCGTGGATCACTCTCCGACATGTCGGATGGATCTTCACGGGACAGTCCTGAACCTATAAACTTTGACATCAAACACGAGAGCTCTGGAATGGACATTAACAGGCTTGAGGCAAGTGTTCTTAATGGCATGTTCAATGGCCATCAAAGTCTCGGACGACTGGAGTCTCACCAACCTCAAGAAATGGAGCAGCAAGAAGGCGTCAACAACCCAGCCCCTCCATCTGCCACACCCCAAAGAAGTGTCATCCTCTTTCGTTCCGGAAGCAACTCCTACCCTGTTGACAGCCAAAGGGTTGAGGACATGGAGCAGCAGGTGGCATCCCAAACACAACAGAATGGGCAAATCACCCATTTTACTCAAACAGGGTGCAGTCTACAAATAAGACCTGACGGTTTAGAGACTCTTTCGGAGGTGGCGCAGCAGCTGGCCAGGAGGTCTTTGGATTCACCAAACTATGAATTCACTAACGGCAAGGCGGATGCCGGGGAGAGCAGGCGGTTTGTCATACAACAACAAGACCTGAGTGTTCAAGGACAATGCAGAAGTCAGGTTCAAGACAGCACCCCAAATTCCTTTGCCCCAGATTTGCTCAGTGAGGCCGGAAAAGCCCTTGTATGCCAGCGGTCCAATCCCTACCTCGGCACTCTGAACGAGGAGCCACCAGAGCTAACGTATGAAGGTTGCCCAAGAGCAGATGGCTTCTACCAAGAGCACTCCTCCTCAGGCAAGGACACCTCCTCTAGTGACGGAGACCCACGCAGCTCAGATAAAGAAGCCTCCACTGACGATGAATCTCCCTCATCCTCTTCCTCTGATACTGGTGGATTTCACGCAATCCACCAGTCAGCATCCTCACCCACCATGGTTATCAGTGATTCTTACCTGTACGGAGACAACCAAGGTGACATGAAAGGCACTGCTCTGCCACACAAGCTTAGACTTAAGTATAGAGCACTGTCCAATGGTGGCTCCCAAGACGTCCTGGCCACAACGTCACCTGATTCCGCTCTGCCTCAGCACCCCTACCTGGCGCTAGCGCAGGTTAACCAGCAGCAAGGCAGCAGCTCTGGAAGCAAGGAAGGGGAGTGTGAGACAGCAGATGAACTTTACACACATCAGTTTCCTTCCAGAGAGAAGGAAGAGGGATGGAAGGAAAGTGGGAAGAGGAGTTTAGGAGGACGAGGTAGCAGAAACAAGAAACGTGACTGAAACTGGCACATCCCATCCTTTGAATGAGTTAAGACTGGACTTGTTAAAATGTCATCTTTACCATCCTATAGAAAGAAAAAAGAAAATGGTACCAGTTCATTGCATGAAAGTCTATTGCTTATACAGAACAACAACAAGAAAGTAACTTGTGTTCTTGGTCTGTTTTCTTATCAAGGGCGATTCTGTGACTTTTAATGCAGCTCTGTTCTCGAACATTTTTTCATAAGCACTTAACTGTAACTTTTTAAAAAGTTACAAAGAGGAAATTGAGCTCTTTCTAATGATCTTTTTCCTCTATCAAAACAAACCTACAAAGCTCTGTATAGCAACCTTTGACTCCAACTTTGAATATTTACATATCTCTGCCATGTTTTGTAGCTTAGCTAAATTGATGGGTAGTTCCTGAACCCAAGTAGTTTTCGCCACACTTCATGGACTCAAGTCCTTTTCTCCCTAATGATTTCAGAAGAAAAAACCTCAACAGATTCATGCCGGTCTCTCTCCTCCTCTGCCTTTGGACTTTAGCATTATTGAAGCACTTGGAATATTATAATACTGTGACATGACTAAACATATCATATTTCAGTACATTTTATGAAAAATGGCAACATGTCAATCTTTAAGAGTAGAAAAGTGGGAGAAAGACTGTCTACTTCTTACTGTTTGAATTCCTGTATAGTCTAATCCTAATGTTCATGTCTGATGCTTCCATTATATTTTCTAAGTCATCGTATTTATGTCACTGTATCATTTGAGAGATACCAGAATGTTCTCTTCATAGTGTTTTGGTCATTCATAGGTCAACGCTAACCAGTGAAAATCACATTTTGTCCAGTACATTGCTATACTGTATCAGTGTAAAGGAGCCTGATGGATTGACCCTCTCCAAAGGTCACTGTGAGCAGTCCTTTAAAAAAATTTTAAAAATAAAGAATTCGCAAACTACCTGACATTTAGCCAAATTCGAGTAACAGCCCTTTCAGAAATGTCAAGGTGGTCTCTTCCAAGTTAATATGCGGACTGTACAAAGTGTAAAATATATCATTGCCATCTCAAGATGGTCATGTCCTCTGTGGTCAGGCTTCAGAGAAGCCTCACATGCTACCTCATGAGAAGAAACGGTTGAGGTTACTCAGAACTGACGAGTTTCTCCTTTGGTGCGTGTAGCCCATTGCATCATCATACCCATTAAATGTTGCATATAAAAGTTAACACACAGTAAAATGCTGCAGCACACAACTAAGTGTTACCTAGACACAAATTCAGTCCTACTAGTTGTCTTTGTAGAATTTACAACAGCTGAACGCTGCTTCTGCACTGAATTTTTTTCATCAGATTTTATACAATCTGTGTTTATTGTTCCCAAACAGGTGCCTGGCACTGGCCATTATGTAAAAAGTGTACAGACAAATTCTCTTTTGAGTATTTTAAGTTTGTATCAAGTTTATTTTGGCATTCTATAATAATAATTATTAATATTGTATTTTTATTTTATTTTATATTCCAATGCTATTATTCTTTTTGGGTTGATATTTCTTGTGTCTGTTGTCTGTTCACCTCAACGTGAGACAGTATGTATTTTCATGTCCTGTTCATCTATTTCACCTCTGTACCCTGGTGTATTGTGTGGTATTTACTGAAGTAAAAAAAAAAAAAGAAAAAATGTTTGTTAAAAGAGGTGGGCGTACTTGTCAAGGTGCTCAGAATGACACTAAAGGAGTGGAAAGAAAAATAAAACATGTTGTATGTTGAATTTAAGTCGCCTAATGTCGTTTATATTTCTCGCCAAGCCTCAATGCCCCATAATAAAGTGTTTCCATAAACAATCCCAACACATGCACTTTCACAAGATTTAAAACCAGACCAAAAGAATAAGAAATGGACTTTATACTTCCAACTTGACTTTTCCTTTCCCCTTCTAGCACGATAAACTAATTGAAATGAGAGCTTTGCAAATGCATAGGGACACTTTGTACTCCTGCAGGGCGCAAGAGTCATCCAATATGATGTAACACTGGCTAAGTCACAGCACTTATGTCACAGCCCAAAGACACACACACACACACACACAGGGAGCTGCAACCGAATAGAAGTATATATACAAATGCTTTCATGTTCTCTGCATCAATGGATTCAATTACCAACATTGGAAAAGAACACGATGTAGCTGGTCACACTGTTCACTGGTCATGAAAATATACTCCAAGTACAGACACTAGTTCAAAGAAAAAAATAGACTAGAGCAGAAAACAAGTTATGTAACTGTTCTGATATCAATTGACATTATAAAAAGAATAGCTTGAGGTGGAGGTCATAATCCAATCTTTTCTACCCTCCGCCTCAAGAAATTAAATCTCTTCTTTCTCGCTATTTCTCCACTAGATCTTTTTTCTGATACACATTTTTTAAAAAGTGTTAACGATTACCTGTCATTTATTTATTAATTTATTGCTCCTGGTAGACTGCCAGTTTGTTATATCACTTACCCTGTCTGGCATTAAGTAATATGCATGCATGGCGCTTACACAACCGTACAACCTTCATCTGGAAGTACCCTTCTACCATTATTCAACTACAACTACAGAGCCATAATTCAAAACAGACATAATCTGTAGACAATACATTCTTTTAAAGGTGTCTAATTTTATTTAAAAATGAAACCTGTGTAGTTGATGATGTCACATGAATAAACAAGCACGAACTGTGCCGCACTACCGGTTGCTACGGTAGCGAGAGCCAAAGCAAGAACAAAAGCAAGGTGACTTTTAGCAAGAGCTGCAGTGCTTTGTTCTCTTCGCTGATCTTTTTTCCCCTCTTTTTCCCTGTTTTTTTGTACTTGTACGGAGTATGCGCAACCTTATGAAAGCAGGTCAGTGGAAAAGTAGGTCAGTGTGAAGGGGAGGAGAGGGATGAGAGAAGGGGAATTCAGAGAGTGAGGGTTGGGGAGGAGAGAGAGGGTGGAGGTGCAGACACGTCATTCATCCTGCAGAGAGCTTAAAGGGGAGTAAGCAGAACGCTGCATTGTGATCTCATTAATAATCGAACCCCATACAAATTCAATAGTAAACAACAAAAAGACACACATTATACTGCTGTGTTGTTGAGAAATATGCTTTATTGCAGTCAAGCCTATTTAAAGAAAACACAACCTATTTGCATAATAACAGATCATACTTCAACTAAATAATACAGACATTTTAGAAGAATTTATCATTATTGTTCGATTGCTCAAAATTCACTAGAGGCATTAAGAAATCAAGGAAAAGCAAGGCAAATGGCAGAATAGATCTGCTACGCTGCTGCTGTACAATTATAGCACATGAATTACCCATAGCAGATCTATACAGGTGGAGCTGGGGAAGGTGGAGGGTTTCTTTGCGGTTGAGCAGCGAGCTCATTGGCTACTGATACAGCAGGAGCCAATCAGCTGTGCCCTATAGAGAATGATGTGATTGCAAGCAGTTTGAGTTAAGGACCAGCATGCGCCATCTAGAGTTTCATGACAGAACTTTGTGTATTTGACAATTATTGTGATTTACCGATATCAACTGATATGAAAATCTTTATTGTGATCATTTTTTTTGGGCCACATCGCCCAGCCCTATATTCATTTAAATTTAAATTTAGTATTTGGTTTAGACGCATGAACTCCAGAGGTTTGTGCAAGACCTGATGATCCTTATTTTCTGAGAACAGCAAAGGAAGTAAGAAAATCTGACCTTTTGTACAACGATTCACACAGTCACACATTTGATTAGTGACCTAATAATGCATAATAAAACTTTTTTTATTCATTTTAGGGGTTAAATTTTGATGATTTGTTTTAAAAACTCTTTTTGAATTCTTTTTGTAATCCCAGATTTTCTGAGTGCTCTCAGACTTTCGGGGCCCACTGTATGTATAAAGGAAAGAAAGCGCAGACCAGAAAACAGAAAAGGAAAGCAGAGGAAAAGGAGGCAGAGAGAGGAATGGAGTGGGAAGAGAAGCTGTTTTGTCTCCGAACATCTGCAGGAGCGCTGGGATTCCAGAGCACAACATAACTCTGGTTACGTAACTGAGCTGCCTAAGATGTAGGTCAAAAAAATAGAGAGCGCAAACAAGGGAAGAAGTGTCTGAGCGTGTATGTGTGTCATGTGGACCAGTATTATAACATACGATGATACGCATGCTTATAAGCGGGTGTGCGTCATTAATAACAGTATCACAGGATGTGTATTAATGAGGGTATAATAGCCTAAGTGCTGGTAAGAGTTTAAAAGAGGCGGAGTGATTCACACAGGCTGATCACTGAAAGGCCAGCAGAATGTAGGTCAGCCAGCCCTGCCCAAACCCCATTCCCTCAGTCCTAAACCGCATGACCCTCGCAATTTTGTTCTCTCTTATTCGCCCTCAGGTCATTCAACATTCATTTTGTCATGACAATTAATTATTTAACAAATATTTATTCCCACTGTATACTATTTAAACTTTTTTTTTTTTTTTTTTACTATTCTGTCTATTTAAAAAAAAAATCCCAATATTATATACATTTTTTTAAAATTAATTTTGGTTAACCATTCAAAGAATTTTTGGGAAGAAATTTATACTTTTAAGACAAGTTAAGTTAAGACATTTATACTATTATACAATATTTTTTATTTAAAAATAATGCTTTTATTTTGAACTTGATCTATTCATCAAAGATTCCTGAAAAAATATATATTTCCACAAAAATATTAAGCAGCACGATTACAATATTAATAATAAATGTTTCTTGAGCAGCAAATCAGCATATTAGAATGATTTCTGAAGGTTGACACTGAATAAATTATATTTTAAAAAATATTAAAGTAGCAGTTATTTTACATTGTAACTGTTCCTACTGTATTTTTTATCAAATAATTCTTGAGCATATGAGACTACGTTCAAAAACATTTAAAAAATCTTACCAATCTCAAACTTTTGAAGTGTATTTAATAGTGTTGTGAAATTAACTTTAAATTATGTAAAAGTAAGAACTGTGGAAATGAACAACATGAACAATTTAATATTCAATATACCAATAATGAAACATTAAAACATCTTAAATGTCAGTTGATAACTGATATGCTACCAAAATATTGTGCATCCCAAGATACATCATAATACTCTTATTATATTCTTAACCAACGACCTATAAACAACCCAGAACACACACCACATAGTAGCAACGTGCCAAAAAACACTCTGAACACCTTAGCAATGGCGTAGTATGACAGCTTGGCAGCGTCTTGCGAGCATTACTCCCATTTTTCTCAGAAATGGTAACAATTTAGTTCATCTTCCTCTTGTTGTCTCTTTATCACTTTGGTTGATTGTTCTCACTCTCTCGGCTCTTTATCAGCCTCCCTCCTCCGCTGCACCTGAGGCACAATCACCACTTTACACGCCAAACTCCTGTCATTATCCTCTCCTTTGAAATCAGTTACTTTAATCAAACCCAAATCTTCCCAAACAAAGTGATATTGACAGATACATCACCCACTGTGTTCAGCTCCAGATATTGCATGAAAGCTGAAAGGTTTACTGTTAACAGCAGAACTCTGTTCTAATGGAGGGATTTTGCTCATGTGACCAGAGACAAAGGGACGCAGAAAAACACAGACGATTCTGGAATATCCATGACATAAAAGCCCAGGAAACCTATATTACTCCGATGTTGCTCTTTCCTAATTTCATAGAGATTGGTCTAAAAAAGTATTTGGATGCTCACGCCAATTTAAATTGATTAACATTTCAAGTAAAAAAAAAAATAAAAAAAAATGGAATGTTTGTTTAAAGTTTTGATATATTCATCAAAATGATTAGACATAAACATTAATGGAATATCAATCTCATGGGAAAACGTGACTATTTTATGAGGTGGAGTTAGTAAGATGTTAATCGTACAAAAACGTACGATTTTTGGAAAACAGTGAACGCAAAGTTTCTTAAAGCTGCAGTCCATATCTTTTCCTCTTCGTCGCCATCTCTCGGTTCGAAATCTGTAACTGCAGTGATTCGCGGAATTATTATCATTTTTACGTGGGTTGTAAATCGGCATGAAACAGCGCGGATGAACAGTCCTTTGAGGCGAGTGCTGCTGTCAGTCACCGCGCTGTGTGGATACTGTCATACAGAATCACAGATTCACTTTTTGAAAGTTTGACCAACATAAGAATTTTCATAAGAAAATGTCTTCTGAACAAGTAAGTAAAATCCATTTTTGTTCTGACCAACTAAGGGGGGAAAAGCATTCGACATGATAAGCTTCGTTAGATTTAATCAACGCGATTTACAGCAACCGTGCAAATTATAGCCTACTTTGTTCTCAAATTGTTCATGTTAACAACATCAGCATTGCGTGACTAATGTTACATTTAATGTGTTTTATGGTTAGCAGCTACCTGCGTAGTTCAGAATTCATATTCTCCATAATAGCAAAACGAGAAAGGCACAACAAAGGAAACTCCATAACTGTGTGAATTAAGAAAAAGTACTGTTACACGATTGAACTATTGAAATGTCTTACTTGTTCAGCAGAAAAATGCCGTCTCTTCTTCCGTTTTGAACCCCTTCAAAACACGGAGTTCACGCACTTTTCAAAAGCCCAGCCGATGTTTAAATCCTTGTGTTCGCATGAGACGGTTTCTTTCTCTTTCTCTAGCCACCTTAAATCCGAAGTACGAAGTCTTTTGGGTTTTATAACTGCTGAATCTCCAGTTGACACTGATGATTGTTGTTTGGATCTTTCTGGATGCCATAAGTTTAATCATGTAAAGTGCTGCGAGAAAAGCCTATACATCTAAACATCTCGTCACGCGCAGTTTAGCCGGCTAGCCGAAACTCCTTCTTTATGTGTACGGGTGTGACGTCATGACGCAAAGACATGCTCGAATTTCCCGCGGAAACCCACCAGTACCACTGGAATTAAAATCATTATTACAAGCTAACCATTTTGAATCTAGCTATGGCAAGCAGATAGTTTTGACCACTGGCAGAATAAGTTTTTTTTAATATAATTGTTTTGGATTATTTTTTTTACTTAAAACAGTTACGGACTGGAGCTTTAAAGTCCCCATGAATTCAAAATTGACCATACTTACTTTGTTTGCCTAAATGGATCGTTTTGTGGTGAACAATTCATCCATGCAAGTCAATCCACACAAAAATATTTTTTTGGCTTCGTAATCTTTAATCAAAATCTGAAATTTCCCCTCCCCTCTGATGACGTAGGTTTGACGGTTTGGGTGTCTGCTTAACATCTGTAACCACGCCCCTCCAACTGACAGTAGACAGGCTGAATGAAAACTAGATCCAATCAGGTGCTAGTTGGAAAAAAAGCCACCCCCACTATTTTGCCTCATTTAGTATTCCGTTTCTCTCGGAAATACGTCACAACACTGGAGAAAAGTCGTTTGCAACTTCCGGTTCACGGGGACTTTAAAGGTGTTTAAAGGAATGCAAAACATTTCCGAGAGAATGCAAAAGCATTCAAATGTATTTTCTTTACAACAACATGTCCCTTTAGAGTTTCTATAACCTGACCCACAACAAAAAATGAAAATTATAATAAGGGATGCAATTGCTAGAATCCAGTCTACTTTTTGAACTGGTTCATCTGATGATTGTGCCGATATACAGTAATTAAAAAAACATTTAAAATTAAATGTATTATTTTATGGTGCCTGTACTTAAAGGCTTAATAAATAGCTGTCTACTTCTAATTTATTACTTTAATAGTTAAACTAATTAAGAGCAAAATAAAAATATGAATGTGTATATATTACATGATACAAATGTTGTATTTGTTGACCAGTTTTAAAGTTACTACACCATGCTATCATGATAATCCTGATTTAATTATTTTTTTGGGGGATCAAAGGTATATCCAACCTTCTTAAAAAGTTTTGACCACAAACTGAAGATTTGATCCATATCAAAGGTTGGATTTTGTGATCTTATCTGATTTCAGAATCCTTTTTTTCTTTTAAACATCCCATTTTCAGGATTTGATCCAATCCAATATCTGAAATCCGATAAGATAACTTTTTAATTAAATGGCAAAAACGTCTCCAAAAAAGAAATGTCTAAATTTAAATCTTTAAATGTTAATTTAAATGTAAAAAAAATGAATTTCAATATGTATTTAAATGTTTTTTTTTTAGTTGCAGACTTTGATATCTCTACAAACATCAGTAAACATGTACTACTTGTCGAGATCTGAGATCTCATGTGAATAGCACATTTCTTATTCTTAATATAGGTCCTATTAATTAAAAAGAAGGATTATTTTTTAGAAAAGTGTTGTTTTAAGCATTCCATACAAAAGCGTATTGGTATATTTAAACATGCTTTATTGAAATGAAGTGTAAAAGGTTGCAAATTCACACACACCGAGCCTAGACGAACTGCAAATGCATAAGTGCCCTCTTATGCCATTTGAGCGAATACATAATCAGCACCAATAAAAGCTCCAGCATCCATAACAGCTCTTTATTATGTCATGCACACCAACGTTACATCATTCCATTATATGAGCGAGGCCAAGATTACAGCCATAAAATGAAATAGGGAAGACGCTGGAATTGTAAACAAAGAGTGAGATTGAGGTTACACTTTGAAAAAGTCAAAGAAAGTGGGGCAGAAGTGCATGAGGACTAGATTTCTCCTCATCCATTAATCGTCAAGGAAGAATTAGGCCACTGGAGCAATGAGTCAGCCCAGAGTTATGCAATGCGAGCGCTCAGGGTATTGCCACACTCGATGCGAAGGAAAGAGCGAGGAGAAAGAAAGAGAGGTTGTTTTGCATGCACACATCTGCATATGCGAGAACATGACTGACATATGTTCTGGGTAAAATGTGCGCGGATGGGACAGCTGCCGCCTTCAGTGTGACGCAGAGGACCATAAGGTTTGTAGGCAGATTGTGTTACTTTGCATGTGATCGTTGAAATGTGAAAGGCGACAAAATATGTTCCAACTGCTTCCAAAGAAAGCACTTCATTAAAAAGGCATTATTCTACAATCATAAATCAATACATATCCAGGATGTGTGAAGAAGTACTGTGCGCTCACAGTTTCTGCATCAATATTCCACTTATGAGGACACTTCATATTAATAGAGCACTTGAGCTTTATGAAGTCCAGACCACTATCCTCTTGACTTATCGCTCTGTGATCACAATTATTTCATGGAGATTGATATGAAGCGTTCTCCTCACAGATGGACAACAAGTTGTTCACAAACAATGTTTATTTCTTCATGTCCCCTGTTTATAGCCTACATTTAGGGCCTGTTTACACCTGGCCACTTCATCTGTTTTCTGTGATCGGATAGCTATCTCATTTTCAAAAGACCAGGTGTAAATGCCCTCCAAAACACATTTGAGATGGCTTTAAATCCGATCGCTCAAACCACATCAGGAGGCTGCACATCCGGGCCGCATTCCAGACGAAACTGGACAAGTATGCATGCTTGTTGAAACCACATATGTAAATGTTACTCCTCTCAACACTCCGAGTCCCGACCAGATTAATTGACCCACACGGTGACATGATATCATTGACGTGATGTGCAAATGAGCCGTAAAAACCCAATCGCGCATTCCGGATTCCTAAGTCGCCCATTTATTTAGACCGAAAAGGAATCCGTTCCTTGAACTGAGCTGGTACTTAACTAGAAAACTGGTGACCTATTTTAATTGTAGTTATGTATATCTTTATTTTCTAACATCATGGCGGTGTGAACCTCCTGCTGTAGTAACAAATGAAATGACACACTGAGATCCAGCAGTGTATCCTCCTTCGGCCTGCACTTTAAAGATTACTAGAGGAGCTATGACTGGAACTCAGGCCCCTCTACTTCCCCGTATTCAAAGTCAAACACCTATTTTAATCTCTCGGAGATTACATTCGCCCTTGGAACTAGCATTAGCCACATTTTAGCTGAAGTTCAGTAGTGCCGCAAGCACATTAAAGCGATTATCCATTAGATAAGCATCTGTCTCCTCCTTCTGTCCGGTTACCTGTAGCCGACAACCTGTCAGATCCCCTCGTACGCCCCGTCACAACACAGCTCAGTCATACTGACATGCACATGCTAACTCAAACACCATCTAATCTTCAAGACATGATGCTGATTTGTAGAAGCATAAGCTTCTCCTTTAGGGCAGAGGTTGTGACATATATTACACGTTCAGCCATGACACAGAATTAATGAGAAAGTGAGCAAATGAATATATTCTTAACAAATCAAATGATATAAACCACAAAGTTGTACATGTGAAATGAGAACTATTGAAAACTCAAATACCTCAGATTTCTACTATTCAAGCTAAATGTCTCCAAATGAGTTGTTGACATGACCTAATAATAATCGAGACTTATAAAACATAATTTGGCACACTGCCAAGCTATTTAAGTGAACTGGAAAAAAAAGCTTAAGGATGCTGTAAATGGTATTGTATACACCAATATATGATACCATTTACACAGCATCAAAAGTCTATTCTTTCCCTTTGACAGGATAAATTGGTATCATATCATATTGTTGTGATGGAATTTAAAACGAATGATTTCATTTATACAAAACAGTATAACATTTTAATATCAGCCCTTTTATCGGTTATTATCAGTCATAGAATTGTAATATTGTTCGTTGCATCCCCAACAAATTTTAACTTAAAATCTTAATGTTGAAAAATAATAAGTAATAATATGCTGCCATGTAATTTGTATTGAAGCCTATTTCCGCCACGAAATAAGAAAAAGTAATTGCAACTTGGCTATGTCTCACAATTCTTAATTTCTTGCAATTTTTTCATTAGAAATACAACTTTTTTCTTAGAATTGTGAGTTTGCATATTACAATTTTTACTTTTTTTTTCTTGAAAATCTGAGATGTAAACTCAAAAAATCATAGTAAAAAAAAAGTCAGAGTAAATTGATATGTTAACTCAAAATTGTGAGAAAAAATTGGTAGAATTGTAGGATATAAATTCACTATTCTAAGAAAAAATATATTATAAGTATATACTTTTTCTTAGAACTATATTCTAAAAAATAAAGTTTTGATACATTTTTTTTATTCTGAAATGGGAAAGAGCTTCCATAAATGTGCCAACTACTAAATATTAGGCTACATATACTGTATTTTATATTAGTGTTTATATAAAAAAGCTATATATATATATATATACTATATATATACACATACACACACACACATATATATATAAAACGCACATATATATAAACACACACACACACACACACACACACACACACACACACACATATACTATATATATATATATAAAAAAATTATTATCATTTATTTTTAATTATTATTGTCTCTGAGAGATAATCATCTTCTAAACTCTTTAACAAACCTATACTATCAATTTCTCCTCTGCATGTTCCATTCACTTAAACCAGTCACCAAATAAGGCATTTCTTTAAGGATGGCTGTGCTGTCTCACAAGTGACTCAGGGAATCATGATAATGGGTAACAGAGCCTCACATCCAGCCAAACAAACCCACTAAACACAAGCCAGGGCCTGGAGTGGCCAGCAGCTGTTGGGAGGAAGCTCTCTGAATCACAGGGACAACAAAACAATGGCACTCTTTCAGCCATGCCCACATCTTCTTCTCATCCTCTCCAGTGCTTCCCGCCCACAGCCTGAACGCTCCTGCTCTTTTTGCTCTAATCCAAACACCCCAGGTTGATGGGAGGTGCGAACATGTGACCGAGGGCTCACATTAGGGCCAGATGCCCTGTGTGAGTCAGGCGAGTGTAAAAGTAAAGGTAACAGAAGTCATCACACAATTACACACTCGCTTAGATCAACGAGGCTCTTAAACAGACTGGAACTGTAAACTAAACCGCACTTGACCATGTGACGACTGCTTTTCAACATTGTGCGGTTTATTTATCTCTAAATTGATCTCATTCATGCACCTTCCTTTGCACTTTGTTAGTTATTTTATCTTCCATTTGCAATTTGTTTGAAACGCCTTCTGGCATTGCATTAAAATAGAACAGTTCTAAGAACTATCTAAGCACCCTGTTTCCAATTAGTTGCTGTATCATGTCCAGGCGAGACACTGGAGAGATGGGATCATTTAAGTAGGTTAATCAACAGCATCAGGACATGGCCAGTGATAGGGCATGTTTCTTGTTTCTGTTTAGGTTACCGGGTCAAGCAGGAGGAGTATATTATGATTCAACTGTTCCAGCTCAAAAGATCCAATTCAAATACATTCAAATTTATCTTTGCATTGCTCATGTATTAAAACGACAACACGTCTTGGAATATAGTGCACAACAAGTCATATGGACTACTTATGGTGGTTTTCCATCATTTTCAAATCTTTACTGTCTCTTTTTGACTGGCTATTCGCTTCATTGAATGAAAAAGAGCAGCATAAACGTCTTGTTTAGCATCTCTTTATTGTGTGTTTGAGCTGGTCTTCCAGCCTGGTGGTCATGGTTTTAGTGGGGTTTTGGCCACTTCTTTAGATGGTCAGGGTGGTCTAAGCTGGTTTTAGTGGGGTTTTGGCCACTTCTTTAGATGCTCAGGCTGGTCTTAGCTGGTTTTAGTGGGGTTTTGGCCACTTCTTTAGATGGTCAGGCTGGTCTTAGCTGGTTTTAGTAGGGTTTTGGCCATTTCTTTAGATGGTCAGGCTGGGAGACCAGCTGACCAACCACCTAAAAAACCAGCCAAGCTGCTTTTCCCCCCCATCAGCCATAGAAGAAATAAGTCATAGGCTACAGGTTTGAAATAACATAAACGAATAAATGATGACATTTTTGGGTGAGCTACATCTTAATTTTCAAGACTGATCTCTGAATTTTCAAGACCTGACATGAGGCAAATGTAAAATGTAAACTGGAGGTTTAAAAAAAAAAAAAAAACTCATTTAAAGAGCTAAATCATTGTGTTACCTCATGACTTCTTCCTACTAAATAAACGATTTACACATATATTGGTTTAATTATTATTATTATATAGGCCTATTGTTGGACCCTAAAAATGAAACCGACTGTTGCATGTCAGACTGTTGCTTCCCTCTACTGGATTACCAAGTGAACTGTTTGCATTGAGACTGAATGAAAATCATCACCATAAATCGCTGTAAAATGACTAACGTTACTGTAATCAAAAACAATAAGTGTATGGTCCATCCTGATCATCGCTACCAATACAGGTACCACCTTAAAAACGCCGACTGTGCAAACAAATAATAACAACGCCAAAAATAGTCACTAAAATGGAATTTAGTTTAGTTAAAATTAATAGAAATATAGGATAAGTAATTGAACGTACCTGAGCACGCCGCGTTCACCGCTGAACTCCAAACAATCACTGGTAATGGACGGGGGCGCCATCTTGCGGTAGGAAGAGTTGCCAAGCTTGTGTCATATCACCCAAATGAAACTGAACATGTAAACATAATTTTCTTAAAGTCATCTTTAAAAAAGATAAGGCTGCTCTGAAGTGCTTATGCACTTGCTCCAAATTCACTGTACAGACAAAAGGCCACATAACAGCCTTCTAAAATGTGACAGATCTGACCACTTCTGCCCCTTTGTATTAGAGGCTGCTCTAGAACTGCTATGCCTGTGTTCATTTAAATACAGCATCAGAGTAGCATTAACATTTTCCACTCCCTGCTGAAAAAATAAATAAATAGCTAAAACCAGCCTAAGATGGTTGGATTGTTTTAGACGGGTTTTGCCCAGCTTTTTTTTTAAACTGGCCATTCTGGGAGACCAGCTTAAACCAGTTAAGACCAACCAACCAGCCTAGGATGGTTTTAGCTGTGTTTTTTCCCAGCAAGGACTGTGACAGGTTTATATTTTTATAATTCGATTAATAATTAATATATTTCCATTCAGAATTTCAAGTTTCTTTATTCAGAGAATTCAAGTTAAATTTCACATTTGAGAAGTGTAAAGATAGAATTAAATATAGGCCTGTTAGTTGTAAGATAATTATAAGATCTATTGGAAATTGTATATTTTAAAAAAACATGATA
Source organism: Rhinichthys klamathensis goyatoka (assembly GCF_029890125.1). NCBI lineage: Eukaryota > Metazoa > Chordata > Actinopteri > Cypriniformes > Leuciscidae > Rhinichthys > Rhinichthys klamathensis. Next base: position 1,712,871 of record NW_026606776.1, read on the forward strand.
TAAAAGATATTGACTGGAACGTATGGAATGACCATAAATAGAAGCAAAACAGAAACATTTTTTAAACAATCAAAAATGAATGTATTATTTTAAATAATAAAATACATAATAAAACAACACAGTGCCAAATTATTTTTTTTAATTACAGACAAAGACAGACACACATTTCAGTCAGGAATTGTGGCTTTCTGTGCAAACAGCAAATGTGTGCTTTTAATGCTGATTCAGGCCCTCTTCCATTTGGCAAAACAACACTTACAGTTTTCCAAGAGACACAACAGCTGCACCACTATTTAGCAGCAAACTATTCCACACAGACCAACCACTTACTTTTCACAGACTTCAGCAACTAACTTACTTTAACTTTCACAAAACACATACAAAGTCAATGAGATTCATCTAGTGCACCCAGTGCTCTTCAGTTCTCCGAAATGCATTTGCTCAGAAAGTCACAAGATATCCAATATGGACGAGTAACTTCATTTGACACTACTAGAAAAAAAGAAGAAGAAAAAAAAGAAAAGAAAAGTATTTCTAAAAGTGATAATGAAGTGCGAGTAGGATAAAGATTAGGCACAAATGCCACAAATCAACAAACTTCCATTATTACAAGTCTTAAAAATAGTTAAAAATAAAGTTTTAGAAGAGAAACAGTTGATGGGTTTGAGATTATTGCACATCAAAAACATAAAAATTTAAAACAAGTGCAGAAAGGAAACAAAAAGAACACAGCCAAACAAAAATAGATTAATGTGCACATATAAAAGTTAAATTAAACACTCTAAAACTGAAATGCATGAAAACATTTAAATATTGCAATTAAAATAATGTGATCTTTATTAAAATTATATTAAAATATATTATCTCAACATTGTCACTTAGAAAATGACCTAAATCACTTTATGCATCTTTCTATTCAGTTTTAACCTACCACTGAATATTAGCTACATAAAAGCTTGTATTTGTAGGTCATATTTAAAACAAATGTGTTCATCAACCTACATATAGATGTTTCTCAGTAAAACTGAGATATCACCTGTGTGACCTCCCATTTCAAAGCAAAAATCTTTGAATAAACTGGCAGTAGATGTGGCTTTTTATTGCAACTTCCCTGGGTCGGATCATCTGATCCTTTCTTCCTTCAGTTTTAACGGGTTAGAAATGTTGTAGCAGCTGTAGAATTCTACGGTTTCCTTGTTATTAGTCAATGACACATTATTGAGTGAGATGTTACAGAACTTCAGAACTCAATTCTGCATCCATCAGTCTGTTTTACAATTTATCCGAGCTTTTTTCAGCAGTTGTCCACATCAGCTCTTTGTTTGCTATTTTGTGAGCATTTGTTCTATGCAGTAGTCCATGTGGTTATGTAGTCTCTGTTCACCGTTCACATTTTCATGTATTACACCACCATGTTGTGTGTTGTCATTCACGTTACTTGCGTCCCTTCGGTACAGCTCCAGGACTCCAGGATGAACCAGGCGCTCTGCTGACATTTTTGTAAAGCTGACGAAGCACAAAGTCATAGTTGGCAGTGGTGCACATGGCATAGAACACGTTGGCTTTGTCTGGGATCAGCAACTCTAATATAAAAAAAAAACATATGTATATATATATATATATATATATATAAAAAATTGATTTATTGAGTGCTAAATAAATATAACAATACAATTGCTAACATTTAAACTAAAATTAACGGGATAGTTCACCCAAAAATGAATATTTTGTCATTAATTACTCACCCTCATGTCATTCCAAACCCGTAAGAGTTTCGTTCGATATTTTTGATGAAATCTGAGAGATTTCTGTCCCTCTGTTGACAGCTACGCAACTATCACTTTGACGCTTCAAAAGATTCATAAAGAGATCGAAAAACTAATCCATATGAATCGAGCAGTTTAGCCAAAATTTTCTCAAGAGATTTAATCGCCTTATGATAAAAAGATTGAATTTAGGCTTTTATTAACATATAAACATTGATCAGCAAACATAAACAGAAGCTCAACCGAACCTGCTTGACGCACAAGAACAAACCTCTTACAGAAGCTCAAACGTGCTGCGTAACACGAGAATGAACCTCATTGGTTCTCGCATGGCAAGCGAACATGCTTGAGCTTCCAATTACCACAAATGATGTGTGAGCTGATGAATGTTTATATGTGAATAAAAGCCTAAATTCAATCTGTTAGTCATATAAAGAGTCTCTTCAGAAAAATATGGACTAAACCGCTCGATTCATATGGATTAGTTTTACGATCTCTTTATGAGCTGTCAATAAAGGGACAGAAAGCTCTCAGATTTCATTCAAAAGATTTGGACATTTGTGTTTTGAAAATTAACGAAAGTCTTATGGGTTTGGAACGACAGGAGATTTTTTGGGTGAACTATCCTTTAAAATAAAGATAAAAATAAAAGCTAATTTAAAATATTAATAGATACTATAATGATATATAATAAGTAATACTAAAATACTTGAATCTTCTTTCAAGGTCATACATAGAATCAAGCAGCTCACCTTTGTCACTCGAAAGAACTTGTGTGAGACTAAAATCCTGGCAGTTCATCTCCTCCAAGTTGTGTTTCTCCAGAGCTCTCTGAATCACCTGAGCCGTCTTGTCCTGACTGGTTATCTAAAGATAAAGAGATGATACAGTTTCAAGACTTTAGAATCACTGGCCCTGACAACTGAGTAAAGAGACCATTAACAGACATCTTGCTAAAAAGAACTGTCAAATAAAAAAAGACCAAAACTGTAAATTAAAGACCAAAAGAACACAGCCGAAATCTAGGACCATGAGCCACCAACTGTTAAAGTCAACTTACCAAAATACTTTTATAAATGTTTCCGCTGTTGCCAAATTCCACACTGACTCTGATAATACAAGTATCGGCAACTTGCTTGTTGTACATTGGATGAAGGGCAGCGTGCAGCTGGAGAGAAGGAGAGGATGACGAAGATGACGAAGATGTTGCAGATGAAGAAGGGGAGGGGCTGTCAGACAGATCTGCCTGTAGGGATCTTCGAAAGGAGGTGGGCGGAGTCACAGAGACGGTGGGTGTGTCTACTGAGATGTCCTGACAGGATACAGACTGTGACTGTGAATGAAGGGATGGAGAAAGACTATTTACCCCAACACATCTAATTATCAATAAGAACAGGTCTGTTAGGACCACAGCACAGGGTTTTCAGATAGTAATAGTTCGCCCCAAAATGAAAATTATCCCATAGTTTACTCACCCTCCTCAAGCCATCCTAGGTGTATATGACTTTCTTCTTTCAGACGAACACAATCGGAGTTATATTAAAAATATCCTGGGCTCTTCCCAGCTTTGTAATGGCACTGAATAGTGTCCAAGTTTTTAAAGCTCCAAAAAGTGCATCCGTCCGTCATAAAAGTAATCCATACGACTCCAGTGGGTTAATAAATGTCTTCTGAAGCAAAGCGATGGGTTTTTGTCAGAAACATATCCATATTTAAAACTTTATAAACTGTAATCACTGGCTCGTATGGATTACTTTTATGATGGATGAATGCGCTTTTTGGAGCTTCAAAAACTCAAGACACTATTCAGTGCCATTATAAAAGCTTGGAAGAGCCAGGATATTATATATTATAACTGTGATTGTGTTCGGCTGAAAGAAGGAAGTCATATACACCTAGGATGGATAGAGGGTGAGTAAATTGTGATAAATTATCCCTTTAAAGCTGTCAATGGAGGGTCAGAAAGCTCTCAGATTTAATCAAAAAATAAAACTTGTTTTCCGAAGATGAACGAAAGTCTTACGGGTTTGGAAAGACATGAAGAATTTCATCTTTGGGTGAACTTATCCCTTAAGTGGCACAAGTGACAATATGAGGTGCATCAGAAAGCTTAATCATTCAGATGAATCTGACTTTTTATCTGGGTGTTTAGCAACACGGATTACAAGTGATAAATATTTCAGTCATTTATGTAAAACTTCACAGGCTGGCAGTGTTTTTATCTAATACACTGCGTTCGGTCAACCTCACTACAGCTCTTTGTTGATAGTGCAAACAAGAACTATATGACTGCAAGGTTAAGGCGAAACAAATCAGTCACAAACACCTTAATGGATTTTCTAACCCAAAGGCTACAGTATAAACAAATGGTCAAATAGGTTTGGCGTTTATTTTAGGCCCTGTCAGATTCAGGACTATTGATTTAGTTTAATTAATTATAAATAAATAATGCAATAAAAAAAGAAAACACGTAATTATATCCCCTGACCCACATACACCGAAAGACACTGGAAACACAACAGACGTCATGCAACAGCTAAAGACATCCGTCTGACGCATGTGTACATCGGATTTATTTTAGTTTTATTAATATAATTTTGTAGTACTTATTTTATATTTTGAATTAGCTTTTTATTTTTATATTTTCAGTTTTCTTTTGGTAGTCCTGTTTTGTATGGAAGCTTGTATCTGCCACAGTATAACAAAATAAAAAAAGGTAATTGCGACTTTTTTTTCTTGCAATTCCAAGTTTAAACTCACAATTTTAACCTTTTTTTCCCTCACAACTGCGAGTTTATAACTCACAATTTTGACTCCTCTTTTTTCCGCTTCAGTATTAGTTTTATTAATTTTATTACTTTATTATTATTACTTAATTATTTAGTTTGTTTATATTTTTTCTTTCACATTTTACATTTCATTTACATACAGTTTTTTGTCAAATATTTATATTTTATTTTATTTCAAGTTCATTTCAATGACCCAAAACAATTTTGAATAGTTTTAGTTAACTCTGGTGTACAAACACGAACACAAAAATAGCCATCTACAAAAGCATCAATATACAGCCACATTTGGTCAATTCAGTGCTTTTATCAGCCGCAAAAACGTAATTTCTCAGCAAATATATGCCATTGTGTGCTACTGATTAATTCAAAATATCATAATTACTTTGATTAAACCTTTTTAATCGGTTGATAGCCTAAGGTTATATTAAAGGACTAAAATATTGTAGCAACTCTAGTACAAAACGTCTGTAGCTCTAGTCTGCAGGTTTTGTTATGCTGAGTTGTTACCCGTACTTTGTATCCAAGAGGTGAGAGGTTGGGGCTGCTGAGATCTTCCATCTCTGAGCCACTGGAGCCAGAGGACGATACACTGATCTGATCAGCAAGAGTTTTCTTTGAGACGTTCTCACTGCCAGACAGCAATCTGCAGTGAGCAGAAGAGAAACACATCACAGAAAACAAGCAAGTTAGAAAAATGTCATATTACTTTCTGAGTCTGAGTCTAAAGGCCCCCTATATACTAGCCTGACTTCGTCATACTCATATTCTAGTCAGAATGTGTCTGTGTGAATGATACTGCTCCATAGGGCTTTGATTATGAGGCGTGTCTTAACCGAACCAGAAAAAAATCTGCACTCAATTGGATAGACCTACAACCAATCAGAGCAACACAGTAAGTGACGTATGTTGAGCACGCGTAGTTGTCAACAGAACTCAACTGCACGCACACTGGAAGTAGTAAAATAATGAGTGTAAACGATCTTTGCCGGTGTTGTAAAAAGAATTTAACGATTCGCGGAGTACTTGCAAACACAAAAAGCATTTTTGAGAGAAATAGAAAAGGTGAATGTATATACGAACAAGTTCTCCGTTTAGGATTAGATCTCGACAATAAAACAAACAAATCTGCTCGCATTTGTCGGCCCTGTCTCAACTTTATAACACGGTTGCAGCGTGACTTGACTGATTTTAACAATCATCTGTCCATCATCATATAAAGCCCGCCCTGGCAATTTGATTGGCCCGACGATTTCTGAACAGATCATAATTACTCCTCAATGGATCGAGTCCAGACCGAACTTCCCGACCAAAAAATGTTGTGGACGGGGTTCGGCCTGGCATCCAAGCTACATACAGTACTTCATGCCAAATCGAAGACCGAACTGGTGTGACATTTCTTCTGTTTACAGTACAAATTGAAGTTATAATTCTAATTGAAAGTGACACTTTCATGTTTAATGCTGTAAAGCTGCATGCTTTAAAGCAATCTACTCTATAAAATGCTTTATAAATAAACGTGACATGACTGAATGGAGTGCCGAATTGCAGAGCTGGTGCAAATATATCCACATCCTTATAATCAGATGCTCTCTTAACTGCCGTTTTCTCACTGCTGTCATTTTTGTTGTGTTTATTTTGTTATTGAGAACAGCACATATCTATATATTCATCCAAATTGTCACTGTCAACATGTTCAAACTTCCTTTTACCGCTAGGCGAAAAACAAAAAAACACACTTTACCATGAGTATATTGGGGCCTTGAGTCCATAAAATGGAAACTGGTGCTTTGAAACTGTGAATAACACTCACGAGGTCAGTTTCTTGGAGATGAGCCGGTGGCTCCAGTGGTTGGGAGAGCCTGGACAGGGGTCAACTGGTGGCTCCAGCTCTCTTGACAACTCATAACTGATGAGAAAGAAAGACTCGACTGACTCTTGATATCTAAATATCTGAGATGCTGAGATGAAGTACTCAAAGTACCACTGCCTTGAATTCTAAGTCATTTCTTTTAATCTAAACCAACATTCTTAGCAAGGAAATGATCACACTGAGAATGATCATCAGAATGTGCAAGTGGCGTCTCACCTCTTCTGGTCAGTAAGGGGCATGCTGCTGTTGATCCAGGAAATGATATGAGGATGTGATTGTAGAGTGTACTGAGCACATGATGCCTGCAGCTGCCGGATCTGAGACAGAATCTCAAACTCCTGAATACAGAAAGGAATGGAGACAGAGAACGCCATGCGTTACCGCTAGCTCTGGACCAAAACCTAGTGAGCTTCTTTTCACTAAAACAATATTTAAGACAATTGTACTTACTTTTCTACGCTTCTCAAAGTTGATGAGACCTCCCTGTGAGCACAAAGAAGAGAGTTATCTTTTAAACAAAAAAAAACTTCAGAGTGGGAACTGAAATTGAAAACACTGTCTGTGAAATGAATTAAGGTAAAAAAATAATTCTCACCTGTACATTATCACTTAGTGCTGTGTCCAACATGGTGAGAACTGTTAGATAAGTGCCCAGGTACGGCACCTCACCATTGGAGGGGTTCTGTCAGAAAAACAAAGTTGTCAGACAAAAATACACTATTGTTCAAAAGATCAAAAGGGGTTGGTAAGATTTTAACATCTTTTTGAAAATAGTCTCTTATGATCACCAAGGCTGCATTTATTTGATCAAAAACAGTATAGTAATATTATGAAATATTATTACAATTTAAAATAACTGTTTTCTATTTTAATATTTAATTCCTGTGATGGCAAGCTGACTTTTTAGCATCATTACTGCAGTCTTCAGTGTCACATGATCCTTCAGAAATCATTCTAATATGCTGATTTGGTGCAAAAAAAAAAAAACATTTCTTATTGTCATCAATGTTGTAAACCGTTGTTGTAATCAGTGCCAACAAATATTTTTGTGGAAACGTGATAGTTCTTTTCAGAATGAAGAAAACATTTATTTAAAATACAATTTTTGTAACAATGTAAAAGTCTTTACTGTCACTTTCGGTAAATTTAAAGGCACACTGTGGAACTTTTCAACCTTTATAATATATTACCAAAACCCATTGAGATGGTACATCGACTTACAATAGGTTGAATGACACGTCTGCCGAAGCCTGAAGGTGTCTGTATCGCTTTTACCAGCACTATGTAACTTCGGGTTTCGGGTAGGAACCCGAGCACAAAAAGAACTACAAAATTCGACCGCTTTACGGCATACGTCACTTCCCCCACCACCCCAACTTCCTCAAATTCTAACGTGAGAGCTCAACTCGCGTTTGATTGCCGGCGTCTGTATGTTGTCGTCATGACTGAATGAACAGCTACTCGGAAGAAAGCGAAGAAAGCAAAGATTTTGTCAGAGGAGACCAAAAAAAAGAAAAAGGGAGAGTTTAAAATAAACATCGGCATAAAAGTGTATATATAATGTAATATTTACTGCGAATTCGTGTAACAAAACTGATATAAGTCACAACATACTGCCGTATACAAATGTAAATGTTTTTTTTTCCTTTCAGCTCATATATGTTTGTATTTGTGTAAAAGGAAAAACAAACTGAAGACTACAAATAACGGAAATATGTAGTGAGTTATATCAGTTTTGTTACACGATTTCCCGACTACTCGATTTCATCTCCAACCCATTGCAAAGAGATCCTGAAGACGTTAATTGTTTGCTTCAGGTGTGTTTGATTAGGGTTGGAGATGAACTGTGCAGGACAGACGATCGGCAGGAGCAGGATTGGGCAACCCTTGTCAATGCGACTTACCTGATCAGACATTGTTTTCTGCGTATGCTACTTTTATTCAATTTGTTTTCTTTATAGGATTTATATTATTAATCTTATATTTATATTATTATTTTGGTCAGTAGTGAATCGATTAACTTTCTCCAACATACAAATCAAATGCCGTCTGCACACACATAAAGACACGGGAGGTTGACCGGTTGACTGTTGACTTTTGCGACAATGCTGCGGCGCTTGTGGCCTCTAGGGGCACTAGACGTGAAAATTACAGGTCGAGCGCACCCTAGTGGCCAAAAATTCCACAGTGTGCCTTTAATGCATCCTTGCTAAATAAAAATATTAATTTCTTAAAAAAAGAACATCTTACTGACCCCACACTTTTGAACGGTACTGTATACTATATTTAAACATGAATCCACAGACTGGTTTCAATTAAAATGTCCTCTTTTAAGCACACACATTTGTTCCCAACAGCTAAAATTGATTTACATCAAGTATAAATATCTTAGTTGCTTAGGAACTTCTGAGGAACACTTAGGAAGATTTTAAGATTTTAACATCTTAGGAACACACTGTTGATGAACCTTTACTAATGATAAACCTTACTCCGTCATACTGTGTCGGCTGGCATTATGGTAATACCCTTTTGAGTGTTTTAATTAATGAGCTGGCAGATTCACGTTTAGAAACATTTTCGTTTTGGAGATGAAATTACTTGAGTCAAATTAGCTGGTGCAGATGCATACATCCCAAACAGGGTCGTTTTTTCACAGAAACAACAGCTTAATGATATTTTAAAAGCAAGTTGTGCCAGTAACCTTAAATGAGACAAATACACAACATTCAGCAGGGCTTTGTTATTCTAAAAGCGACTAGTCAATCTTACCGTGTGCTTCAATGTAGGACTAAGTCTGGGAGACTTTGGTGCAGAGTGAGAGTCTACCTCTGCTGACTGGTTTTCTTCCTAAATCAATCACAAATAAATAGATTGGCATTGGAAATGCAAACAGCCTGAAACTCTGATTTAGATAAGCATAACCGAGCATAAGATGCACTGAAACAACTGGCCCGGAAAAAAAACACTTACATAAATCACTTTAGAAGGCATTCAAAGCCAATATCCCACACCCGAAGAGATTCCACAATTCAAGATTAAGTACAATTACAGAACATGATAAAGATTAAGGTTAAAGAGAAGTGGGATAGACTACTACAAGCCACCAAACAATGAATGTTTTATTGTTATACATTGAACACTAAACACTGCAGAACATTGTGGGATGTTTTGCCTCCTTAATGGTATCTTTGCCAACAGGATGATTCTGCCTTTTTTTTAACCTCATCTTCCTCCAGCCCCTATTGATTTACTCTTTGCATGCAAGCTAGAGTGAAAGGGGCTATGGAAAATATTAAATGTTGCTAGGTAGCATCTTTTAAGATAGTAAAAAGGGCATAAAAGCAGCCATGGGATGAGATCACTTCATAATCTTATCAGAGATTCAACAGTGCTATCAGCTCTTACACATAATGTTAAATCTTTAGAGGCACCTGTTCGCACATTGTAGTCCAAAGTGTTAGATATTGATGAAAGTTTAGGTCAGTAAGATGTTTTTTGGACAGATATTAATATTTTTATTCAATAAGGACATAGTAAATGAATAAAAAAATGACAGTAAACACATTTATAATTTTACACAAGATTTATATTTCAAATAAATGCTTTTCTTTTGAACTTTCTATTAATCGCAAAAAATATATATCATGGTTTCCACAAACATATTAAGCAGGACAACCATTTTCAACACTGATAATAGTGAGAAATGTTTCTTGAGCACCAAATCAGCACATTAGAATGATTTCTGAGGGGATAATAAGACACTGAGGTCTGGAGTAATGATGCTGAAAATTCAGCTTTGCTTCACAGGAATAAATTACATTATAAAATAGCACACTTAGCATAAAATATATATTTTTTTAAACATAAAAAAATCATACTGACCCCAAATGTTTTAATGGAAGTGTGCGTCAAACTTTTTAGACGATTAGGGTAGACAACATATTTAACATATTTACTTACCTCTACTAGGATCTCTCGATTGATCAGCACACAGTTCTCATCGGGAAAGGTGTCGCACAGCTGATCAAAGGCAGTCATACTCTCCCTGAAATTGCACATTTTATGGAATGACATTTACTACTATGTATTGTGCAAACTCTGTGCTTAACATTTCACAACAGGTTTAATGGCTGTTTCAGGATGTCAGGATCAGAAAGCACTACCTGCTGATTGCCGCCCAGGTTTTCTTTAGCCGGTAGACAGCATTAGACTGAAGAGCAGATAAGATGGCTCTTAGAGAGGAGAAGTTTCTTAACTGACGGCACTCCTGTCATACAAATAATAATAAATAGAACAAATCAGCTTAAAAAAAGAAATATTAACTTCACAAATTCACACTGGATCAAATATGCACCAACACAAAGTGATGATGATCCTTAAATGTCTGTGCCATTAAAATTCAAGTCAACAGTTTATTGCTCTGCAAGATTCTCTTCAAACTGTAGCTCTGTCACGACAGTAACTTTAGCAGAGTGTTCAATTCAATTCACATTTATTTGTATTACTGTGTCCAAGTAATGCATTTCAGAAATGTACATATTCAAATCATGCAGTTAGCTAACATCGTATACATTTTAAGTGTATGAGTGTCTCCTCCTAATGCCTATTATAGTGCTCCTTGTGAGAACTGCAAAAAAAAAAAATTCATAATGATTTGCGCTCTGACATTTCAGAATGCAATCATGCATTTAAATTTGCATTCACATACTTGCCTTTTCATAGTTTTCACATGACGACGTCACACCCTTATAGGTACACCCACCTGGAGGGCAAAAGAAGGCTTTCCTCCATTCCTCCTGCCAGTTATTTTTACCAAATACTAATGTAGTGAGACAGTGATATTAAAAAAAACAAATTCAATATGAACCTTAATAATTATGCATACTATGTACAGGCAAGCAGATGAACCCAGAATATAAACACAACACAGTTTCCCCTTAAGCGTTTTTACACAGAAAACCATTATAAAGAAGACGCTTAAACATTTAGCGAGTTGCGTTCAAATTCTGGGCTCATCTGCATATAGTATGCCTCATCAATAAGGTGTAAACAGAATTTGATCTTATAATATCACAGTTTTAATACATTTAGGCACTTTAAGGCCTGGTGTCACAGACAGGGCTTAGATTAAGCCAGGATTAGGCCCAAATTCAATTAGGACATTTAAGTAGCTTTTATAAACATAACTTAGAAAAAAACATTACTGGCATCAAACACTATGTGCAACTTGAGACAAAACAATGGCACTGGCATATTTTAGGATATGTCACTGCAAATTGTTTTCAGTTAAAACAGCTCAAAAATTTATTTTAGCCTAGGATTAGGTTTAAGCCTTGTCTGTGAAAACAGGGGTAAGTGTTTTTCACGTTAAGTGTTGTACAATGTCCCGCCGTTTCCAATGCCCAGAACTTGCATTTGATCACATGTTTTTGTTTTTCTTCTTTTGAAAGGTGATCTTAATATTCGTGGCATGAAACAAATGGAAAATTTGCAGGCCTGTTCTGCAGTTCTATGGATGTTTTGCTCTACAGATCTAAAGATGAAAACTATGTATAGTATGTTTTGAGCCTAATACACACCTGAGCCACAGAGATCCACTTCTCAATTATCGTTGCCCTGTGTGTAGGGCTGCTACGAGGGCAGGATGGGGAGCCGGGAGAGGAGGTGGCAGAAGGGCACAGCAGAGAGGTGATAACGCAGTTAGTGACGGCATTGAACTGGGCAATGGTGGCACGGACCGTGGGCGCTAGATTCCGGTTCTCTTTCTTGTCCCTTTGAGACCAAATGCAGCCAAGGCAGTGAAACGGAACCACTTTGACAAAGAGTTCCTGAGAAAGAAATGGAAATAGATGAATAAAAGTAGGCCAAAAATAAAAACTAGCCTCAGTGTGCAAAACTTGACACCTACAGCATCTAATAGCGTGAGCTGCTCAGCTATGTCTTGAGCTGGGAAGGCCAGTACATCCCCCATCTCTTCTGTGTCCCGTCTGTCCATGGTGTCTTTAGTTTCTGGACTCTCTACGGCAGCAGCAGCACTGGCTTCTACTGATGTACCCATGTGCTTGTCTGTTGATCCATAAGAAGTTATTTAGCACTGATTTTTGGGGTGTATGTGCATAAACGCTCAATTAGCCATATTTCAAGGCTTGCCTTCAGTCTGAAATTTTCTGAGAAGAGCATCGGCTTGATTAACCAGACGTCTGAAACAAAGGCGATGACGCAGATGAACACAGAGCAGCCGGAGAGCCTGTTGATCCGGAGAGTCCCGAAGGTCCTCGTGATATTCGTCCAACCACAGCCGGATCAGACAGGGCAGAGAACTGCATACACACACACATAGGTTAGCACCTTATTGTTTCATACTAATTATTGAAACTTATGGATTTAGGAATAACATAGATGGAAAAAACAGTTTCAAAACTTTAATTCAAGTATAATGGTTGCATTGGACAACCCATTTCAATTTAAAGGTAATTATAAAACAGTATTACTACATGGCTCTCTGAAATGCTTGATTCTGGTTAGTCACGGTATTCTGAGGTCAGTTATTCCCCGATAATTACTGTAGAAATGCTGTATAATCATGATCGCTCGTGCGGGTAATTGAGGCTGGCTCTTTTTTCATGTTTCTCGTATCACACCACGGACACGTTCTCTCTGGTTTCATTCCAAAGATTTTAAAACGGTTTCTTCTCAAATCAATATAATGTGGCAAGTAGTCATGTAACAAGCATGATAATTTTCATGCACCCGGTTGTTATCACAAAATAAACCCTTCAGGGAAGATCACAGTGTCGAGGTTTACATTAGGGGTGTCCAAACTCAGTCCTGGAAGGCCACAGTCCTGCAGAGTTTAGCTCCAACTTGCCTCAACACACCTGGCTGGGTGTTTCTAGTATGCCAACAACACCTTGATTAGCTGGTTCAGGTGTGTTTAACTGGGGTTGGAGCTGAATTCTGCAGGACAGTGGCCCTCCATGAGTAGGATTGAACACCACTGCCTATTTGACCACAGAATATAACAAACTGATCAGAATCAAGACTACCAGGAAGTTTCTTAAGATTCACCTTACCTCCTGACACAGACACTGTTGTCCAGATTGGTGACCATGTCCTCTCTACAGAGACAAATAAATAAGTCCAAAGTTTATATTCAAAAAACCCTTCAAAGAAGCTTTAGGATTCTGAACATTGCAACAATTTCTGTTCATGGTTTTAACACAAATGTGTCACAAGTGCTCTTTCAAGGCCTAATGCCTTTATTTATGCTTCAACAGAAAACAAAGAACACTCAATGTTCAACAAAAGAGCCTCTGACGCCGCTGACTAGTCAAGTGAAACCTGTTCTACAATGTGAGGTGTTCTCCTCCATTCCACTGCATCACTGATATGTATGGTGTGACTATTATACTGCCACAGTCATCATGTGTCTCATGGGAAACACTTAGCCTCACAATGAATTTAGAAATGTGGGCTTCCCACTTCATTTGAATGTTCACGGTCACTGAGCCCTACGTATGCAGAGTAAATATCATATTTAAATACAGTACATGAGAGATAGCTGTGTCAAAAACGGAAGTCAGTCAATGACTTGATGTCATTGATAAGGTACCTTGAGAGGAAGCTGGCAGGTTCAGTATTAATTAGTTTTAATTATGTCTAAAAAGTATGTTTTATCATATTATAATGCTTATTTCTTAGTAGAAATAGAATCATAAGTTATTATGATTGAAATTATTATTATATTATTATGATGAAATTATAACATTTTAGAGAGCCCCTACAGAGACTAGTTTATCAAAGGTGATTATAAAAATATGAGTTGGGGGGATCTATTTTTAACGATTTCGAGTTCTCTAACAGAAAATGCAAAAAAAATGGCATTTGCCTACAAAGTGGTTGCCTTTCCGAGAGAAACTTCACGTTCACTAGCAAATGCGTTGAAATATAGTTTTTCTTCCCACCTTATACTAGAATGCAAAGTGAAATGAGGGTCCATAATGTCAATTTGGGTAGACTATACTTATAAACACCTTCTTTCTTTTTTTTAAATTACTAATCGTTCAAAAGTTTGAGGTCAGATGGTTGTGAAAGAAGTCTTTTATGCCTACCAATGCTGCATTTATTTGATCAAAAATACAGTAAAAACAGTAATATTGTGAAATTTTGGAGTGTCACATGATCCTTCAGTAATCATTCAAATACGTTGATTTGCGGCTCATGAAACATTTCTTATTAACGTTGTAAACAGTCGTGCTGCTTAATATTTTCGGGGGATTTTTTCAGAATACTCTGATGAACAAAGTTTAAAAATCTTTTGTAACAATATAAATGTCTTCACTATCTCTTTTTTTATCAGTTTAATGAATCTTTGCTGAATAAAAGTATTAAAGGGTTAGTTCACCCAAAAATGAAAATTCTGTCAGTATTTACTCACCCTCATGTTGTTCCAACCCCGTAAGACCTTCGTTCATCTTCGGAACACGAATTAAAATATTTTTTATGAAATCTGAGAGCTGGATCACTCCTCCATAGGCTTCTTCAGGGATTGAACTTGCCGGCCTCGAAAAGTTGTTAAAGACATCGGTAAAATAGTCCAAGTGACTACAGTGGCTCAATCTTACGTTTATCAAACGACGAGAACACTTTTTGTGCGCAAAAAAACAAAATAACGACTTTATTTCAACTATTCATGTCCATCTCTTTGGGCCTGGAGTCAGTTCACTAGTGTAATAGCGTACGCTTCTGTTGTTGTACGTCACACGCATCACCCACATGACCAGCGTCAGCCAATAGTGAGCCTACACGTGACGTAGCTCTACGCAATTACACTAGTTTAACTGACTAGAGGCCCAAAGAGAAGGAAATGAATAGTTGAAATAAAGTCGTTATTTATGTTTGTTTTTGCGCACAAAAAGTATTCTCGTCGCATGATATACTTTAGATTGAGCCACTGTAGTCACTTGGACTATTTTAACGATGTCTTTAATAACTTTTCGAGGCCGGCAAGTTTCACTCCCTGAAGAAGCCTATGGACTAGTATGGAGGAGTGATCCAGCTCTCAGATTTCATCAAAAATATCTTAATTCGTGTTCCGAAGATGAACGAAAGTCTTACGGGGTTGGAACAACATGAGGGTGAGTAAAAACTGACAGAATTTTCATTTTTGGGTGAACTATCCCTTTAACTTAAAAAAATATTATTGAAGCTAAAATTTTGAATGGTGGTGTTAATGTTAGCTTAATGTCCCTGAACACTAAACTCTTTAATTGAGAGTTTATGCTCACCTTTGAAACAGGACTTCTATGAGAGTATTTGTGCAGGTAAAGGCTCTGTAGGTGGAAAGGAAGATTTGCGTGTAATCTGGGTCGGGGCACTCTGGGTTCACCAATTCTGTGACAAGACGCTCCAGAGTGGCTGCTTTAAGCCTGCGGACCTTCAGTGTGCGGTACTGCATGAAGCCAAAGGCAGAATCGTTCTCAGCGGCATCAGCTGGGGGTTGGATGGGTTCTCGGTGAAGAGTGACCCCGTAGACGGCCCCGTCTTCCACCTCCTCTCCCCACTCCTGCACTGGGTCCTGGAAAACAGATCATCAGGATAAACAGGTTTAATTTGCAGCAGACTAATGGAAAAATATGCACACATTGAACCTACTGTAAAACTTGATATGATGCCCCATTGCATAGCTATTTAACAAAGACAGTGCCATCATAAAATTCTATTTTGCAGTCCTGATGAAACTGCGGCATGTCATGAGATTTTTAGAAGAAAACAAAAGGCAGAACTGTAGTTTCTGCAGTAAAATGCACTGAAATATAGGTCTTCAACTAAAAAAAAAAAAAAAAACAACAATGCCTGCAAAGCACTGACCTAACATTTCATGTGTCCAGGAGGAAATATACAAAACAGTTCTATGGAAAACACAGGCAAATTGTTATCCAAATTACAAGTCAGGAGGAGTGACTACACATTATCTTCACTGGCTTGAGAAGACAATAGCCTACATTGCATATTGCATTTATGTTCTCAGCAGATGCTTTCTCAACAAAATCGTATAAAACACAGTGTTCAGCTTATCCTATAAGCAAATCCACCAAACATTTTTTTACGGTAACAGTAACACCACTGTTGAACGATGTCCACACAAGAAGCCATTTTCATTTTTTAAGGAAAGAGGAGAAATCATTGTGGAAAAACATAACTATGATACCAAAAATCCTCCTTGGTGGTAAAATGAAACCACAGTTATTTGCATAGCAAATTCCATCCCTGAATGAAAAACAGCTGTGGGCGAATAAAAAACAAAACATATGGGGCTTAAATAAAGACAGACTGTGTGACACACTGGAGTAATTAAGTCCAGTGTTTTCTCTCTCAGAACAAGAAGGGTTGTTGTTGGGTTGATTGTTGACTGATTCAGATGTGACCAGCATTAGATGAACTCATAACAACTCACTTGAGAACATATTAGCATAATGGTATCATCGGTCACTGATTCTTG
Source organism: Rhinichthys klamathensis goyatoka (assembly GCF_029890125.1). Taxonomy (NCBI): domain Eukaryota; kingdom Metazoa; phylum Chordata; class Actinopteri; order Cypriniformes; family Leuciscidae; genus Rhinichthys; species Rhinichthys klamathensis. The sequence continues at coordinate 1,729,797 of NW_026606776.1, forward strand.
AGACACGTGACGGGACGAACATTTACTCATTGAAATCAATAACAGATTGTACTAAAATATTCTTAAAACAAAGTCTATTCGATTTTCTTTTTGATTTTTCAAAATAATGGCATTAGCTATAAAACCACATAAAACTCAATACATTAATTTAATTGTAAACAAAATAATACACTACCATTCAGAAGTGTGAGTTCAGTAAAGAAATTTACTTTTTTTTTATTTTTGCATTAAAATTTCAAAAGTCACAGTAAAGACATTTATGTTACAAAAGTTTTCTATTTTAAAAAATGCTGTTCTTTTGAAGTGGAATCACAGTTTACAGAAAATCATTAAGCAGTACAGCTGTTTTCGACATTAATAATAAATAGAAATGTTTCTTGAGCATCATATCAGCATATTAGAATGACTTCTGAAGGATCATGTGACACTGAAGACTGGAGTAATGATGCTGAGAATTCAGCTTTCACATCACAGAAATAAATTACATTTTAAAATATATTAAAATATAAAAGTTATTTAAATTAATAATATTTCACCAAATGACAGTTTTTACTGTATGTTTTATTTGAAAAAAGACTGATCCCAAACTTTTGAACATAATGTAGGCTATATGAACTATGGCTATATGAAGAAAAAAACATATAGCCATAAAAGAAAACATAAAACATAAAAGAACATAATGTAGGCTATATGAACTATGGCTATATGAAGAAAAAAAATTCGATTTGTAAAAGAAACACTTCTATGACCTGACAAAAGGAGGTGAATCTTAAAAATAAACCTTTTTGTGTATTTTTTCATACATTAGTTCAATAAGGGGACATATAAGATATTGTTACCTAATTTCTTTAAGTAATTAAAAAAAATATTATTAAAATTAATATATTTAGATAATTTCCCTGGGTCTTTATATAAACATCAGGGAAAAAAATCTGTTTTTTTTTATATATGTGTGACATGGAAAATATGTAAGCTGTCACAAGCCAGGTGGTGAACACGTTGAACAGATTTATCCTAAATTATTCTGATGTAGGCCTACATAAAAAAAAAAAAAAAAAGATTTTTCACTTCTGTAAACGGTTTTGTTCTACATTGCTCAGTGGCAATAGCTCTACCAATATCTCAGAATATACTTACTACATAATATGCAAACCACACATTTGGAAAAGGTTGTGCTTCCAAGTAACCCAAGGACAGTCTATTCCTCTAACACATCAATTGTTGTGAAAATCACAAGTGCATTCTTCCCAGAAACTGCAGTCAAGCAAAACAGAGAGCTTTCCAAGCCAAAGCCCGTGTCTCCTTTAAAACTGTGCCATGGAACAAAACACAGGGAATGATGGGAGAGGGGAAGCTGAAACTGTGAAACAAAACACAGGCTACACATCTTCAATCTACAGGTGTGTCTGACTGAGAACAAACACAAAATCTGTTCTATTGTGAGACTCCCGAGGGAAACTTTAACTCCACCGCACCCTCCCCCGAGCCCTCATTATGTCGACAGCTGATTAATCGCTTTCCTAAAGCCAATATCGCATCTAATTGTAAAACCACTTAGTTTTGGTCAGTGACAAGATAAAGAAGTGAGATGTCCAGAGAGAAAGAACAGGAAATACTACATTTTCTACAGCATTCAAGTGAAGAGAACACCGCGGTTGATTCATTCGCGCGAGACACTGTCCAACAACACGCGTTCCCCAGTCTGATGATTAAAGTTATTTCTCTCTAGTCATTCCAGTTTCTTAAAATCACATTCAACAGACTTAATGTCCTCGATAAAATAGCTTAACTGAAAAAAAGGTGACTTACCATTGTGACCTCCCATTTCCCCATGTTCTCAGTTCTCTGTTCTTCAGCCGTACGATCAAGCAGTGTAAGCGTTCCCACTTTCCATTAGCGCAGCAAAAACTTTGGAAACTATATTCCTTAGTCAGCTGGTGTTAAAGTTGACTGTCATTGTGTCTAGAGAGCTGCAGGGAATGAATAACTTTGCGAGGTTCAGGTTTAATCAAAAACTCCAGTGAAGATAAAGTCAACTTACTGTTCATTTCATACCTTTATCATCAATTATAAATAGGCTTTAACTGAAGTCTGTGACCCAAGAAAAGGATTATCATTATTATTATTATTATTATGTCCGAGTTTTATTTTTTAGCTGTCTAAATAGCACACAGTACACCTGTAAGTCGCTTTAAAGTGCTGTGGGTTGGTCTCTACGTAGATAAATGCGTCTAGTATGACGTACGTGCGTTACATGAAGATCAGCGAATCATACTATGGTGAAGGCTTGACTTATGAATATTAATTAGGTTACATGTCCAATCGCATCAGTTTACCAAGCAAATTTGCATAGCTAAATTAATAGTCATAGACGGATTTATAATTTCAAGTGTCTTTATTATGAGAGTTTTGGGAGAATTTGGGCAAAACAAAAAGACAGATTTTGGGGAATTAAACTAAATGTATTCAAAGTTATAAGTAGCAAAATCTAATACATGAATTCAAACATACAATTGCTTATTTTTATTTTTCCCTTTGCAATTTAAAGAGCGGCCCAAAAGTCTGAGACCAAGAGAAAATCCTATGCAATTAATTTTACATCATGTGTGATTGTTTATGTCAAGGTTTAATCTCTAATCCCAAAGTTGTGCTGATCAACTGGCAAATACTGCATCCCGTTTTATCCAGGAATAGTACAAATGACTCAGACAACACTATATGCAGATCCTTAGATGAATAATGGTGAACATCTTATGAGATACCCTTTTACAAACCCCATACGCACAATATCTCAATGAGACAATGAGCAAATTGTCGGTTTCTGGGTACAGTGAGTTCATTAATGTCTTTCTGTTCTCTCTGACGTAGATCTGTGAATTTGCAGTGTCCTACAAAAAGCCCACCCCATATACAACGCAACAATGGGTGACACACACTATACTGAACTCTTATTGACAGACCACAATCATGCTAAAAGTATTTATGCATATCCACTAACAATACCACTCATTAATAAGACAGAAGTCACATGCTGATGTGCGCTGATTCACACACTCCAACAAACAGATCATTACATCATTTAAAAAAAAAAAATTATATTTAAATATTTTGTTTTACCATCCAATTCCATGGTGCAAAACAGTCTGAACACCAGGTTAAATAGCTAACAAACTCGAAAAAAGCTTACATGCCAGCAATGCTAAAATACTTTTAATTTTTGACATGCTTAGTAACATTCTGGTCGGGTAGTAACTTTTAGTTAGCGTGTTGGTGATGGATTGTCAACTGCTGGTATTTTCAAGTAAACTGTATTGAAAGACACTTTGTTAGGACAGCATGTGCTAAGGATTTAAATGTCAACGCCAGTTTAATTTTAACCTATGATCCATGTTGTTTACTACAGTCGACTGATCATGTAAATTATTTCTAACCATTCAGGGTTGAGATGCTACACATAAACCACCGTTGACCCTTACCCATAATTCTGACTGCTCTCAATATTTAAATGTGTACACCAACATTTATGGTAAATTCTTTTCTCGAGTTTCTTATGCTCACCAAGACTGCATTTATTTAATCAAAATAAGTTATATTGTGAAATATTATTACAATTTAAAATACATTTTTTCTATTTGAATATATTTTAAAATGTAATTTATTCCTTTGAATACAAAGATTAATTTTTACTCTTCAGTGTCACATGATCCTTCAGAAATCATTTTAAAATGCTGATTCGTTGCTGAAGAAACATTTCTTATTATTATCAATGTTGAAAACAGTTGTGCTGCTTAATATTTGCATGGAAACCCTTTTGTAATTTTTTTTCAAGATTCTTTGATGAATATAAAAAAACAGCATATATTTGAAATATACACATTTTTTAACATTATAAATGTCATTACTGTCACATTTGATCAATTGCATTCTCGCATGATAAAAGGCATTCATTTCTTGTAATTTTTTTTTACTGACCCCAAAGTTTTGAACGGTTGTGTACATTCAACAAAAGTGAAGCTGACAACAATTTTTCATATCGACAAATATTCATCAAAGGGTTAGAAGGGATGGATATACAGTTGACTGCTTTACGGTTGTTCTGTCCTAGCTCATTTCTAGCCAGCTTTGGATATTTATACAGCAGCAGTTTCTCTGATAAAAGCATGCACTAAATGATTAAAAGCAAATGCAATTGTCAATGGATCACCATCAGCACTGACCTCACAGTGTTCCTCAAGGTCCAAAAGATGGAAGCTCCTGAGCCAAACACCGGGCTCCTCATCCATCTGCACATCCACATGATGCCCAGTCTGGCACAGCAGATGCCTCATTCGTCCCAGTCGTGCCCGCAGACCCTTCTCTCCCCCAGACACCACCAGAGACGACCTCATCCTCCACCAGAATCACACGCCAACTTCCTCCAAGAGCTGCAGACACACGTCAGGCATATTATCCAACTTTTACATGCATTCAGTATGGAGCTTCTATTTGCTGGACTGTGGAACAATCATGGAATAAATCGTTATTTAAAAGTTTATTCACGTGAAACACAGGATGAGCTACTCACAGTGGAAGTTGCTCCTTATCCAACGTCTGTTCGTAGTAGATCACCTCCTAAAAATCCATGTTTGCACTCTGATAAAACCAGGGGATGGGATGCCGTGACCTTCCAGAAAGATCCCTCATGAACTGACGCAGAGACCTGAACACTGATGTCTGCTGCACAAGTGACTACTGAGGAGATTATCTAAACTCTAGTAACCCAGCAATTCTCATCCATCCATCTCTGATTTATCTCAATGCTGACTAACATGAACACACTCACACAATAATCTAATTGTCTGTGTAGCAGCGGCAGTAAATATAATTTGACTACGCCACCCCGAGGTCTAACCCGGGGAACTGTAAGTAACCACCAAGACTTCTATAGAATTAGGCAATCAGGTTCGCGCACTGAACAAACAGAGAAATGGTTCGTACAAAGGAATACAATTTTATTAATCAAATTCACAGCAAAAATAGTAAACACTCTGAAAAGCTGACGTCAGCGTATTCTTAAAACACTACACACTGGGTAAGAATCAATACCACATCACAGCACTCCAATGGGGATCAAATAATTAATCATCAATAAAACACAATAATAAATAACACACAAGGATGTGTGAATCAGTGTCCGGACATAGAGTATATTTCACACACGCACACTCACAATACCGGGCTTGAGGCTTACTGGTGGGCGTCCAGCGACTCGGGCATGAGTATCCAAATAATCCACCCCAAACGCACGTGCACAGCCACACAACCAGCACAGCAACGGTCACACTGTGAAGGGAACCACACTACACACTAAAGAGGGCCCACCACCTCGAGCACGCCGTCCCCACCGTCAGCTCTCAGCGCCGCCACATATAACAAAGACAGAATAAACAAAATTAACGATAAGTCATAATTTCACACCATAAATCAAACTAACAATGATGACAAAGACAAAAAAAAAACAAGAACTTTTCCAGAACGGCAACAAAGAAAATGAGATAGAGGAAAAAAAACAACAGTAATACTTTTAAGTCAAATAAACAAACAAAAACATGGAATAACCATGCACACCAACAACAATGCAGATAAATGAAATACACAAAAAGGCAAATTAAATGACTTTACCAAACAACTATAATACTGGCAAATGAAATAACCAAAGAAACTAATGAAATTACTTTACCAAAACGACTATAGTGCTGGTAAAGGAAATAAACAAAGAAGCAAAATGAAAGTACTTTACAAAACGATTATAATGATGGTAAATGAAATAAACAAAAAGGCAAATTAAATGACTTTACCAAACAACTATAATACTGGCAAATGAAATAACCAAAGAAACAAATGAAATCGCTTTTAGAAAATAAGAACGCACAACCCACTCAAATGATCACATAACAAACACACTCATCCGTTGATACACACATCTGAGGGCAGATACTCAGTCGGCCACACAAGTGGCCTACGATGCAGTTTCCTTGAGCAAAAATGAACTCAGTCCATTAACTTGGACTCGCCGTAAACAAGTTCGACACGTAGGGGGACGTGCAGTAACAGTATTTAAGCAAAGCAGCAGTTGCCCCAAGGCAGGCCGCAAACGCTTCCTTGCTATAGTAGCTATCCCTAAAACACACAATAATGGTTTTATTAAGCTACCGCCCAAATAAGGCAAATACATTACCCAAATGGGGAAAACTTACCTGAGCCACAGCGCGCGACACACACATCTCGCAGGCGAGTCAACAAACAGGCGAGTAACACGTTATTCCGTTCAACTCAATGGAAAATGGGTTAGCCGCAACACAAGGAATTCTATGAAAAATCGGAATCCCACATAAACCACAAGCAAACTAACACAGTACAACATTTGCAATAGACCTCTACATACCTGCAACACCACCAGGAACTGGGTGAACCCAAACAACACAAGCCTACAACGTCACGCACTGCCCTAGAGGGTACGTTTCAAGCTTTAACCTCCTCCTCCTAACATGATTGGCCACCACGGACTCACCACAAGCCAATCACGAACCGGATAGGAAGGACAACAGCCAATGTAACCAAATGGGGAGGAGGGACTGGATTCAACCACAGTCCATCCTGCCACAATCTACCCGGCCTTTTTAAGTCGGCGCCACGACGATGGGCCACCAGAAAGACAAGGCATGTGAACCATTTGTATCAATGAAACAGTACTTTGTCTCCCTAACACACCGATCTTGGGAGATGGTGGAGGTTTGAATGTTGTCCAGCCGTTGACCGGGAGGTCTGACGTGCTCTTACTTCCGTCCCATCGGAGGAGTTAGGCAACACAGCCACTCCAGGGAGTGGAGAGCCACCCACCTCCACTGGAGGGGCTAAAAGGGGCGACGTACTGTGATCGTTATTGGCTGACCCTGTCGCTGGAGACTCAGACGCCAGCCGAGAAGCTGGCCAGCCCTGGATCATCAAGTCATAATCGCCCAGCCATTCCTCCTGCCTGGCTACATGTGAAGTGAGTGGCTGGGCGACAGTTTGGTCAATAAGAGGAGGCATTGGCACATTTTCGCAAACCACCGGTTTCAACAGGGAGCGATGCACATGACGAGCCTTGCTCAGGTCACTTACTGGTGCCACGGTATATACCGTGCCACCCTCCTTCGGTACTCTCAGTACCTGGTGCATTACTGAGCTCCACATGTCATGAATTTTGTGGCGCCCCCTCACACTGAGGTCACGGTGATATACTAACTGGCCCTCCTGTAAAGGTGCCTCGCGAACTCGCTGGTCATGGTTTATCTTACGGCGTGTAGCTGCTGCTTGCAGCCGCTCTCTGGCTCCATGAAAGGCAAGTTGCAACCGAGCCTGATGTTCTCTGACCCATTCGTGAACCGTGACACCAGAGGGCTCAGGGACATTACCTAATAGAAAATCCAACGGCAAACGTGGTTCTTGCCCGAACATCAAGAAGAATGGTGACTCTCCTGTGGCCTGGTGGGGGGTGGTGTTATAACAATACAGGATTTGGGGCAAGCAAGAGTTCCAGTCTCTTTTTTGTGAGACTGGTAAAGTTCGTAACAGGTTGTGCATGGTCCTATTAAAACGCTCGCACTGCCCGTTTCCCGCGGGGTGGTACGGAGTAGTGCGCGTCTTCTGGATTCCATATAAACCACAAAGCTGCTGAATAAGCCCATTTTCAAAACTGCGGCCCTGGTCCGAATGTATTCGGCCAGGGACCCCAAACTTTGAAAACCATTCCCCCACCAGTACCCGTGCCACTGTAGGGGCACGTTGATCGCTAGTCGGGACGGCCAAAGTATACTTGCTAAAAATATCAGTCATTACCAAGACATTCTCCTGCCCACTCCTAGCTGGCTCTAGAGTAGTAAAATCAATTGCCAAGATTTCGTTGGGTCGCCCCGCCAGAAGGTGGCCCATGAAACTCTGTGCAGTAGGATGATTGTCTTTGGCAACCTGACATCTTTCGCACAACTGGCACCAACGTGCCACATCCGAAGCCATACCTGGCCAGAAGCACCGCTGCCGTAAAAGCTCCAGGGTCCTTTCGGTTCCCTGGTGGCCATGCTGCTGATGGGCCTGTGTTAGTACTTCTTTTTGCATGGCCTCGGGCAGCAACAATTGCCATACTATTTCTCCCCCGTCTGAACGGAAGACCTTACGGTAAACCACACCATCCCACTCAACCAAACGATCCCACTGTTTAAGCAGGGCCAGCGTCTGTGGTGAAACCTGTTTGCGCTCTTGAGGGCTGGGTCGTTCCCCCCTCCTCCAAAAGACCAAAGCTTCCTGAATGGTAGGGTCTGCCTGCTGAAAAATAGAAATCTCCGCCGGTGTATGAGCCGGTAGAGCAGAGATGGCCAATTGCGTGACCTTTGTCAACCCGGACTGTAACACCTGTTGCAGTGGTTGAGGGAGAGTAGTGCCCGGGACTATAGCTTCTATGGTTTGGGAGTCTGGTAAATGCAGCCTAGATAGTGCATCTGCATTTTTATTACTCCTCCCCGACCGATATTTGACTTCATAGTCAAATGACGCCAGTTGGCCTAGCCAACGCTGCTCTGTAGCACCAAACTTCGCTGAGGCCAGATGACTCAGTGGGTTGTTGTCTGTATAGACCGTGCATTTGTGACCCAACAGATACTCACGAAACTTTTCTGTCATGGCCCATTTAAGGGCCATGAACTCCAGTTTCATGGAGCTATAGTTCTGCATGTTCCTTTCTGCAGGTCTCAACCCCCGGCTGGCATACGCTATTGGCCTCACTCGGCCCCCTTGCTCCTGTGACAATACTGCACCCAAACCCCCATAGCTCGCATCAACCTCTAAAATAAAAGGTAGTGTAAAATCTGCGTACGCTAATACTGGAGCGGTAGTCAGTTTTGTCTTAAGAGAATCAAAACTGGCCTGACACTCACTAGACCAGATTTGAATGGCTGCCTTCTGTAGCCTTTTTCCTGACCCTACGTTGGCCAGCTCTGCCACTAGCCGATGTAACGGGGCAGCCAGCTTAGCAAAACCTTCGACAAATCGCCTATAATAGCTAGCGAATCCTAAAAAGGACCGTAGCTCAGAGACTGTGGTAGGGGTTGGCCAAGAAGATACCACTTCGATTTTACTGGGGTCAGTGGCCACACCCTGGTTTGAGATTACATGACCCAAATACCGTACCTGCTGCTGGAAAAACGCACACTTCGAGAGCTTCACCTTTAACCCTTCATGCTCCAACCGACTCAACACCACCCCCAGCCTCTCCAGATGTTGCCCAACCGAACCGGAAAAAACCACAATGTCGTCCAAGTAGAGAAGCAACGACTGACACTGTTGGTCACCGAATATCCGTTGCATCAATCGCTGGAAGGTGCTGGGGGCATTGCACAGTCCGAAAGGCATTCGGTTCCACTCAAATAATCCGAAGGGCGTGCAAAAAGCGGTCTTGGACTTATCCTCCTCTCTAACCGGTACCTGGTTGTAGCCACTAGCCAAATCGAGAGTGGAAAACCATTGAGCCCCCGTCAGCGCATCCAACGACTCTTCTATACGTGGAAGAGGAAATGCATCTCTTCTTGTTTTGCTATTTAACTGTCGGTAATCCACGCACATACGGAGACTGCCATCTTTCTTTTTCACTAGAACGATGGGGGAAGCGTATGGACTACAACTTTCTCGAATCACCTGTGTTTCCAGCAGTTGATTAATGTGTTCCTTTACCAACTCATACTCCGATGGGGGTATGCGCCGATAACGTTGTCGCACTGGGGCACTATCTTGAAGGGGGATCTCATGAGCGATTAAGTTAGTACACCCCAGGTCTAATTCATTAACTGAGAAGACATGGGTGTATTTCCTTACCAAGAATCGCACCTGTTCTTGGTCCTCCCTGGACAAGGGGGACAGGTCCAAAGCCTCAATCTGGTCCGGCACCGTAGGGGAGGCTGACTGAGAAAACACAGTAGCGGTGTAGGAGGGCACTTCGGTGACACCCGCTGGTAAGCTAACAATGTGGGCACGTTCTAACCCACCTACAACTGTGCGGGGATAGAGCAGGACATCTGCGGTGCCCACATTGACAACCGGTACGTGGGCAATGCCTCGAATCACTTGAATGAGAGCAGGAGAGACCAACAAACCCGCCGGTAACCCCCCCTCTGGGGGTTCCAATAACACAGTGGCCCCAGAATACTGGGATGAACAAGTAGCAGCCACCAGCTTCATTGTGCCCCCAGGGATTCTACAAGCCCTCCTACCCCGAACCTTTACTTTACCCCTGGCCCCTCCAGACAACTGCAGGCTACTACTATGGCATCGTTGGAAAGCCTGTTGGACAGAAACAGGTGCTTCCGACACTGATGGCAACTCAAATAAAGCCAGACCATAAAGTCCAAAGAGCTCTTGAAAACACTTTTGAATCACATTCATTCCCAAAACGCCGGGTGCTAAAGTATGGGAACTACCTGGTGGATCCTGAACCACCAATACACCACACTGTGGCATCAACTTCCCACAAAGCACCACGTCCATTTCCAAGTACCCAAGGTACGGAATGGCTAAGCCATTGGCCGCCCTAAGCTGCAACCAATGGCAAGAGTGAAGACGCTCCGGACCCCAAGGCTTAAAATGCTGCGAAAAAAAACTCTCTGTGACAGTGGTCACCATTGACCCAGTATCTACCAGGCAAGACACTTTGACCCCTCCCAATATTACCTCGACATATGGACAGGAGGCCATTAACGTTGAAACCTTGGTCAAATTTGAGGAATCACTTATTGAGCCAGAGCTTGCCCCACCGGATGTGTGGCTCTGCAAAACGGTGGGCACTAGTTTTCCGAGGCCGAAGTTGGGCGGGCCTGGCTACCAAAGGGAGGGCCTCGTCCCAGAGAATGGGGTCGAGAAGGGACCCGAACCCCATCACATTCACTAGCAAAATGGCCAGGCTGTTGGCAACGGCGGCATATTAACGGCCCATTACGTGACGAGCGACCACGCATGTCGGGGCGTTGCAAGTGAACAAGATTTTGGGTAAGCTGTTGTAATTGTTCTTGTTGACATCGCAGTTGTTCTTGTTGAAATTTCAACATCTCCTTTATTTCACTCACCTCAGACGGCGGAGGTGTCCGAGGCGGATCATGTGGGCTACCCTGTACCCTATACTGAATGCCAATAGCCGAGGGAACAGAGTGGCTGCGACCCCTCATGCCGCCAGGCAACCCCTCTCGTTCCCACCGCATGGCCTCCCTTCTGACCTCCAGCAAGGTGGCCATAGGCTGCCGCCGCACCATTTGCTTTAACTCACGGCGTAAAGCACCATCAAGAACATATTCGTTAAACTGATCCCTAAGTAGGGCTTCAGCATTTGGCATACCATCAGGTGCCTGACCCTTTACCTTGGCCATGAGACTCATCAGGGCCAAAGAAAATTCTTGAAGGGTTTCGCCTTCCTGCTGTCTCCTTGAAAAAAATGCCTCCTGCAATACTACATACGAATCAGTACAACCATAAAGTTCTCTTAATATGGCAATTATGCGAGCTGGGTCCCTCCGATCAACGCTAGGGCGGTACTTTATCTCGTCACGAGCCTCCCCCTCTAAGTGGTCATAAAGGAAATCGGCTTGATCATTAGCTGCCAAATGCCGTACTCTCATACTTGCTTGTGCCTCCTCAAGCCACTCACTCAGCCGTTGGCCCGATTTCCCACTAAATATGGGACATGTACGTTCTCGCGGGATGAAAACCATCCTCTCTGCTATGGGGACAGCAGCCGCACCATCACTAGCGACATTAACAGCTGGTGGTAGATTAGGTGGTACAGGGGCTACATTGGGATCCTGTGCAACTAAAGCCTGTTGTTGGCGAAGCCTCTCATTATCTACTTTCAGCTGGGCCACTAAGTCCCTCAACTCTTGTAGTTCCTCGTCCATAGCTAGCTCGAATCACCAACCTTACCTGACAGTTACGGGTCCACGTGAGAACAACTGCTGCTTTGCTCAAAAAGAAACGTTATCCAACTGCCCTCAAAACAAAACACAACATTTATCCACAAAACAACAACCAAAAAAAAACAAACAAAAAAAAAACATGTAGGATACACTTCTCTGTTATATTTCAGTCTATCCTGCCGGCTACGCCAAATGTAGCAGCGGCAGTAAATATAATTTGACTACGCCACCCCGAGGTCTAACCCGGGGAACTGTAAGTAACCACCAAGACTTCTATAGAATTAGGCAATCAGGTTCGCGCACTGAACAAACAGAGAAATGGTTCGTACAAAGGAATACAATTTTATTAATCAAATTCACAGCAAAAATAGTAAACACTCTGAAAAGCTGACGTCAGCGTATTCTTAAAACACTACACACTGGGTAAGAATCAATACCACATCACAGCACTCCAATGGGGATCAAATAATTAATCATCAATAAAACACAATAATAAATAACACACAAGGATGTGTGAATCAGTGTCCGGACATAGAGTATATTTCACACACGCACACTCACAATACCGGGCTTGAGGCTTACTGGTGGGCGTCCAGCGACTCGGGCATGAGTATCCAAATAATCCACCCCAAACGCACGTGCACAGCCACACAACCAGCACAGCAACGGTCACACTGTGAAGGGAACCACACTACACACTAAAGAGGGCCCACCACCTCGAGCACGCCGTCCCCACCGTCAGCTCTCAGCGCCGCCACATATAACAAAGACAGAATAAACAAAATTAACGATAAGTCATAATTTCACACCATAAATCAAACTAACAATGATGACAAAGACAAAAAAAAAAACAAGAACTTTTCCAGAACGGCAACAAAGAAAATGAGATAGAGGAAAAAAAACAACAGTAATACTTTTAAGTCAAATAAACAAACAAAAACATGGAATAACCATGCACACCAACAACAATGCAGATAAATGAAATACACAAAAAGGCAAATTAAATGACTTTACCAAACAACTATAATACTGGCAAATGAAATAACCAAAGAAACTAATGAAATTACTTTACCAAAACGACTATAGTGCTGGTAAAGGAAATAAACAAAGAAGCAAAATGAAAGTACTTTACAAAACGATTATAATGATGGTAAATGAAATAAACAAAAAGGCAAATTAAATGACTTTACCAAACAACTATAATACTGGCAAATGAAATAACCAAAGAAACAAATGAAATCGCTTTTAGAAAATAAGAACGCACAACCCACTCAAATGATCACATAACAAACACACTCATCCGTTGATACACACATCTGAGGGCAGATACTCAGTCGGCCACACAAGTGGCCTACGATGCAGTTTCCTTGAGCAAAAATGAACTCAGTCCATTAACTTGGACTCGCCGTAAACAAGTTCGACACGTAGGGGGACGTGCAGTAACAGTATTTAAGCAAAGCAGCAGTTGCCCCAAGGCAGGCCGCAAACGCTTCCTTGCTATAGTAGCTATCCCTAAAACACACAATAATGGTTTTATTAAGCTACCGCCCAAATAAGGCAAATACATTACCCAAATGGGGAAAACTTACCTGAGCCACAGCGCGCGACACACACATCTCGCAGGCGAGTCAACAAACAGGCGAGTAACACGTTATTCCGTTCAACTCAATGGAAAATGGGTTAGCCGCAACACAAGGAATTCTATGAAAAATCGGAATCCCACATAAACCACAAGCAAACTAACACAGTACAACATTTGCAATAGACCTCTACATACCTGCAACACCACCAGGAACTGGGTGAACCCAAACAACACAAGCCTACAACGTCACGCACTGCCCTAGAGGGTACGTTTCAAGCTTTAACCTCCTCCTCCTAACATGATTGGCCACCACGGACTCACCACAAGCCAATCACGAACCGGATAGGAAGGACAACAGCCAATGTAACCAAATGGGGAGGAGGGACTGGATTCAACCACAGTCCATCCTGCCACATCTGCACAGACTAATGGGCTGTCAGCTTGGTTTGTTCCACTCAGTGCATCCTTTTCATTGACACAATCTCTCCTTTTTCTGACATTCTTTTGTTGTACATATTCATTTGCAGTAACAGTACAGTTCAGTGTTCTTGTGTGTATTCTGTAGAAACTGTGAAGTAAATAAACTATTGAAAGTGCACAATGTGAAGCATATAAAATGTAAAATAAATTTTTGCAAGGCAGATGAGACACCAACAAAGGGAGAAGTAAAAGATGGGTGATGACTCCAAAAGATAAAGTGACCACATGTGTTGTGCTCTGCTCTACTAATATCACAACACCGGTGTTAGGTGTTTCTATTAAATCTTGAAGATTTTCTAACTGTTCTGAACGACACTTAATTGTCTTATGACTCAAATATTTACCCGAAGAAAAAACCGTGCATCCCATTAAATGGCGTTTAAATTCAAATACCTGCAGATTTCACCGTGTAAACAAAGAAGCAGGCCTCCTTTTTCCGAATTACAAGCCATACCACCTACTCTTTTAACGTATTTTTTGAACAGCAAGCGCGTGTCCAATAAGCAAAATTCATTGTTGTCTTTACATTTAGCGTGGAAACAATAAATCTTTGACGCTCACGAGGAGTATCGTGCGGTTGCGCGAGGACATGAAACTCGCGCGGTTGCCAGACTGCGAAGTACAATCCAATTTATATACAATTTAGTATAATTTGGTATTATTATTATTATGATATTTTAGTTCCGTCCGAATGTGCCATATCCTAGTAATCAATAAGGACAATGTCAGTAAAGATTACAGCGACTTTTACCTAATGTAGCTGTGTCCTGTATTTGCGAAATGTGCCATTTAGGCTAACAGGAAAATTGTTTGTTTTAATAAATGACTCACATTTCTCTGGAGTCTTATGTGAAGCTCATGCACGAACTATCATCATCAAAACATGCAGAATATCTGAATTACAAATGACTACAATCAGGGTTCGAATTATGATTTCATCTTTGTGGGGGTCTCTTTAAAAAAAGAAAAAAAAAGTAGCCTATAAGCAGGCGTGGTGTGTGTGATAAATAAATTGATTAACACTACACTTCATTCTTTTGAGTCCAACGTTTATTAATACAGGAGTAGAGAAACGAAAATAATAAACCACCTTATATCACCCTCCCTTACGAAATGAAAATATATTTACCAATATATTACTTGAAATATTTTGTAATATATTATTTTCCAATATATTATATATTGGAAATACATGGAATAATATATCAATGATCAATATATTATACAATATATTATATATTCATGTAATATATTGCAATATATTGCAAAATATACAAATGATTGCCGCTTTCCATATATTGCAATATATTGGAAAATATAAATATTAAATCCCATATATGGAAATATATTGCCTAATATATCACATGATATTTTCCAATATACTGCAATATATTATTGTTTCGTAAGGGGCTGTTGCTAGGCTATGACTTTGTTGTCATCATGGCAAAGAATGGGCTCTTCAAAGTGGTATCCTTTGGTATTTAATTCACAAGCAGCAACCGTGGTATAACATGACAAAAAATACGCCCATGCATGGTGAAATAATGTGAAAAGTCAGAAAGGAGGATAATTCCACTTAAAGGGATACTCCACTTTTTTTGGAAATAGGCTCATTTTACAACTCCCCCAGAGTTAAACCGTTGAGTTTTACCGTTTTTGAATCCATTCAGCCGATCTCCGGTTCTGGCGGTACCACTTTTAGCATAGCTTAGCATACATCATTGGAGTGGACAAGACCATTAGCATTTCTAAAAAAAAATAAAAAAAAATAACCAAAGAGTTTCGATATTTTTCCTATTTAAAACTTGACTCTTCTGTAGTTACATCTTGCACTAAGACCGACGGAAAATGTAAAGTTGTGATTTTCTAGGCTGGTATGGCTAGGAACTATACTCTCATTCCTGCGTAATAATCAAGAAACTTCACTGCCGTACCATGAGTACAGCAGGCGTAATGATATGACGCAGCGCCTGAAAATAGTTCCGTTGTGTTGACGGAAGGTAGCCTATTTTCAGGCGCTGCGTCATATCATTACGCCGTTGGTCTTAGTGCACGATGTAACTACAGAAGAGTCAAGTTTTAAATAGGAAAAATATCGAAACTCTTTGGTCATTTTATTTTTTAGAAATGCTAATGGTCTTGTCCACTTCAATGATGTATGCTAAGCTATGCTAAAAGTGCTACCGCCAGAACCGGAGATCGGCTGAATGGATTCAAAAACGGTAAAACTCAACAGTTTAACTCTGGGGGAGTTGTAAAAGGAGCCCATTTCCAAAAAAGTGGAGTATCCCTTTAACACACACATACTGTCAAGAACAGGGCAAGATCATACAAACCAAATTTTAGAACATCTTCCCCTAGTCTAGTCTCATTCGGTAAAATCCTTATCATGTATTTTAATAATAAGATCATTTAATTAGTATTTTTCATAGACCATCATATAGCCTATTGTGTTTCCCACAGTATATTTGTGGGTGGAGTTCGGTAGGCTACCTCTAGGGGGGTCTGGGGGCATGCCCCCCCAGGAAGAAAATTTTGTACATTTTAAAGATAAATTCATTAATCTGGTGCACTTTGAGTCACCCGAATCCGCTGTTAAAAATCCAACCCCCCAAACCTATGATATTCTTTGATTTAGATATCTGAATGCCCTGATATGTTTTCCTTGCTTGGTTTTCTCTAAAGAGAATTACGTTGTTGAAAACGAAAGTAAAAGAGTGACGCTCATTGTGTTTTACCATTCGAGAGTTCCGTGTCTTTATTCAAATCAACACATTATAATGATTTATCTGTCATTCACCCTCAAAAATGTAATTTTTTTATTATTTGGCTCGCAGATTATGATCCGCGCAGCATATCGCCAAACTATACGGTTTGAGAATGGGCACAGGCCGGGAACCCGCAACAGAACCGTCACGGTGGATAAAGTGTATCTGCATGTGACTGTCTATCCGAGTTTTGTCGAGAGCCAGAGGCGGCTGCCTCGTACTTCTATATGCAGGAAATTGATTGGGACTAGTAGCGTCCCCCAAAATAATTTTTTTGCTAGTAGGCTACTTATTTTCTGAAACCTAAAATAAACATTATGTGGTTGAAAACACTGAATAGTTGTGATATATGACAGCACTGAGCGCGTCCGTCTCTGGCTCAGCGCCAGCCAACGCGCAAAAGCACGTTTGAATTTAGCAGTTGATCACGTGATGCACCGACCGTTCTAATCACACCGGTGTGATCGTACGCTCCAGGGACCCGCCAAGACTGATCACACCGGTACGTGCGAAAGGGTTAATAAATATGCCTCGATATATTGAAGGAAAAAGTGCTTTATTTGTAATTTAAAATGATGGTGCTGATGATTTTTAGAGCCCCCACAGGTGTATGATTTTACTGCTTTCATGGGAGCTCATCCTCTCTCTATGGGAGCTCAGCTCCCACTGGCTCCCACGTAATTCGAACCATGAGTCTACAATACAATAACAGGCTGTGATTGCACGGCATCATTTCATATTTGATAGTTTACATAACCCTATTGTCTTAGGAGAGATAGAACAGAAAACGAATTGGCTGACAGTCAAATCAGAAATAAACCAGCAGTGATTTCATTTGTGGCGTTAAACTCTAATTTACAACTGTGAATAAAGATTAATTAATGCTGATAATTAGCCGAAATAGAGGCACAATGGGATGATAAAAACCAAGACATGCACAGAAAAGAACCCTGGATTATAACTTTATTATCTCTTAAGTGCATGCTTCAGCTCTGAGGCCTAATGAAATACACACACACACACACACACACACCCTCTTATACCTTGGTGTACCTCAGCCAGTCACACTGTTTTCTGCTTCAGTGCTTCCAGTGTTATATAACAAGGTCAGGAAAGGACTTTACAATCAAATAGACAGGGAACCTGACCTGTACATGGAAATGTTGCAGGAATTTCATTGATTCACTGTATTAATACTACCTTAAAAATCTCTGTGATCATGTTTTGTTATGAAACAATTCTCAAAAGAGGAAACAATATTATGCCAACAAAGAATCCTCTGAATATCTCTGTTATGAAGACATCCACGATTTGAGAGTAAGTACAATATTGATGTCAAATCATTGATCAAATCCAGGTATTTTCAAGAGCGTAAATAGAGAACCCAAGGTCTTCATTTTCTTGCGGATTTATATATTTTTTAAATTACTGATCACTTTAGATTAATTTTACACTATACACTACTACTCAAAACTTTGGGGTCAGTAAGATTTCTTAAATGTTTTAGAAAGACTCTTATGCTCACCAAGGCTGCTGCATTTATTTAATCAAAAACCCAATAAAACAACATTGTGAAAATTACTACAATATAAAGTAATTGTTTTCTTTTTGAATCTATTTTAAAATTTAATTTATTCCTATGATCAAAGCTGAGTTTTCAGCATCATTAGTGTCACATGATTCTTCAGGAATCATTCTAATATGCTGATTTAGTGCTGAAGAAGCATTTCTTATTATTATTATCAATGGTAAAAACAGTTATTTGCTATTTAGTTTTTTGTGGAAGCAGTGATAATTTTTTTTTTATGAATAGAAAGTTCAAAAGAACAGCATTCTTTTGTAACATTAAAAACATCACTGATGGTGTGCATGTATGCAATCAATTCAAGCAACAATCAAGGGATCCACAGGACATTTTTCAAATTCTGTGCTTAGATTGTATCTCGGCTTTATCTTCAAAACAGGTGTCACATGTGTCATGTGAGAACTGAGATCATGAGGTGTCACGTTTGAGTCTTCTGGCATGCAAGCAATCATGCACAAACAACTCAAGCAGCTAATACATTTACAGTATTGAAATCAAACTACATCAACTGAGTAATTCATTTATTTTCCAAAGCATTAATGCTTTATCTCCCTTCAGACATACAGAAGGGAGATAAAGCTACAGCTGATCATGTTTTAAACTCTGTCAAATGTTGATGAACACTCCGGTGTCTGGATCAGATCAGAGTTTGCCCTTCCTCTTTTTAATGCGAGTCTTCCTCTTGGTGTTTGTGTCAATGATTGACTGCGACTGGTGCTTCAGAGTGAGACGGGTGATGACATCACCCTCATCATCGCCACTGTCGTCCTCATCTGTTGACAGAAAAGACATGCAAGTGTGTAAGGTGTGTGTCAGGTCTGTCTGCTAAACGTAATAGTTCTGCTATTGTTCCCTGTACATATGGATCAACAGCATTTATAGTTCCCATGTACCAGTGTACACAGTGTACAGATTGAGTAATGGAACTAAATCAGAAGAGCCCAGGTGAACATCTTGATAAGAGGGAGCTTTTGAACAGTGTACATCAAAAAACACATGGCCGTTCCAGGTCAAGAGCTTTCCAAGTTCACAAACCAGTGATCACTGGTGCAAAATGGAAATCAGTGTGCCCAAGATAAAGAAGTATAATGGGAAAAAAAGTTTTAAACATAAAGTATGCCAAGTTCTTAGATATACTGTATATGTAATCTTTGTATCCATGTTGATTTCATATGGCTTGTATGTTCAACAAGAAGTTTAAATTTAACAAATGTCATGTGGTGTAACCATCAAGTAAAAACTAATAGCATATTTTCTTTATACTTTGATGAATGATAAAATATATTATTCAAGCTAAAAATAATGTTATAAAATATCATTAAGTAGGATTTTTTTATTGAGGAGTTTTTTAAACCATATAAATACCCTGAAATGTGTGACTTCACGCCCCAAAAAGCTTAATTCAGATATAGGATACATGTATGGAAGCCCATTTCCGCCATAAAGCAATAATTATGAGATAAGAAGTCAATTATGGCATAAAAAATTTAAATTATTAGGAAAAGTCATAAATATTACAAAAAGTCAAAATTATGACATAAAAGGTCAATTATGGCATAAAAAATGTAAATGATCAGGAAAAGTCATAATTGCAAAAAGTTTAAATTAAAATATAAAAAGATGAAATTAAAACAAAAAGTTATAGAAAAAAAATCATAATTGTGACAAAACATTCAGAATTTTTATCTCATAATTATGACTTGGTATTTCACCAAAGCATGATTATTTTCTTATGTGGCAGAAATGAGATTCCATGGTGATGTGAGCTAGTGTCTCACCATCAAAAGAGTCCTGTTTCTGGGCCTCATGCAACTGAATGCGCGTGTTGTACTGGGGTAGTTTTCCTGCTATCCTGGCAGGGAACTGCAAAGAGGCATGAAATAAACAACATATTAGTAATATTAGTAAACGTTATTTTACAACTTCCAAAAAAGTAAAATATGACATATATTCCTAAAGTAAACAAAACAGTCAATGTTTCACTAGTTACACATCTTCAACAAGCCCAAATACAATAACAGCAACTTGACTAATCATTGTTCCTCACCTCCTCTTCCTCCATCTCCTTCAGGATGGTTGCCAGATCTTTGCCCTGTAGTTCCTCCTTTAGTAGCATCAGTTTCTGCTCGGCCTCAGACATCAGCTGCAGTGTTTGTTCTTCTGAGTCTGGAGGCAGCTGTGGTGTCGGACCCTTTATCTGCCAGAGACACGAGACATACTCAGATATTTCTAATCTCTGCTCAGCTACACACATTTCATGCATGCATCGTTTGAATGTAAAAACGTTTCCTTAATCACTAACTACATAGAATACATCCCTGGACACTTTTTAATGAATAATTATTATGCAGTTTCTACTCAATTTTACAAAAAAACAAACAAAAAACATTCTAATACACTACTGTTCAACATTTTAGGATCAGTTTTTTTAAGAAATTTTTTTTTTGTGAAAAAAGTTAAAGACATTTTTAATGTTACGAAAGATTTCTATTCCAAATGAATGCTGTTGTTTTTAATTGTCTATTTATCAAAAATCTTGGTTTCCACACAAATATTGAGCAGCACAACTGTTTTCAAAATTGATAATAATAAGAAATGTTTCTTTAGCACCAATCAAGCATATTAGAATGATTTCTGAAGGATCATGTGACACTGATGACTGGAGTAATGATGATGCTGAAAATGCAGCTTTTCCATCACAGGAATGAATTACATTTTAAAATATATTCAAATAGAAAACATGTATTTTAAATTGTAAAAATATTTCACATTACTGTTTTACTGTATTTTTGATCAAATAAATGCAGCCTGAGTATGCAGTACTGATGTACTATGAAACATACTGTAACTTTCAGAATTCCCATACAAGAATTAAAATCGACATTTATTAAACTGCAACTATATGTAGCATTAATGCTCATTTGACATGCAAATAGGTTAGCCAATCATATCAGAGGGCAGTTACATAGACGTCTTAAATGTACTGTGGCAAAAACAGTCTGTTTAATTTAAAGGTCAGAGAGATGAAGGGAAAGGTCAACTAAATTGCAAACAAGAAACCTTGACTAACATTATAAATGGACCTCAGGGAAGAAAATAAAGTTTGAAACGACATCTTTAAATTTTAGGAAACTATGCAGAAACCTCAAGTTCCTCAAAACACAAAAACACATTCCTATTATTAAAGGGTTAGTTCACCCAAAAATGAAAATTTTGTCATTAATTACTCACCCTCATGTCGTTCCAAACCCGTAAGACTTTCGTTCCTCTTCGGAACACAAATTAAGATTTTTTTCTTAAGCGACGAGAATTTGCGCCAAAAAAACAAAATATCGACTTTATTCAGTCATCTCTTCTTTTCTGTATCAGTCTCCGACGTGCATTCACGAGAGCACCACGACGAGCTGGCGTTCTGACATCTGACCTACAAGCAGAGGAAGACGCACGCGAGGTCACGCATGCGTCGAGGTGCTCTCGTGAACGCACGTCGGAGACTGATACAGAAGAGAAGAGATGACTGAATAAAGTCGATATTTTGTTTTTTTTGGCGCACAAAAAGTATTCTCGTCGCTTCATAAAATTGAGGTTGAACCACTGTAGTCACATGGACTATTTTAACAATGTATTTCCTACCTTTTTGGGCCTTCAAAGTGTTAATTAAATAGCTATCAATGGAGCCCCTCCTGAGCCACCGGATTTCATCAAAAATATTTTAATTTGTGTTCCGAAGATGAACGAAGGCCTTACGGGTTTGGAACGACATGAGGTTGAGTAATTAATGACAGAATTTTCATTTTTGGGTGAACTAACCCTTTAACCGGGTTGCCGAAAAGCAATGTTTTGTGGAGTGTTTAGGCCTGGTGTCACAGACAGGATTTAGATTAAGCCAGGATTAGGCCTTAGTTCAATCAGGACATTTAAGTAGGTTTTATAAACATGCCTTAGAAAAAAAAAAATTTCTGTTGTGCATCTTGAGACAAAACAATGTCACTGACATATTTTAAGATATTAAAACAGTTCAGTTAAAACAGCTCAAACATGTATTTTAGTCTGGGACTCGGCTTAAGCCTTGTCCGCGAAAGCAGGGGGTTTATGTATTTGACAAGATTCATTTGTACCAGTGGTATGTGCTGTAGTTTGTCACTGAGCTGCTGCACTCCTGCTTTGACAGTGTTTAGTGTATGTGTGAGTCTGTCCAGACGATCTTTAACTGCATCACGGCGCAGCTGCTCCTGCTGCAGCTGACGCTCACAATCCTGCAGCATCTGTTGGCTGCTAAACAACCAAACACACGCACAGAAGAGAATTAGAGAGCTGACCGTGAACAATAACGTTATGTTATTATTCAGTCACAATAACAGAGCATGTGAAGTGATATCAGCACTATTCATACAGCCTACAATGTCTGCTCTCACCTTGAGAGTTCAGTTTCTCGTGAGTATTTCATATCCTGAAGCTGAGTTTGCAGTGTGTTCCTCTCTTCCTTCAGCTGAAGCAGCATTCTCTCATTTTCTACCTTCATCTTCTCCAGATGTTCCTGTGTTTCTCCCTGAGAGATAAACCTGTCCACTATTTCCTATTACAAGAGAAATCCGGAATAAACATTGCTTAACACAAGAACAGAATTAACATTGCTTAACAAGGAGTAATCTATATACACTGGAAACAATTGAATGTTGTCTGTCCTCACCCGTGAGTCTGTGACTCCAGTGGCCTCTTTGATTTGGTGGAAAGCTTCTTCAAAAGTAGAGATGGCTTCCACTTCTTCTACTGCGTTGGCACTGCGCTGGGCCTCGCTGCTCAGCTCATCGGGGTGCATGGCCGCCCACTGGGGCTAGACGTGACAGACGGAGGGGAGATGGCTGAATAAACTCCACAAAATCATTCTAAGATACCTAGTTTTGGCCAAGCGGAGAAGGCTTAGTGAAAAGAACGGCCTAAAATAAACGTTGAGAAAGATACACTACCGGTCAAAAGTTCAGTATACTTAAAACATTTGTTTTATGTTTTTGAAAGATGCCTCTTATGCTCACCAAGGCTGCCTTTATTAGATAAAAAATACAGTAAAAACAGGAATATTTATTAATATATTTCACAATATTACTGTATTTCTCATCAAACAAATGCAGCTTTGGTGAGCATAAGAGACTTTACAAAATCGTAATTATTCCAAGCCTTTAAACCGGTAGTGTATATACTTGTAAATAGTTGAATTGTCTATTTTATTTTTATTTGTGTGTTGTGAGCTTTGCAGCATGCTAACACCAAGCTCTATTAGCATCAATTGCGAGTCCAGTCTCCTGTGCACTTCACATGAGAAGTGCTATTAGTATGACGCATATTTTTATGCTTATTAGAGTATTGCATTGTTAGCTGATGTGTGATGGAGGAGGATGCTCACTCTTCTCTTCATCCTCTCTGCCTGAGCAATCCTCTCCTCCGCCTGCTTCTTGTAGCGGGAGAGGATTTTCTCTCGCTCTCTGCGCTCTCTGTACACCTGCTCCTCCTGAAGCTGCAGCTCAGCCTGGACACACACACACACACACACATCTTAATGAAATGAGGCATTTATATAGCGCTTTATTATGTACTACTGTACACCCAAAGCACTCTACAATCAGATCAGGTGGTCTCCCCCCTCAACCACCACCAGTGTGCAGCATCCACTGTCAGAACAATGGCGCCAGTACGCTCACCACACACCAGCTACAGGTGGAGAGGAGAGAGAGTGATAAAGCCAACTAAAAGCATGAGGATTCTTATTAGTAGTAGGCCATGATTGATAAAAGCCAATGGAGGGAATTTGGGCAGGACACCGGAGTTACACCCCTACTCTTTACGAGAAGCATTACTTGCACAACCTTTACCATGGCACACCTACACATATGCTTGCTTTATTATCTCATTACATTTTTTTTTATCATTTATTAAATGCTTTGTCTTTACCTTGGCTGCATCCTTTGACAAGTGAGCGTCACTGTTCATGACCTGCAGTTCTTTGAGCACTTGTGTCTGCCGGTGGATCTCTGCCTCCATCCTGTCCAGCTGTGGCTGAAATGTAAGACTGTCTTCCTGAAGAAACAAATAAGAGGATAATCATAAATGTTTCTTTACCATGCTGTTCAAAAGATTGAGGTCGCAAAGAGTTTTAATCTTAAAGCGATTGTTCACCCAAAAAATGAAAATTCTGTCATCATTTAGTCACCCTCATGTGGTTCCAAACCCATCTTTGGAACACAAATGAAGATATTTTTCTGTCCCTCCATTGACAGCCTATGCAACTACCACTTTCAAGCCCCAGAAAGGTAGTAAAGACATCATTAAAGTAATCCATGTGTCTCCAGTGGTTTATCCTCAACTTAATGAAGCGACACGAGTGCTTTGTTTGTGCAAAAAAACACAATTTACCCCTTTATTTACAAACTATTAATCTCCATTGCGCGTTCACGAGAGCACCATGGCGCATGTGTGTTGTGTTGAGGAAAAAGCAGACGTTGTTGCATGAACGCATGCTGGAGACTAATATTTTGTAAATAAGGTGGTAAATTATGTTGGGTTTTTTTGCGCAAACAAAGCACTCTTTAAAATTTTTAATAGATTACTTTAATGATGTCTTTACTACCTTTCTGGGGCTTGAAAGTGATAGTTGTGTAGCTGTCAATGGAGGGACAGAAAGCTCTCAGATTTCATAAAAAGATCTTCATTTGTGTTCCGAAGATAAAGAGTAATTAATGACAGAATTTTCATTTTTGGTTGATCTAACCCTTTAATGAAAGAAGTCTCTTATGCTCACCTGTACAATTTAAAAGAACTGTTTTCTATTTTAATCTATTTTATAATGTAATTTTTTCCTGTGATCAAAGCTGAATTTTCAGCAGCCATTCAGTGTCACATGATCCTTCCAAAATCATACTAATATGCTGATTTGGTGCTTAAGAAACATTTCTCATTATTATAAGAAAAAGAATATCTTTTGAATGGTTGTGTATGAGTGTCATTGGATACATTGAATTGCTTTAATTCCCCCCATCACATATATGGGGTATCATGCTTTATAATACACATCTGTGTGGGTTTATGTGTGTGCTGTGTCAGTCTGTACATGAATCCAGTTCATCATCTGTTTCTTTCTCAGATACCTGTAGGTGGTCCTTCAGTTTGAGGTATCCTCGCATTATGTGCTCTGCTTCATGATATTTCAGCTGCGTTTTCTCCAATCGGTTTTCCAGAATGCGCAATTTCTATACAACAAGCACATAAGTTCATTCATTTTCTTGCTTAAACTAACATATTTAATTGTGCTCATCAATACAGGGTGGGTAAACACTCTGCGTACCACTAATCATGACATAGGGGAAGACGAAAGACTTGAGAGAAGGAAGAAGAGAATTTACACAGGAAGAATGACCACTTAGGGAAACTTATTGGCAGAGTTCCCTTCTTTACTGTAATTCTCATTATGGTATGCAAAAAAATCTTATTCTCGCAAATTGTTTAGATTGTATAATAATAATAGTAATAATAAAACATTGTGGGCATGGTTTTGGACAGGATCATTTTCAGGTTTTTTTTGTGTAAATTACAGTAAGGAGAAATTGGGACAAAAATGATTTGACTGGAAAAAAGGCTTAATTTTCTTACTGCTTTTTTTCCTTTTGATTTTAGGAGGAAACCTGGACGACTCTTAAATTGTAAGATTCACCAGTGTTCATCCAAAATGCACAGAAAAAAAAGACAATTTCTACCTTTTCCTCCTCCTCTAGCTTCTGGTTGTCAGGCAGAGGGCTTCTGCTCTGTGGCTTCATGCTCTCTGGCTTCATGCTCTGGTACTGGAGCTTCAATTCCTCGAAACGCTGCCTCTGTGTCTGAGTGGTGTGTTTCATAGCATTCAGCTTCTTGATTTTATCACACACCTCCTTCTCCAGCACCGTCCGAGCTGACTGGACAACAAAAATTTCTGTCAACCACAAATTATGTGCAGGTGATTCTGTAACCACGAGCAATTTGACTGGATAGTACAAGTAAAAGAAGTGAATTTTTTTTTTAAATAACTGATATAAAGGTTAATTTAATCCCACCTTACAGGACATGTTCCTGAATGATGCTTTCTCCATCCCACGACCTTGAAAAACATCCTTGATTGCTTGTTCATCTCCCTGGACAACCATGACCAATATATGCATCAAATACACCTAACGTTACTTAAATTGTATGGTTATGTTTTAACATTGCATATGTGTGTGTGTGTGTTCATAATTCTGACCTCAGCCAGTTTCTTGTGCAGGTTTTTATTGTCATGTCTTAGCTGAGAGATGGTTTCTCTGTTCTTCTTGATGGCAGACTGAGAGCTTTCGAAATACGCGCTTCTGTCTCCCTCTAGTGGACAGAGAGAGAAAAACATTCAGCGGCCATGTGAAGTTGGGTGTAAATGTCATGTCATGCAATATTAACTTTCTGTAGACCATTTTATTGAGCTCTTTATTCAATTTAAAAGTAATATAAATGTATTAAACAGCTATAGAAGCAACTTTGCTATATAATAACTCCAGGCTGACATTAACGTTACAACACAACATGCCATCCATGAGAATAATAAGAACAATAATAAGAAAACAATTGAAATACTTATTACTCCACTACTTCCACAATATTACTGAATATTTAAGCAGGTTTTAAGTTAACGTTAACTGTTTCAGCTTAATTGGCGAAATGTAATAAAAAAAACTTACCCAGAAGTTGAATTTTTCTTTGGAGCTCCGAAATTTGATTATGGATAGGGTGCTTGATGCCCCCTGAGACATACGTGCCAGGCATTTTTATGAATATGTATTATTTTGAGGTTTAATTGTGAATTTCTGTCTCTACCGCCGTGCCAACAGCCTCTTCGTTTGTGTCTGAAACTCGTTGCTTAGCAACAGAACCACAGTGTTGGCTCATGAATATGAATTAAGTTACGTACCTTTACGCTCGAGAAAGAGGACATTACGTGCGTGAGCTAATTAATGTTTATTCATTTCTCAACCAGATCACATCACAGAATTATTTAATATTTACACTCCGAAACAAGTACAAGTACAAACTGAAAAATGGCTACGTCACATGGACGCATTCAAAAACACTGCAGAAAACTTTTTATTGTGATAAAACGAGTGGCTTCCATTATATTAAAAAACAAATTAAACGTTGTCAGATAGCTATAGCCAATGGTTATCATTATTGTAACGAAATATCACAATTTTAAACACAAACACTGTCGTCTGAAGTTACTCAGTAACACATAATTAGATATTCAAAAAGTAATAGTTGTTAATAGTCTAATAAAGCATAATACTGTATATACAAATGACAACAAAAAATACACAATAATCTGTAATTAGCAAAAACGAAATGAATAGATTTGTAACACTTTTGGCTGTAATGACATGGCATCATTTACTGGTGCCTGAGCACCAGTAAATTGGCAAATTGGTAAATTGACCATTGGCAAATGGTCTCTCTATTTTTCTCTCCCTACAAAATTCTTTCTATCAATTTTTTTTATCTTGTCCTAATCCACTGTTTTCAACCCCTCATTGGACTTCTTGAGGATGGACAGCAGACTCTCTGGCATGAAGTAAGGTCTGTCCACTGTGCCATCATTGCGTTCAAGATCCTCCACTGTTGGAACAATTTAGGTTGAGACAAACAATAGCATGATCTTAACATGAAACATTTGCCAAATAGTATAAACGCGAACAATAGAAGCATCACCTTGGGAGCAAAGAAAGGCTTGAGATCTCAACAAAGAGAGTTCAGTTTATTAAAGCACTGGGATCACATTAACAACATGCAAAGATTGAGAAAAGTGAAGCACAGAGGTAGAAAAAGAGGCAATAGAGCGGCAAACAGCGACAAATATCAGGCATTGAAAAGGTTGCAATCTGTCGATACAATAACCAGAGCAGACCAAAATATAGGGCAATACACTTTTTTTTTCTTTGATTGTTTTGTTTTTAAGTTCACTTACTTTCGGTGCATTTTCATGTTCTGTTACACTGCACCATTTAATGACCACATTAGGCATATCATTTTCACATTTTTCAGATACATTTCCACAAATTCTTACAAAATGACATTTTGGTCTTGGCTGGTATGACTGTAAACAGATGTGTTTTTTTTTTTTTGTAGTTGTTGCTGTAAACATAGCGATACTGCAAAGTCTTTTTGCATTCTTCAAAATGATTAAGACATTGATAAGTAACAATAATTAGGCACAAGTCGAGCACCTACATTACACTTTTACATGTCCTTATATTAAAACGTTCTACATATATCACAAACACAGTCACATTCTACAAGCGCTATGTAGGCATATCTAATGGGGTTTAGGTCCACGTAAACAATTGTCATCCGTTCAATCAGCTCATACGTTGAGTAAAAGACTGTTTCTGTCCTATTTGTGTCATGCCGTCCATTATGACCAGTGATTATTAATTAAGAGACAGTTCTCAAAATCGATTGATTGAGTAAACATTATGACTCAAACGAAGGAGGTACTTTCATTTGTATACTAATGGCTTGCTAAAGCCACCAAAGTGCACTAGTTCCCAAATTAGTAGGCTTCTCTGAAACCCCACCTTCAATGAGACTCATTGCACAACTACTCCTGAGGGGTGAGCAGGGTCTCGCTCTCTTGAGGTCCGTTTTCTTGAGGCTTCGGTTCCTCTGGTTCTTGTTCTTGTAAGTTCTCGGCCTGTGGTGCTTCTGCTTGAGGTTGGGCCGCCTGCTCCTCCTTGTCGTCACCGTCCAACTCTTGGGGTCCATTTTGCTGTGGGGTCACTTGTGGAGGTTCAGGCTCTTGTGTTGTAACCTGCTCTTCGGGTTTCTCCTCGGCGGCTACGGGTGCCTCTGGAGGATGTGTTTCTTGGGGAGGCTCTTCAATGTGCGTCTCTTGATTTAGTGGCGTCTCTTCTTCTTGCTCCTGCTTAAGAACTACCTGCTCTTTGAGCTGCACCTCTCCATTCTCCTGCAGCGGGATTTCCTCTTCGGCTTGCACATGTATGACTGGTATCTCGGCATGGTCTGTCTCCTCTGCGCTTTTTTCTATAGACAAAATCTGGTGCAGCTCAGGGGACATGAAAAACGGCTTGTCCGAAGAACCGTCATTTCTCTCCAGGTCTTCGCCTTGAGTTTGTGTTTGTATGTGATAATGATATTTTTAAATGTTAGTGTTTTGAGAGTGCACGTAGCAGAAAGGAGCACAAGGACACATGATTGGACAAAATCATGTGGAAGAGAGAAAAACAGAGAGAAAGAAAGGAAATGGTTAGAGATAAAGCAAGCCAAAAGCCCCTGTAAGCATTTGTGATATGCAGATATGTCAACAGTGGGTCCCGGAAGTAAAAGTCCCAGTCATTTTCTCCATACAGAAAGATCAACCGAGAGCTCTGAGGTTGTGAAGCAACGATATGTGCTTCTGTAGAAGCCATAATGTGATTTCAACCTTCAAAAAATGTGTTTAATAGCCAATTTCATAAATAAGAATTACAAAAATGCTAAGCAGTGATTGCCCGCTCCTATAAAGCATTGTGGATGACAACATTGGGTCTCTCTACACTCTCAAAAAACTGTATACTGTATTTTCTGAATCACTTGCAACTTTTACAATGCTTCGTGGGATGCATTGTTCATTCCCTCATAAATACATTTTAAGTCGGTATGAAACAGAAGTTACGATAGTCTTTTATTCCCTATTTTGGTGTATATCCGAGTGAAACAGCTTCTCGAACAAGAAAAAAACGTCAGGACTTGATTTTGTCCATCGAGAATTGTTTGGATGGTTGTTGTTTGCTATTGGTCGATCTCGCGTGAGTGACAGGTTGTCCCGCCCTCACGCCAGTAAACACATCATCAGAAAAGAGAAGAGATGTCGTTACAAGAGGGAGGGGGAGTTATTTTGATTAAAGATCATGAAATAAAAAAAATTATAAAAATGATCTAAATCTATAAAAGTGATTATAGAGAAAATGAATGGGATTCTGGTGGGTGGGCACTGTTGCTCTCTATTGCACTGGAGGAAAGAACAACAGTTAAAAGAAAGGAAAGAGTGCAGTTTGAGTGCTGCTAATGCATTTAGTTGTAGATAACAATGAAAGTTCAACATCTTATTTCTCAACACCCAATAAAAGTCTAACACAACAGCTGCTATTTATCAGAACCGTTGTTCTGTTACGCAGACAAAACATTGACAACTTGTTAGATTTGTTCATTACGTATTATCTCGTGAAATAAATAACACTTACAGAAACACAGGAAGAGTGTGTCCACACACATGGCATAAACGCTGAAAAAGCCATGAGCAATCAGATACGAGCCAAACACCACAGTCTGTAAATGAAGGGAGATGTAATTAAAACGCAGTCTGGAAATATTCAATTCTGGTATTGCAAATGGACAATCTGGTATTGCTTTCAACTCACGATCACTTACCAATATAGGCACCCAGTAATAATTAAGGGACGGAGCAACGTCCTCCGCAACCTTAAACTTGCCCGTGAAAAAGAAGAATGAACAAATTCCTAAAAAAAGAGAAGAAACAGCATGCTGTGTTATATTGGTAAATTGGAATATGAGAAGTCAGTTCCAACCAAATAACCTCTGAATTCACGTGACATCTGTGTCAGTCTGTGAGCAAATCACTCACCCACAATTCCAACGATAAGGAGTTTGCCCAAAAATAAGAGGAAGTCTGTCACTTTGTCAAGAACTACCACACTAGAAAACAAGTCAAGTAAAGAGATTCAACTCCGGACTGTTTCATCTGTTTATTCCCACAAAACCTCGACTAAAAGATTTAGATTTAAATAACACTCACCGGACAATGTTCCTCATCAGGAGGAAGAATGCATCCTTGGCAGATGTACAGAAATTTTTACCATATATTGCCACCTGAAAAGACAAAATGCCTCAAAGTAACTCTGCTTTGGTTTCAGCAATTGTGTTTGAGCAATATAACACTAAACATGCACTACTGATGCTCCCTAGCCAGAAACAATGCACAAAAGAGAGAAAGAGTACCATGATATAGGCATTTCTGTTCAGGAACTTGATGAATTTCTCCAGACACCAAAAGCAGCACTTTAGGCAACTGAGCAGGAATTTTGCACACTTATTCTGGGCACCTGAAGGAAGCAAATCACACAATCAAGACTTAAACGCATATAACAGACAGAATACAATGTCAGCCTTTATTTGCTCTCATGTCCAAACCTGTACGACGGTTTTTCTTTATTTAAAAGAAAAAAATTGATTTTTCATGTTGCTCTTTTTCAAACAACAAAACCATAAATTGACCAGTGGTTGCCAAGTGTAATGTGTATGCTCTGTTTTGGTTTAGTTTCATTGTGTTTTGCCCTGTCATTGAAAGTTGACCTAGTTTCCTAGTGTGTGCCAGTTTGTGCCAGGCATAAGACCATAGCTCGAACAAATCATAACAATCACACTGTACGACATGGGTCTAGTAAACTTTGGTAGACATGTATGCAGACTGTACGATGATGACAGCTATTGAATAATCGTAGGCTATGACGCAAGTTAGTATAGAAGAATAAAACGTCATCAGCATTTGTTAGTGGCAAACAAATAGAGCACTTTGCCAATTGTGGTTTTTATGTGCACTGAAAAAATAGGAGGAAGCGAAAGAGGAGAATGTGATGCGGTCATGGCTAGGGAAAAGAGGCCCACTTGGCATGCCAATCTTACAATTGGAGCTTGAGGTGAGTAGTTTTAGCGCCATGTTGCGTTTATCAATATGCCATTTCATGTTGCATTTTTATTGGATAGTTAGTTGTAAATCGTAGCAGCAAAAATGCGTTCATTATGTAATCTTTAAAACATATCCTTTTTGTACAAAGGAAGAAAATAATATTAGTTCCGATCAAAATGAGGGCAATTAAAAGATGACATTTTTAATTTGAAATATTCTGTGACTATTTTGTTAAATTGTTTGGGGGGTTGGGTATTGCTCATAATGCAAACATTGTAATAAAAGTGAAGGCATCTGAATAGTTTCTGAAGGCACATCCTGAAGCACAATATTGAAAACAAATACAGAACATTGAAGCAGCGAGACCTTTCAACTTCTGATCCATATACTCCAATATGACCCTGATGACCTGAACGATGGCAAGAATGAGGGAACCAAATGCCAGAGAACCAGTGTGATACCTGGAGAATAAGTGAGCAATAAAGAGCATACAAAAATACAATGAATTACATGAAAAAAGTCACTGTATTAAAAATAAGTTAAAAGCTAAATTTGGTGAAAATCAACTGAAAACTATTCTTCTAGCCACACACCTGAGGGCCCGTCCCAAAGAGTTGAAGACAGGGAAAGCTGGTATGTCTTCAGGCTTTTTGAATGCCCAGTAATAGGAGGCAAAGGCCCCTGCCAGTGTGACCTGGCCCAATGCTGTCACGAAGTTGACACACCAGAAGAAGAGGAATAAATTGTAGAACTGGAATAGAATTAGGTACTTGTGGTATATCGACTCTCCTCCATAAAACGCAAACAGACACTCCGCATCAGGACATTCGGTGGTGATATTTGAGCTGTTGAAAGTCTGAGGAGAAATCAAATCAATGCAACTGTATTAAATGTTTGCATTTTATCAAGTTTTGCGTTGCAAAATATGCCAAAACAAATACACAGTTGAAAAGAGCTGTTTTCCATTTGAAATGTAATTTATTCCTGTGATGCAAAGCTGAATATTCAGCATCATTACTCCAGCCTTCAGTGTCACATGATCCTTCAGAAATCATTATAACATGCTGATTTGGTGCTCAAGAAACATTTATTATTTTTATCATCAATGCTGAAAACGGTTGTGCTCTGTGCTGTTTAACATTTTGTTGTGGAAACCACAATACAATTTTTTCTTTGATGAATGGAAAGTACTTGAAATATTTTGTAGCATTTTAAATGTCTTTACAGACACTTTGGATCAATTTAATTAATAATTATTCAATTAAACTATTAATTTATTTCAAGCTAAAAAAAAAATCCCCCTCCCAAAATCATACACTGTAATGATTCATTTATAAGACAAATGTCAAATAGCCAACATGACTGCTTACATGTAAAGACCTGGCAAATAAAAATAATAATGCACTAACCTTAGGGTCGCAGGTGTCTCTGGAAAGAGGACATTCGGTTGTATTGAAAACCTTGTATATTGGCTCATTGGAAGTGGACAAAAACCTAAATAACAGTTAAGGAGAAACTACTTCTTTCTAAAATTCCCTTTTTTCCCAACGTTTATTACTAAAATGTTTGGGGTAATGATGGTGTTTAAAAAACAGTGCACAATTGAAATTAGTAATGCCTTCGTCTATTTGTTATGATGTGTCATTGCATTATTTTCTTTAGGATACACGGCGGTGATGGCCCAGTATGCGATGACCAAAGTCAGTAGGGCAAAAGTCAGCAGCGGGTAGAACAATGATGACATCACATGACCGATGGCCCTGAAAAATAGATGAGATTATTAGAACTTCCTGTCCAACACTCCCAGTTAACCTAATCATTATTTCATGACTTTAAGCCTCAGTTAATCCATCACACTGTGAAAAACGCTGCTGTTTAACTACTAATGCTATTAAAGTACCCAAAGAAAGCAATAATATGGAATATGAAACCAAACATCTGAAAACACAGTTTGCTCTACAGTAAGAAGGTAGACTGACTTGCTGGCCTCTTTGATGAGAGCAATAGCAATGAGGATCCGCTTCCTGAGGAAGATGAGGAGGAGGATGATGACCACTTCCACAATACACAGGATAATTACTGTGTGGTGACAAAGGAGGTCAGGACACAGTAGAATGTAATGAAAATTAAATGTGACAAAGAAACCAGGAACATATTCATCATTTAAATGCCACAATCGCAGCAGTTTAATGTTACTTATTTCATTTATTTAATGAACATGTACGGTATATATACAGTATGTTTACTTATACTACTGTTCAAAACTTTGGGGTCAGTAAGATTTTTTAATAAGACTATTTTAGCAAGGATGCATGAAAGTGATCAAAAGTGACAGTAAAGGCATTTATGTTACAAAAAACTTCTATTCCAAATAAATGCTGTTCTTTTGAACTTTCTATCTATCAAACAATCCTGGAAAATATGCGTCTATCACAGTTGCCACAAAAATATTAAGCAGCACAGCTGTTTTCAACATTGATAAAACAAATGTTTCTTGAGCATCAAATCAGCATATTAGTTTTCTGAAAGATCACGTGACACTGAAGACTGGAGTAATGATGCTGAAAATGCAGCTTTGCATTAAAGGAATAAGTTACATTTTAAAATGTAGTTATTTTAAATTGTAATAATATTTCACTGCATTTTTTTCTCTCCAAAAAATTCAAATCCTACCAACCCCAAACTTTTTAATGGTAGTGTATTGGTTTTTGCTTTGCACATTACAGACATAATGATGTAAAAACTCACTGAAGGCAAGCCAGGTCTGCCGAATCTGCAAGTACACAGAGAAGTCCGTCTGTAGACCCAGATCCTTGATAGTGACATCAGAACCAGCCTCTCCTTTCAGACTGGCGTACTGCATGTAACAATGGAAAACACCTGCGGAGAGCCAAGAGAGGGGAAAAAAGCATAAATACAATGAATACAATATTTTTTATGCAATTCAGTCAAATATGACTTTGCTACAATAAAGAAAATCATCAAAGATGACAAAATTACATGTCCAGGCGCATTACAATAGTAGGATCTTAGGGGGAAATTGTGCTTAATGTCACACAGCAAGAAAATCTTAATGATCCTAAACCAGGCTTCAATTTCTTTATGCAAAATATATATTTGTATGTATTTATTTTCTATTGATTTTGTGTTAAAGTTAAGCACAGCTAAAGTGTTTGGTAACTATAGGATAAACATGCACGGGGCACGTAATGTTATTTGAGAGCTCTAGACAAGACAACACAACAGCCCTTACCGTATCCAATAACAATGACGACCATGATGATCATAACCCAGATCATGATTCCAGCCAGACAACGCAAGAGGAGAATAAAGATCAGACTGACCAGCATGGCGATCACCAAGCCACTGAAAAGGACCGCATAAAGATTTAATCAATGCTCCCGTAATTCATCTAGAAATCACTGGGGCTCACCAACACTAAATCTGACTGCCATAACTAAACACTGGCTGTTATTTAGGCTGATGCAGATAGGAAATAAAATGAACATAGAATATAATGCGCTTACAGAAGGATCCAGTGCCAGGACTGAGTATAGTCCTCAAAGATCCTCATGCCTACTGCCCGGGCCTCAACCACTACATTAGATTTCCTGCAAAAAATAAACATGTATGGTAATAATAATCAAAATTCTTGGTAACACTTTACAATACGGGTGCACTAATAAGCATTAATTCATGCTTAACTAATGCACAGATAATACTGAATTAATGTGTAACTAATGATTATCTAAGTTATTAATTAATGATTACCACATTAGGAACTGATTAAGAGTCTGTATGGTTAATGTATTAGTTCATACATGAATTGTTATTAATTAAATATGCAATTGTGAATTAATTCCCTAATAACTCATTTTTTAAACTAATGTTAATAATATGTTAATTACCAGAATGAGCCAAAGCCTTGTATTTCAACTTCTAGATAATACAGGTACACTAATATGCATTAATACATGATTAATTACTTCATTGTTAGTGCAAATTCATGTGTAAATTACTACAATTACTAAATGACTAGTTAATAATGATGTGCCTCAACAAGTAAAGTCATAACATAATGATACCTTTGCAAATCATTAGCTAATGATTAATTAAAGCAGACAACTGGAAGTTGAAGTGCATAGCTTTGACTAATTGTGGTAATTAACACATTAATTTACACTATTAGTTAATAAAATATGTTATTAAGGAATTAATACACAATGACACATTGAATTAATATCAATTCATGTATTACTTAATCTATTAATCATATAGACTCTTTATTAGTTGCTGATGCAGTAATCATTAATTAATGGTTTAGTTCTTCATGAATCATACATTAACTCATGATTATCTATGCATTAGTTAAACATGAATTAATGCATATTAGTGCACCCGTATTGTAAAGTGTTACCAAATTGTTTAATGTTCAATATGATTCACATTAGAATATTTAAATATTATTAAAATATTTGAAATAATATGAACCTACACAATAATATATTATAATCGACAAATGCATAATAACACAAACAAATACATAATATCACTAACTTTGAGGCTTCAAGGAGATCTGTTGCATTTATATTTTCTCCTTTAGCATCCATGTACGTAGTTTGGTTGCCAACCACAACTATACCACCTTTCAAGGTCTCTAGAGCGGGCAAGCATCTCCGTGTGACTGAAACACAGGGTGACGGTCATAATTGTAAGGCAGTTTACTGATACAGCGCAGATCAGTTGTTAAGTGTAAACAACATAACTTAAATCAGAGTAAGCTAACTCTTGCCAAAATTGAACCTAGGCTCTTTTTGTTAATTTACCCGAGTCAAACTTTCGTGTAAAAGCATAATTAGAATGGAAACGCCACATTTAACAGTATTTGCGTTTTAGGTCAAATTGCCTTTTGAATGGGAGTGCATGGGGAACTTCTATGATAGCATCAAAATCGCTATTTTTAAAACACTAAGAAGGCTCGACACAACATAAAACTGTGCTCGAAGTATCACCAGGGGCTCTACACATGAACTGCATTGACTACATTGTTTGTGTACACAAACTTTACTAAAAAGAAATGTTTTGTACGACTCACTTTATCAGGTAGTGTTTCCGGCCGCCGGCATTTTGTCAGTCAAAAATAGTCGATCTCCGAATGCAACGTAACAGGGATGAGAGTAAAGATGGAAAGCTTCTAAAGCTCAGTTCTACATAAATTCAAGGATAATTTGTTGTTTTGTTGTTAGTGAAAATCAATTTTGACCTTGTATTTGAAAAAGGATCCTCATATAATAATGAAATGATTATTACTATTTTTGACTGACAAAATGTCGGTGGTCGGTAAGAACAACAGCTACAGTGAGTTGTTCAAAACCTTTCTTTTTAGTAAACTTTGTGTACACAAACAATGTAGTCAATGCTCAAGTTCATGTGTAGAGCCCCTGGTGATATTTCGAGCACAGTTTTATGTTGTGTCGAGCCTTCTTAGTGTTTTAAAAATAGCGATTTTGATGCTATCATAGAAGTGCCCCATGCACTCCCATTCAAAAGGCAATTTGACCTAACACGGAAATACTGTCAAACTTAAAAGTGGCGTTTCCATTCTAATTATGCTTTTACACGAAAGATCGACTCGGGTAGATTAACAAAAAGAGCTTAGGTTCAATTTTGGCAAATTTTAACTACTTTATGTGATTTAACAAGCATGTTTTGAAAAGGCTTACAATTCTTGCTAGGTGTGAGTATTGAAGGGCACAAGCCATCCATCAGGATTTCAGGAGCTTTCTATAAAAGAGAAGACATTTTTACTACACTTAAAATTAAAAGGTCCAAAAGGATGTTTTTGCAGTGATGTCATAGAAGCACCATTTTGGGTTCCCTAAATAACTTGGGTTTACTGGACTAAAACAACTTAGATTTACATGATTATCCATTCATCAATTTTTTTAAAGAAAAATCTGGTTAAAAATGTGAATATCAAATATGATACATCAGGATTTTGAGGAACATTTATTTGTACATATTTAAATTATCACTGTACTGCCTTGCATTTTGTTTTGCCCCCACAATAAAACTAAGAATTAAAATACCATCTTACTAAGACATATTATTGGGAGATATAGAGTGACAACTGGCATTTATATATATGATTTACATTACAAGATATTAGAATTTCATCTTACTTTTTGACCATGTAAATATCAGCGACTGCATCCAATTGTATATTTTTGCTCAGTTTGGGCCTCTGAATAAAACCGAAGTGTTTTTTGTTTGAGCTCAATATTCTCACTATATCATACTATATGAGTCATAAAAGCCTGATGTAGCAAATAGGATACGCATAAACACATATGCACTTTTTTTTTATATATTTAAAAATATTTGTCAACAGGTTCAATAAACCCTAAACCACTGTACTAAAATTGGGGGCAGTATGAACAAAATGTTATCTATCATAATTGTATTTTTCATGATATATTATTTTTTTGCTGGTAATTCAAGACAAAAAAAAAATTCCTTTCCGTACAGAACTTACCTTGTTCATGTCAACTCCTTCCTTGCAGAATTGCTTGTAGTATTCCCTATCATCACTTTTTTTCAAAGCATTCACTAAAGTCATGAATTTATCTGGACATCTCTCCACACAGATCTGTCAAATGAACAAAAACACTGTAATATGCGACAAACACTATAGATACATATGGTACTGCAAGAAGAAGTTTATTGAAACAGTGCCAAACCTGAGTGGTAGGACATTGAAACTCCAGCAGGACAAGAGGACTGGCACACTTCAGGATGTTGAAGTAGAAAAGCAGGGGCTTTTTCCTGATTATTCAGACAGATTGAGATAAGAACAAAATAAACGTGCATGTCTGAGATACATCTGAGTAAACGCCCGCTCACACCAAGGAAAATAACTATAACTATAATAATAAAGAAATATTTCTAAAAATCATTCTAAATGTAAGAGTCCACACCACGACTATAACTATAACGGCACAGAGAAACACTATCGTTGGAATCACTTACTCAACAAGTTTTTTTTCAGTTGAGGAACCATAAAAACATTGACAGGCCAATCACAATCCATCATGCTTTTAAGAGCTCCAACATTTAAAGGGGCAGATGACAAAACTGCTGTGCACGCTTAGAATACACAGAACTATATAGTCCGCTGGTGTGTGTACGCTTTTGTAGTCATCTTTATGGCTTTAAAAGCCTCAGAATTGCATTAAAAGTCTTTTGAGTAGGCCAACACAACATGAAACATGTCTAGATACGTTTTCAAAGAGACAGCTTTACTCACTCAAGTTCGGTGCCGACCTGCCCACAAAACTGGCCCTTACTGTCTGTGGGGTAAATCACCTTCCGAGGGTCACCTCGAGACCATGCTATAACAAAACACACAGCACTGTCAGTGTGGTGAGACAAGGAAATTGTACTCAGAAATGGACAAGGTTTAATACTGTCCACCCATCTACACATAGTGGCATTGTGAATTGAAATGTGCAAATGAATAGGCTGAATCTTACCCAGAATGCCAACTGCAAAGTAGCCCAGCAAGGCCAAGATGAACAGTATGCAACAGATAATGTCTGTGCAACCCCTGTTCACCAAGAAAAGTAAACACATTCACTGCTACAGCACTTATCTTGAAGGTTATTAGATTACATAAATCGCATAAACATAAATAAATACAGGTTAAAAAAGGTTTAAGGTTTAATAAAAAAAGGTTGTCTCACCTGTTATAAATCGGGCCTTTAAATGTGGGGTCAAATTTCCTTGCCTCACCTGTGAAGACATTGAAATTGTGTATTTATTCTCAAAAGAAATTTCATTTGTGGGCATGTCCATATATATATATATACACTCACCGGCCACTTTATTAGGTACACCTGTCCAACTGCTCGTTAACACTTAATTTCTAAGCAGCCAATCACATGGCGGCAACTCAGTGCATTTAGGCATGTAGACATGGTCAAGACAATCTCCTGCAGTTCAAACCGAGCATCAGTATGGGGAAGAAAGTTGATTTGAGTGACTTTGAACGTGGCATGATTGTTGGTGCCAGAAGGGCTGGTCTGAGTATTTCAGAAACTGCTAATCTACTGGGATTTTCACGCACAACCATCTCTAGGGTTTACAGAGAATGGTCCGAAAAAGAAAAAACATCCAGTGAGCGGCAGTTCTGTGGGCGGAAATGCCTTGTTGATGCCAGAGGTCAGAGGAGAATGGCCAGACTGGTTCGAGCTGATAGAAGGGCAACAGTGACTGAAATAACCACTCGTTACAACCGAGGTATGCAGCAAAGCATTTGTGAAGCCACAACACGCACAACCTTGAGGCGGATGGGCTACAACAGCAGAAGACTCCACCGGGTACCACTCATCTCCACTACAAATAGGAAAAAGAGGCTACAATTTGCAAGAGCTCACCAAAATTGAACAGTTGAAGACTGGAAAAATGTTGCCTGGTCTGATGAGTCTCGATTTCTGTTGAGACATTCAGATGTTAGAGTCAGAATTTGGCGTAAACAGAATGAGAACATGGAACCATCATGCCTTGTTACCACTGTGCAGGCTGGTGGTGGTGGTGTAATGGTGTGGGGGATGTTTTCCTGGCACACTTTAGGCCCCTTAGTGCCAATTGGGCATCGTTTAAATGCCACGGCCTACCTGAGCATTGTTTCTGACCATGTCCATCCCTTTATGGCCACCATGTACCCATCCTCTGATGGCTACTTCCACCATGTCACAAAGCTCTAATCATTTCAAATTGGTTTCTTGAACATGACAATGAGTTCACTGTACTAAAATGGCCTCCACAGTCACCAGATCTCAACCCAATAGAGCATCTTTGGGATGTGGTGGAACGGGAGATTCGCATCATGGATGTGCAGCCGACAAATCTGCGGCAACTGTGTGATGCCATCATGTCAATATGGACCAAACTCCCTGAGGAATGCTTCCAGCACCTTGTTGAATCTATGCCACGAAGAATTGAGGCAGTTCTGAAGGCAAAAGGGGGTCCAACCCGTTACTAGCATGGGGTACCTAATAAAGTGGCCGGTGAGTGTATATATATATATATATATATACTTTTAAGTAGTTTCTTATTAGCATGCACATTACTAGGATATTGGCTGTTTATTAGTACTTATACGCTGATTTCACGCTGCCGCCATTTTGATTTCGCTCCGGTGGGAAGAAAACCGGAAGTGTCGCTTTTAATCATAGGAGAGTCGCGAATGCAATGGCGTATTGTTGTGTTTAATGTAGAAATTAGTTATTCTAAAAATGTACATACATTTCTTTCATACTTTAGACTATATACAGTGAAATTAATTTATAAATATATTTTTTTATATATATATATAATTCAGAACGTACAAAAAGAAGCAGGAACGAACTATATAGATATCCTATATTGGATATTAACATCCAATAGTGTAAATCGCGGCAGCAGATTCAGGTTGGTAGTCCAAGGCATTGTTGTCTATCTCTACTTCCGGGGTTCTTCCCACCGGAGCCTCGCTTTCGATTTCAAAATGGCCGCTGCGTGAAATCAGCGTATAGAGCACATATTAATGCCTTATTCTGAATGATCAATTTAACAACTACCTTTTCTAACTATTAATAAGCAGACATTAGGAGTTTATTGAGGTAAAAGTCGTAGTTAATAGTTACGGTAGTTAATAGTGAGAATTGGACCCTAAACTAAAGTCTGACCAAAAACTCTAAACTCTTATTGGAGTCCTGAAGAAAGAAAAGAATCTTATACAGGTTTGGAACAGCATAAGGGTGTAAATGATGAGAAAAATATATATATTTTGGGGTAAACTAATCATTTAATTAAACAATTTATATACATGTGTTACTGCATATGTATTCTCTCTAGTGATATTATAAAGCAGTCCTGCCCACAGATAATAGCCCAAATATATTGTTGGTAACCACCTTATTTTTAACATAAGTGCGGGAATGGCGATTTGTCACTGCTTCCAGTTATTTTAAGCTGAATAAAACAGCTTGTTATGCTGCTTCATATTGCAAACTGGTATTTCTTACCACATTATTTTATTGTTTTGCCGTAATTACAAACACACTGTTTTGTAGCGCAAATAGTTTGTTATTCTTAGTAGCTAATAATTAGGAAGTCTTGCACATTCACAGAAAATAGCTCACTTTGCCATTGCAAAATAAGGTTGATAAAAATTATTGCAATCTCTACCAACACATTTCTACCGTACTAGTAGTAGTATATATATTGTCTTACCACCCAGGCCTAGTGTGCCCATGTTTTTTCTCTCTCTGCCTCCCTTCACTTAAAGCAGGGGTGGGGAACCTTTTTCCTATCAAGGGCCATTTACAATTTTTTAACATTCTTTAAGGGCCATTGTAATGAGCTTCAGTGTTTGGAAGGAAGAAGAGAGGTTCGGCGTGACTGGGACTCGTACGTTTTATTCAGAGGTTGGTAAAAAAAGAGGTGGGTAAACTATAAATTCTGGTGGACCACGACATGGTCACCCGGTAAGGTGGGCCACTGCCTACCGGTGTATGTGTATCCTGATGACATTGCTATAGGCAGGGCTCGACATTAAGCCTTTCATACGCTTGTCAAAAAAGTTTCTCGTCCGAATTTTTTTTTTTTTTTTTTTGTTAATTTATTCTGAAACAATATTCTCATCAGTGTTCAATTAGCTTTGATATTTAAATCGGCATATTGTAATATTTGCACCTTTAAAGGGCATCCCCTCCCCTAATATTATTAAATGTATGCTTCATCTTTCATTTTAAATTCCTAAATTTGATCAATAAATTAAATTATTTCGAATAATAAGACACTATAGGGCTGATCAAATTAAATCATTTACACTGAAAAATTACAATTGCATAAAATAATGTCATGAAATAGATTTAAATTTACAAATTAGAAACGATTAGAAAGAATGATCTACTTTTAAACATAACACAAACCGCCAGGTGGTGGCGGCAGGCGACCGTCTTAATGAGTGAGTCATTGATTCATTCATGATTCAAACGATTTGTCCAAACGGCTGATTCATTCAAGATTGAGACAGATGTTTATGAATGGGTCATTGAATCTTTGACTCAATCGATTCGTTCAAAACGCTGAATCATTCAGTAATGAAAACAGTGAGTGTTCCTGTGAGATGCCCCGTGGTTCTGCTGTGATTTTTGTTTGGAACTATTTTCGCTGGTGAAACAGAACAAAAACAGCCAATATTGCATCCAAAATGTAAGTGACTTAATTTTAACTGTTTTGAACTGTTGTTGGAAATTAATGTCACATTTTCAATCGTGATGGTGTTCAGGAAAAATAATTGAGGTTGCTTAACATATGTTAAAAATATAAAAACTCCACATTTAGATTTTTTATAGGCAGTATGTTGTTAACTGAGTGTGTGTGTGCGCTCATGTGTGTAGATTTCTGCTCGAGAGGCTGCGCGAGCGTCAACAGCGCAACCTTACCGTCAGTAATAGTCAACAACACTGACAGTAATGCAGCGCAATATGAAGAGTTCGTCTTAGGTTTAACAACCTATGAAACTAATAATTAACAATATGAAACTAAAACGACATAAGCTTAATTTATAGCTATTTAGAGGTGGATAAAAGAACAAAAACCTGGAACCGGCAAACGTTTAAACCACTTTAATACATTAATACGCAAATGACAAAACGAAAGTAAAAGCAGTAGCTCCTCGTGGACGACGACCACACACACATAAAGTAAAGTCCATGCCTGGTCCTCCGCTGTCTTCGTTCCGATCCTTTTACGCGCCCCGAAGCTGATCAGTGAGAAACTTGAAACCGGTGCGGGGCGCGGTGAGAAACTTGAAACCGGTGCGGCGCGCGCGCCCCCGAAGCTCATCCGTGAGAAACTGAAACCGGTGCGCAGGTGACTCGCGCTACTGGCCTCGCCCTGCTTGCCGTTTTGCCTATTTTGTGTTTTCTGTCACAGGAAAAGTAATGGCTGAGATTTTTGGTTCTGAGGTTCTTTTTTTTTTTTTTTGGGAGGATTTGACTCGCGGGCCGCATCAAACTGTTTTGCGGGCCGGTTACGGCCCGGGGGCCGGACGTTCCCCACCCCTGACTTAAAGGGTTAGTTCACCCAAAAATTACAATTCTGTCAACCTGTAACTAAGACCTTTGTTCATCTTCGGAACACAAATAAAGATATTTTTGATGAAATCTGAGAGCTTTCTGTCCCTCCATTGACAGCAACGTCATTGCAACTTTCAAGGCCCAGAAAGGTAAAAACATCGTTAAAATAGTCCATGTAACTACAGTGGTTCAACCTTAATATTATGAAGCAATGAGGAAACTAATGACAGGATTTTCCTTTTTGGGTGAACTACTCCTTTAAAGGTGTTGCAGCCAAATGGATAACCATCCGGTTTGGCTCCTGTTTTAATGAGGAGGCAGTACTATCATACCGAATCAAGTAACACTATTACTAAGTCCTCCCTGTTAGTGAGTGTCAAAGTCTAATGGATCACTTCCACTGATGAAAGGTTAACTCAGTTCAGAAAATATTCGTTCCTATTGTCTAAGGTGAAACACTGCGGATACGGCTGGTTCTGTTCAGTAACTAATAAACTGGGTAAAAGTGTATGTTTCTTTAACCTGCAACTTTGTAACT
Organism: Rhinichthys klamathensis goyatoka; assembly: GCF_029890125.1. Lineage (NCBI taxonomy): Eukaryota > Metazoa > Chordata > Actinopteri > Cypriniformes > Leuciscidae > Rhinichthys > Rhinichthys klamathensis. The sequence goes on from NW_026606776.1 coordinate 1,774,591, forward strand.
GGTATGTTTCTAAGTATTTACATCTGTCACATCACTCTGACACGTCCTTCATCCCACATGAGACGAGTGTTAGCAAGAATGCGGAATTATCAGGCATATTTAGATGCTGTGGAGTATTTGTTTAATCGGTCTGAATATTTGGCATGTATTTGTGATGTCTTCAGTCATGTGTGCAATGCCTCACTTTCACTAAACTCAGCCAAGTGTGAATTGGCAAAGCTACAGAGTCTATTTAGGGAAGCAAGTTGGTTGGACAGAAGTGCATCCTGTAGTAGCTAAAGTAAATGTTTTGCACACAGCATCACGGCATGGCATGCTGCTCCAAACAATTCAATTTATTTACCCTTTATTTATTTATATATAGAAATATTTAGATTTCTTTAAAGGAGAACTCTGGCGCAAAATGAACCTTTGGTCTAATAAAACATTGGTACCTAGTCAACCGTTCTCTGAGATTTGTTTTCATGATAATCGAATGTAAAGAGTTTTATCTCTAAATACTGTTTAGCGTATAACGCTAGTAATGGGGGCATTTAATAAGTAAAAAGAAATCGCTAGTTTATACCACTAACAGGGCTCAAAATAGCCCCACACGAACACAGTAACATAATGAGGGTCCCTACATGCAAAACGAAGCATTGAGAACTTTGTAAGTGTACAGACCGTTTAATAAGAAGATAAAGATAAAGACAGTCCACTTCGTGTATACAGACAGGAGCCATCTTTGGAAAACAGACTCGACTAATCAAACCACGAACGCCATTCATACAGTTCAGCTCACTTAGCACGTCGTTCGTGGTTTGATTAGTCGAGACTGTTTTCCAAAGATGGCTCCTGTCTGTATACACGAAGTGGACTGTCTTTATCTTTATCTTCTTATTAAACGGTCTGTACACTTACAAAGTTCTCAATGCTTCGTTTTGCATGTAGGGACCCTCATTATGTTACTGTGTTCGTGTGGGGCTATTTTGAGCCTTGTTAGTGGTATAAACTAGCGATTTCTTTTTACTTATTATATGCCCCCATTACTAGCGTTATACGCTAAACAGTATTTAGAGATAAAACTCTTTACATTCGATTATCATGAAAACAAATCTCAGAGAACGGTTGACTAGGTACCAATGTTTTATGAGACCAAAGGTTCATTTTGCGCCGGAGTTCTCCTTTAAGGAGTTTAATTATTTGCTTACTTGTGGTAATTTCCCGATCTCATCCCTTTCTCTTTCCCACTTCGCTTCCTGTCTACTCTCCACTGTGCTATACAATAAAAAAAACTAAAAAAAAACGTTTCTTATTTTTTATCAATGTTGAAAACAGTTGTGCTGCTTATATTTTTGTGGAAACCATGATGCTTTTTTTCAGGATTCTTTGATATATAAAAAAAGTTCAAAAGAACAACATTTATTTGAAACAGAATCTTTTGTAACCTTATAAATAAGTCGTTACTGTAACTTTTGATCAATTGAATGAGTCCTTAAATTGGTAAAAGTAAAAGTATTAATTTCTTTCAACAACAACAACAATCTTCCTTTTGAACAGTATTTTTTGTGGCCACACTGTACATTTTTGTGTATGTGAGTTTCCTTAGTTTCAAGAGATATCCTTAGTATTAACTCTTTGTTAATAACTGATGATTTTATGTTATTGGTCATTTGGCTGGGTACATTTTTGCCGCCACCCTTAACCCCCATGAGGCTACACTACACTAGTAACCAATGTAGGCCTTGGCTCGTAATAAGCGTTTGTTTTATGTGTGTGTGTGTGTGTGTGTGCGCACTATTGACAGTTTATTTTATTGAGGTGCCATCCATTTAGAGCAATCATCAGTGACCCAGACGCACTTAGCTATCCACAAACAGCTCCCTAATGACCCAAGCTTTCCGAACAGCTACAATCACACTGACCCACATCTCTCAATGAAGCTCTTCTCATGCTGCGAATCTGCCACATACTGCTTTAAGAAACCTATTCGTGTATTATTCACACTATTCAAAGTTATAGGTGCAGTATGTAATACTGACAGCAAGTGGTTGAATGTGTGCAGCAGTCCAAATTCAAAATATTGGAGTAAGTGGTTTCCCTCGCCCCCTTCTCCTCACGCGGGTTGCCATAATGAAGACACGCAACAGGAACAAACACAACTGTCAATGGAATGCGACGAGTGTTACACTGTAAGTTTATCAGATAATGTACACGTTTGCTTTGGTCATTAAACTTTTTAGATGGATGAGGCTTTTTAAGTCGGGTAGAATTAAAGGGATAGTTCACCCAAATATGGAAATCCTGTCAGTAATTACTCACCCTCATGTTAACTATTCATTTCCTTCAAGTTTACTCACCCTCAAGCCTATATGTAGGAGTGAGACAGCTCTCAGATTTCATAAAAAATATCTTAATTTGTGTTCTGAAGATGAACGAAAGTCTTACGGGGTTGGAACAACATGAGGGTGAGTAATTACTGACATAATTTTTATTTTTGGGTGAACTAACCCTTTAAGCTGTCCTTGATGACCCAGTTCGTTTGCTGGCTTCCATGGCTGCAATACGCAATGTTTTCCATCAACTGGCAACCCGTGGTGTCAAAAAAGGGTAAAAATGGCAGTGGGTAGACTCACACAGTCCAAAACAGACAATCTAAATGCACATTTCTAAGTAGAACTGCATTGTTTTGCAGAGAAACAAATATGAACTTAGCATGTTTTCTAAATCTCTGTAAACATATTGTGTTTTTTATGCTTTAGTACAGTCAAAAAAAATTACACACAGCACCTTTAAGCAGTTATCTTTAGACCAAATGAATCTCTAGTATAGAGACTGATCAATGTTTGTTTGGTGATAAATTCACAAGCTGTGAAGCATATTAAGCACATCTTCTTAATGCTCTGAAAATGCATTACTGAAAGAAAATTGTAAAAGCCAAACCTTGTTTTCCATAATGTGAACCCTTTCCCATCAGATTGCCTTTTCAGTATTTTTAGTTTTAACGTTTGTTATCGTCAGACAGTCTGTACACTACTTCCTACCTCTTGAAACAGGAAACTAGTCATGTTTTGCATCCTCAGTAATACGTCTTGACTGTTTTACTTACAAAACGCACTTCCTTGACTGTAAATGTGTGGCATATTTACATATCATACTACAGTTAGAAAGAAACTTTTTTTTTAAAAGTAAAATGGTGTTGTTTTTATTGTTCTTCTTAAATATGAATGAATTTCCTTCAATTCTTTCAAACTGAATCCAAGTTCTACAAATCATGGTTATTTCTGGGCGACTGTGACATACAGGAGATTTATGGTGGCACGATTGTTTGTTTATTTCAATGTCATTTTGACAATTGTTGTTTACATGAATGTGTACACGTGTTCAGTCCAAGAAAATCCAGGTTACCAAGTGGCTGATCAATACAGAAACACCAGACGTCAACTTTCCACCATAAAAATCTTTCCATGCAAGTTAGATCAGTGACAGCTGTGCAGTTAAAAGCAATGATCAACAGCCTCAAATTACAAATCAACCGATCAGATTGACATTTTGCTCCAAAAAGAGGGAGCTATTTTCATAAAGGCAATCTGTAGTGCACAGCTGTTGTTTATGTGGAAAGGCATGTTTCTGCGTTATCAATTTGCTCTGTCTCTCTCTTCCACAGATTGTGCATTCTATTCCAGCTTGATCTGATCAGACATATGGCCAGAAGGCAACCTACGGCTTGATTCTAATCACACACTTTGGCCCCTGTTTCAAAATGACCTTTTCCACCCGCAAAGTCACGTGATCTCCAAACACAATAAGGGGCACGGATATTTGAGATGCCTTTGTAGTTATAAGGGCATTGCTAGGATGTTATGGGATTGCTAGGCAACTGGAGAGAAACGCATCATTGTCATTCTTGAACAAACCTTAGTTACAGACTTACAGGCATCATAAGGAAGCACTTCCCATAGTCTTAGTCAGAGGCTGACTATAAAGACCTCTGGTGTTCATGTGGTTAAAAGACCATAATGCAAACTAGACAGATGACAACAAGTCATTTGAGTGTGTGAGTCTACATCACTCCTGCCCAGACTCCTGAAAATCACGTTACAACTTGTTCTCAAAAGCAGAACTTGAAAACTCTTCAACTAAAGTTCAGGAATGAGAAGGCTCCAGAAAGTCTCAGGAAATCTAAAATAAAAAATAACGGTTCCAACAAGCAGGTTTCGCAGCAATGCCACAGACGAAGCATTTTTGTGCCGCAGAAGAACCTTTCAGTTAACAGTTCTTAAAACAACCACTGTTTTCTTAGTGTGAAGAACAATGTAATAGACTAAAGAACCTTTTTTACAATGGTTCCATGGGTTTTAAAGGTTCTTTGAGGAACCGTAGATGCCAATACAGACCCTTTATTTTAGGAAGTCTTAATCTTAAATGGTACACAAACTACAGGCATTTTGGAAAAAACTAGTTGCCAAAGTAATATTTCTGTACAAAAACTGATATAAAAATTATATAGATAACATATAAAAAAATGAAAATGACAAAAACACAAAACAAAATTTAAAATTAATATGGAAAAATATAAATCTAATCTAATTTACTAATTAAACTATAATAGTATCTGAAATGGGGTCAGCCTCCAACCTTTTTATAGTAAATAGGCTACTACCTGTTGTTTCTATAAAAGAAATAGTCTGGTTTTATAGAAACCACATTTAGTATGGTAAAGGAAAGCCATCCATGGTTGTACATGTGGTTACTATGGTCTTACTATAAATATCACAGTTAAAGCAAGAATTATGGTTAAAAAATAGTTTTTGTATTCGTTTTAGAGTAAAATATTTGCTTTTTCTAAATTTGAGCAAATGTTACATTTAGTTGACAAACACACACTCGTTTTTACAAACCTTAGTATTTTATTATGGCTTATTTTGGAGTAAACTAAGCCACTGAAAATGCTTCTACAAACAATATTTATATTGAAATTTATATTTATAATGGGTGTGTAGTAACGCAGTGATAGCCTAGAGGCAATTCTTACATTTACTTATTAGTGCGCATAAAGCAACGATATGAAGAACGCAGTAATTATTGACCTGAGAGTAATTGCGCCAGCCATGTGTTTCAACAACACACGCCTATTGTTTTCTTGCTCACATCCGTACAATTGTGTCTTCTCTCGCACTGGTTTAATGAAGTGCTTCATGATTTAAGTCGACCATCAGTGAGCAAGTCTGCATTAGGCTACCAGTATTCTTCATCAAAATGCCTGAGACCCACGCCCCATGTATTAGTCATTGTTTCCATCAGAGGACCATCCCTACCACTTTCTGAAGGAGGAACCCCCAAATATCAAAACGTCTTACCATATTTGGATTCTGGATTTTTCTCCTCTGGCTCCATTGCAAATAAATGATGCGGACTTGTGGCAGTCACTTAAAGGAATTGTATCGCCGTTGCCTAATCTTGTGAGGAATTGTCCATCAGTAATTCCGCTGTCCTACAGTAGAGGTGTGTATGGCAGACGACAACACATTCTAACAGTACACGCATGACGATGGGTTTCGTTTTTTTCCGAGGAGAGTGTGTGAGGGTTGAATCCACCAATGAGAGGAGAGGAAAAAATGACAGACAGTCGTGTCAGCCAATGAAACATAAACGCTCCTTCACTGAAAACCGCCGACGGCACGTCAAGAAATCACACTTTTAGTTACCTTTAATTGTAAAATGCAAAATAAACCGACAAATTGGTCATATAATACTCAGTAGTGCCACCATTGACAACTTTTATAAACATGAACTAACTTTAAATCTCTTAATTTAAATCTCTTAAAGTGTGAGTCTCTGTAGCCTAACGCAACATTGTTTCTAAATTCTAAAGCCTTTGTGTTTCTTTGCGAGAAAAACTGCAAATTCACGCAGTTCGCCGGAAAACCAGGACGGTTCCTAGAAATACTAATTAAATGAACGTTTTAACAATACTTACCAAATCTGATACTCTCTGATTGTCATGAATAATGTAATTAACAGAATCATGTTTCACACCAGGTGACAAATTTCTACAAGCCACCCACACCTTTTACTAAACTGGTTTACTTTTAACTGCAAGTTAAAATTGTATATACAAAAAATAAAGATTATAAAAATAATCAGCGAGTGTAAAGTTGTAATTGTGAGTTTTAAAATTAGTTTTAACCAGTGCTCAAATCGAATCAAGTCTTATGGGGTGTCCCACCCTTTTTTCTGGGGAGTGGGGGAAGGATGTTGAGGGGGTGTGTTATAAAATCGATTTATAATATAAAAACATAATATATTTATTTATAACTATATAGAATTTTTTTAAACAGGCTTACGTGTGTTGATCAGGAATAAAACAAATTTTCAGTCCAGGCAATATAAAGAGAGATAAGCTACTCTTCTTTTAAATGGCTTGCAATACTCGGTTTAAAGGGTAACAAAGCTGCAGAGCCAAAAGGGCAACCATGGCAAAAGAAGCAGGTGTACATAAGCTAAATTTGAGATAAATTATGACACTACTGTCTTTTAGACCCGCTTTACGGAATCAGATGAATTTGCTATTTTCCTGTTTATCACTTTGAAGCTATAAAAGCACTATAGAAATAAAAGTGTCTTGACTTCAAATAAGGCACTTGAAGAACCGCATGTCTTCAAAATACACTGAAATATCTCAAAACAACAACAACAACAACAACAAAAGAGTGTAAAATAATCAGATGGTTTCCAACCTAACTGGAGGTCTCACTGTCAGATTCAGCAGTGGCACAGGAATAATTATTTCATAAAGTCAAAGAAGGCGGTGATAAAGGAGCAGTCAGTATCTTCAAAAGGACCTTAAAGGCCTGTTTAATTCATTTCATTATTTTATCTTCAGTTACAAGTAAAAATGTCAATTCAAGCTTCACTGATCAATGGTGCTATCCGTCCCTTTGCACCACGTGGTGATTTCACATAAGCTTCACATAGGCTAATTAAAGTCCCCAAGAAATCAAAAGGGAAGTTTTTTGGCTTTTATGAATATGTTAGCCTTGTTATCTATAAGTGTGCTCCAAAACAATGACAAAATTCGCATTGAGAAGATATAAGCATTCAAAACTTACAGTCTCTCACGATTTTGATGACATCAAACAACATGTCATGATTTTGATGACATCACTACACTTCAGCTTCTCTGTCCAATCAAATACTTTCTAGAATCTATAGTATCCCGCCCCTGAAGACGACTCTGAATGTGTGGCTAAAATTGGTTGTTCCAAACATATAGTATTTTCTTTATATTGAAAGGCACATAGTGCACACTATAGGGAATGATTCAGACAGTGTAATTATGTTTTCCGTTGGTGCAAATGAAGTTTCACGTTAGTGTCATGTGAACCGCCGCAGCGCGAACACGTCTGCCCCGGTCCAGAAACACGACAGAGGAGGTCATGTGTGCGAGTCAGCGCAGGCCAGAAAACGTATCGGACCCATTTGAATTCTCCACAGAATGCTATATTTATAAGTGATACGGAGGATATTAGCAGGAAACTACGGCTTTACTGAGCTCAACGGCTCTGGCCGAGGTGTGATATAAACGAAATGCTATTGGCTATTTTTATTTAACTGTTCGATATGTCCCACCTTGTCTTCCTGTTAAATTACGTCAACACACTGCGCGTTTCAAGGCTGTGGGCCTTTAAAAGAATGTCATTCACGATCATTTTACCAACCAAAAATCATAAACATTTGGAAGGGGACTACAGTTCTACAACCCTGACTTTGTATTATTATACTAATAAAAGAGAAAGTTGCCCCAAGGAGGGTAAAAAAAAAAGAACACAAGCTAGAATGTGTGAAAGTGTTTTTTTTTTAAACAGGGAATAAAGAGCAATGTTTTGTATTAAAATGCTTTATTTGTTATTTTTACCATGGCACTGTGCTTTACTTATCTATAGCCTGTAATTTATAAATTATTTAATTGTACAATACATTAGGCCTAGCCTTAATTCATAAACACTTCAAAGGATTATTTTATACAATTTCAGCCTGAACCAATACACAACGTCACACGCAGACAAAACATTGGATTTTATCTTCCTTTTTGCTACATAAACCTATTTTCATTCTGTGAAGTAAATTAAAACAAAAATGATCTTTCCCTGCAAATATTGGCAAATTGCAGTGACTTCAAAGAATTACGCATCAGACTCAAATAATACTTTAATATATATATATATATATATATATATATATATAGGCCTATATATATATATATATATATATATATATATATATATATATATATATATATTTACGGCTATCTATAATTATGAAAATATTCATAACGGGGATATTTTCGACGACTCCGGCCTTGCAGTCATTTAATGTTGTGTAACAGCAATGTACTTTAAAAATTCCTTTCCGCGCAGACGCCTCTTCTAATCATCCAATCAGAGGGCGAGGTGCCGCAAACGCCTTCGACATGTCACAGGAGCTCGGACGTTGTCATCAGCCATTTTGTGTGTGGCATGATCGAACAAATGTACTTTAAATTTAAAATTTAAAATGTCATTATTCATTATTTTCCATATTTTGATCATATAATCATTGATGTATGTAATTAGGTAGTGTAAAATGATTATTGACGTTATTGTGGGGTGAACGCAGTCAAAGACATTATGAAACATAACGCAGAGTCAACGGCATTATGAAACACACCCACACAAAAGATGGAGGGTGCGTTCTTCCAATTTGTGCATGTGACACGTTCCTCCAATAGTTGAATATAAATAGTCTTACAGACAGTAGACAGGGAAATCATCTGATCAAAGGCTGTGAAGGTAGGATTTTTAAGTATACATTTTTTAGTTTGACTGCACGACGAATGGAAACAACAGCTAAATATAGTAAAATCTGAAATATAAGCAATATAGAAGATTTTGAAATCTGTACATGCGTCTAATATGAGTTGCCGTTGTGTAACAATGCGTAGACTAACATTAAGTTAGACACTTATGCAATAGAAAAGACTTTTAAAGGAAAAATAATAACTGATAAGTAACCCCTCACGATTTTGCCTAGAAATATTAGAGTTGCAATTGTTAGGAATGCTTGAATTTTACAGTATTTATTAAATAAAAACAAAAGCTGAAAACATGTATTTAGTACTTTGTGTAAAAATGTATGGAACGTAAAACCAACATACAGCTAATTAATTACCACTGGAAGTATTAAAATGACAGCGAAATAAACTTGTGTAAACACTGCTATAATGTTGCTGTAACACTAACAAGTATTGTTACATTTTCAGGTCTGAATACACCATGGCATTAAGAACAGCTTTATCACGCCTGCTGTTGAACTCACAGCGATGTTCTCTGATCTCTGTGTCAAGGACCCAGGGCACTTCAGCACCTGCTGCATACGGTTAGATCACTAATTCACCATAACTCAACCATAACTCGGAATTATCATATCAGTTCTGAGGACAAGAAAAGTTGACAAAACAGGAAACATTTTATAGCAAACTAATAACCTGTGGCATCATCTTGCCCCACATGACAATGTGTAAATGCATTGCGGGCTCATCAATACGTTTAAAAAATATATATCTCTGTAAACTAAATTTATTTTACATTCCTTAGGCTAAAAAAATTATCAAATGACATAAAGTTGGAGATTATATGTGTCCTGGTGATGTTAAAGCTTAGCATCTGCTTGATTGTGCTAATACCCATATCCTTTATTTTTTAGAGATAGAGGAGCAAGTGAAAATAACAGCGAAAAGACGTAAATATATATGTTTCATGTTTTCTAATTTCTATTGTTTGAATTTGACATGATTATGTACTGTATTTGAGCTGAAAAAAAAAAGCTTTTTGATTTATAGCTAAGGTGCATTTTAACTGGCGAGATGCTTTGGATCTGGAGGGGCAGCTCACAGAAGAGGAGATCATGATCCGAGACAGTTTCCGCACGTACTGCGAGGAGAAGCTCATGCCCCGTATCCTCATGGCCAACAGGAATGAGAGTAAGTGGAAGAGCTAGTCACATCTGATGGATCAGATCAGCAGTCGACAACCTTCATGCATAATTAAAGGGATAGTTCACCCAAAAATTAAAGTTCTGTCATCAATGACTTGTCTTCATTTAGTTCCAAACCAATAAGACTTCATCTTCGGAACATAAATGAAGAGCTTTTTTAATGAAATCTGAACATCAAACGTTTATACACCAATAACTCTGATGCTTCAAAAAGTTCATAAAGCGAACGTAAAATAAATCCATGTGAATCGAGCGGATTAATACAAGTTTTCAGAAGAGATATGTGACCTGTTATATGATTAACAGATTTAATTCAGGCTATTACTCGCATATAAACATTGATCAGTGAATGTACATTAAGCACTTAAATTTGGTAAAAGCATGCTTGCTTAAAGCACAATAACTAACAAGGTTTGTTCTTATGCGTCAAGCAAGTTCGGTTGAGCTTCCGTTTATCATATTGAGTGCTGACACTGACACTGATCAATGTGTATATGTGAATAAAAGCCTAAATTAAGTCTGTTCATCCTATAAAGTGATTGTGTCTATTCAGAAGACTTGGATTGAACTGCTTGATTCATATGGATTTCTTTTACAATCTCTTTACGAACATTTCAATCTGTCAGAGTTTTAAGTGAACAGAATTTCAATGGAGGGATAGAAATCACTCCGATTTCATTAAAAAGCTCTTTATTAGTGTTTTGATGATGAACGAAAGTTTGGAACAGCATGAGTAAATTAATTATGACATTTTTCACCCAACAATTTTCACATTGGGTGAATTATCCCTTTAATTCTTGCCACAGAAACCTTATTTAAAATGCCTAAAATTCAAATCCGTGGCTGTGATTTCTTCAGATTTCCATCGGGAGATTGTAAACGAGATGGGAGAACTTGGTGTCCTTGGGCCTACGATTCAAGGTAAAATCGGGTGTTGAAACCACAAACCACAGTCTTTATTAACTTAAGAGCTTGTGTGTACAGCTTACATGTGACCGTCTTTTTGTCGTCCATGAAAAATCAAAATCAAAAATGCATGTACATATAATGTATAATGTGTCTGATGTTTTCGTGTTGAAGGATATGGTTGTGCGGGCACTAGTTACGTGGCCTACGGTCTGATCGCCAGAGAGGTGGAGAGAGTGGACAGTGGGTACCGTTCAGTTATGAGTGTCCAGTCTTCGCTGGTCATGCACCCTATCAATGCATATGGAACAGAAGCACAGAAGCAGAAATACCTGCCTAAACTAGGTTAGTCAACTGCTTAAACTGCATGCCAATGCATTGATCTGCTATAAAATGATTTACATAGTTCAACGTTCCTGTGTTCCTGGAAAACCAGTAATATCAGTCATTTTAAAATAGTGTAAAGTAATTTTTTACATCCTAATTATTCAGTGGTTAACAGTGACTGGATAAATCACAGAAATGCATTCAAAATGTCCCCACATTTATTAGTTGCCGCATGTAATAGTGTCTAATTTGATTAAAAACGTCATTTATGTAATATATTGTTTTGTGCCTTTCATTCTTCCCAGCTCTTGGAGAGATGCTGGGTTGTTTTGGACTTACAGAGCCAAACCATGGGAGTGACCCTAGTGGCATGGAGACCAAAGCCAGATACAATCCCTCCAGCAGGACCTATAGCATCAGCGGGGCAAAAACATGGTAAATGCCACCGAATAGTTCGCATGGTTCAGTTTAGTCAGGACTCAGGAGTCTTGCCTTGGACATTTAGACTGGAGTTAATATCACAAAAATTTAGCTTGCTAAAATGTTTTAAAGTTCTGCAATGTCCAATTTCTAAACAATTTTCACAGGATGAATTTTAATAAAACTATAATAAAACATTCATTTTGTAAACTTGATCGATAGGGTCGTCAACAGCATGGAGTTGCACAATGCGTCAGTATTTTATGTAAGGGTCAGTTCATTGGACGGTTTCTTATGTAAGAGATCTCATATGAAGGCTGTGTACCAACGTCCAGATTTAGATTTTGTAACTTCACCCTCTACAGGGTGTTTGTCCCTAGCTGGTTTAGGAGGACACTGAAATCCGCTGACCATCTGTTTATTCAATAAGTCTGTATATGGCGTGAATCTGGCTTGAAGTCCGAGATGTTTCTGTCTGAGCAGATTACATTTACAGGTTACATTGAATCATTTAGCAGATGCTTTAATCTAAAGCCACAGTAGTACCGCAATGTGAGTTTCAAGTATAAACTAGAGCTCTGAATGCCTTAATTTTGCAATCTAGTCCAATGAACTATGTGTTGTTATCAAATATTAAAATTAAACTTAAATTAAATTTTTTTTTTGTTATCTCTAAAATAAGCATTAAAAAAAACTTAAATTAAAATACATACATAAATCATATTGTCGTTATCACGTGACCTACCAGCATCCGTTTTGTCACTTCACTGCCATTCACAAATCATCTCCCATGGCCTCATGGGATAGTAAAGTGTCATCCGAGCAAATGTCCTGTAAATGACTCGACTCAGTGCTGCCCTCTGACAGATGGTAGAGTATAAAAAAGCAATTGCGTCAAACTCGTCCATCCAGAGAACTGAATTCAAAACTATAATAACTCCACATTGCACCTCATAAATCTTAAACGCACAGCACAGGTGAATGATAATAAGCCTTCACACCAGCCCTTTTTTTTTTCTCTGAGCAGGATCACTAACTCCCCGTACGCTGATATCTGTGTGGTCTGGGCAAAATGTGAGGATGGCAAAGTGAGAGGGTTTATCCTGGAGAGAGGAATGAAGGGATTGAGCACCCCTAAGATAGAGGGCAAGTTCTCCCTCAGGGCCTCCGCCACTGGGATGATCCTAATGGACGAGGTTGAAGTGCCAGAGGAAAACCTGCTGCCTCATGTGTCCGGCCTCGCTGTGAGTATGTTTGTTACTGTTATTAATAGTGCATACTAAGCATCACTAGTAGTCCTGATCATACTTCTGATCAAACCTCCAACCCCAAAGTATGAAGACAGCTGATACACTGCTTGCAGTTATATATGTTGATTTCTGTAGGGTCCCTTTGGCTGCCTGAATAATGCCCGTTATGGCATTGCATGGGGCGCTCTGGGTGCTGCGGAATTTTGTTTCCATGCTGCCCGCCAGTACACCTTGGACAGGTGAGCGGATTAGCACAAGGTTATCAAATGAACATTTATAGTCATAACGTTCAAAATATTTAAAGTGCAATGGAGGAAATGCCTTAAAATTGTATTTCCATATGAAGTATTTGTAGAACTATATGAATGTGTGGTGCAAAATTCCAATGGACTTGTGCATATACTGTATGAGGAGTTTTTGATGAATTTTTAGCATTAGCTTTGTTTTGCACTTCATTTTAATAGTCCTACAGTGTGTCAAATTGATACAAAAATTCCATGTATGCATTATAATTGTAATAATATTTTTATTATATTAGGACCGATTTTGTATTATTAACGTATTAACGATTAACGTATTGACGTAGCATGTCCTACAGCAGGACAATGCAGTCTCTGCTTTAATTTTTTATTTAATTTACAAGTTTGGGGTCGGTAAGATTTATTAATGGTTTTTCAGAAGAAGAAGAAGCCCTTATGCTCACAATGGCTGCATTTATTTGATTAAAAATACAGTAAAACAGTAATATTATGTAATATTATTACAATTTAAAATAACTGTTTTCTATTTCAATATTGAAAATGTAATTCATTCCTGTGATCCAAACCTGAATTTTCAGCATCATTACTCCAGTCTTCAGTGTCACATGATCCTTCAGAAATCATTCTAATATGCTGATTTGCTGCTCAAAAAACATTTATCATTATAATCAATGTTGAAAACAGTTGCTTAATATTTTTGTGGAAATTTTTTTTTTTCCAGGATTCTCTGATGAATATAGAAGTTTGTAGAGCAGAATTTATTTTGTAACATTATAAATGTCTTTACTGACACTTTTGATAAATTTATTGAATCCTTTCTGAATAAAAGCATTAATTTCTTTAAAAAGAACAACAACAACAACAACAAAACAAATCTTAGCAAACTTCTGAAATGTGTATTTGAATGATTTTCCCATTGTAGAATCCAGTTCGGAGTCCCACTGGCCAGAAACCAACTCATACAGAAGAAGATGGCAGACATGCTGACTGAGATTACGATCGGGCTGCAGTCCTGTCTACAGCTGGGTAGACTCATTGACCAAAAGAAGTGAGTCTTTCGTCTCTGTCTTTATAAATGTTTAATGTGTAACAGGTTATGTACAACATTTCAAGGAGTGCGGAGCTTGTCAGAATACACCTCGGCTGTCTCATTCCAAAAGAATCCTGTCGCTCACCGAATCTTCTCGCACATTTCTCCAAAAGGCAGTCGCCAGAGATGATCTCCATGCTGAAACGTAACTCCTGCGGTAAGGCCCTGGACATCGCCAGGCAGGCCAGAGACATGTTGGGAGGAAACGGCATAGCAGACGAATACCATATCATTCGCCACGTCATGAACCTAGAGGCCGTCAACACATACGAAGGTGCAAGGAGAAGGAAAATACTTTTGGTTTCATTTTAAAGTGCCCCTATAATGCTATTTTAAAGATTCCTCATTTTGTTTTGGAGGTCTCCTACAATAGGTTTACATGCATCCAAGGTCAAACAACACTTTAATTTTCTCATAATATACATTGCAGCATCACCTCTTTACTCACAATGTCTGAAATGGTTCAATCAAGGATCCAGTCTATCTAACCCTTCCTTTTCGAGCGCCTACTCTGCTCTGATTGGTCAGATGGCCCAGTCTATTGTAATTGGTCTACTGCTTACAGTGTCTGTCGGAAAGAAATGCCCATTATCATCTGAATTTCAGCTCTGGAGGCTTTCTCAGCACTTAAACAGAAACAATGAGAACAGAAATGTCTGTTTTTTCGTATCAATTCGAGCCATCCTTTGGAAGTGCAACACACACAACCCTTCCTCAGCTACAACTACAGTGTTTGAGGGTCAGAGTAGACGTTGTTCGCGGGCAGCCAATGAAGACCATATGCTGGCAATATGCAAATGTATTACAAACCAACATAGTTACAAACAGGAATTACAGACGGCTCATTTCAGTTAGTTCACAATCAGATCTTTATTTTAGGGAACAAGAACTCCATTTATCGTGCACTTTGATCTTTTGCAGACTTTTTACATTCACAAACGGCTATATTACACACTGCATGAAAGGTAATATCTGAGAAAGCATAATGGGGGGCACTTTAAATGAAAGCTATATATTTGGCCAGCAGAGGTCAGAATAGGCTTAAAGCAAAGATAATGAATGACTGACTGTATTAATAACACAATATTTTGCTTTTCACAGGCACTCATGACATCCATGCTTTGATCTTGGGCAGAGCCATCACTGGACTCCAGTCTTTTACTGTTGGGAAATAAACCCATATTTCTCTCCTAACATGGGTAAATGGACTTTTGCGTCTGTCTCTGCAATAAGGGAAACTCTATATCAACATCCATCCATCCAAGTGCTTCTATATGCGCTTAAATCTTTTGCTTAGTAAATGGGTCCAAACTCACATCTGCTCTCTCTCTGTGGTCAAATGCATGTCTGCAAAGGTAAATATATTTTCTCTAGGGTACTGGTTTGACATGCATTAATATGTCATGTTACAAAAACTGTTGCATTATGAAACGGTTCATGATCTTGTCGTAAAATGTATTGCTGAAAGCCATTTCTCCACATTATTCATTTGAACTAAATGAGAACTAAACAATAAGAGATAATTAATAGCAGTTTCAAAATACTACTTTTTAGTTAAATTACTTTTAAGTGCTTGCACTTTAGAGATCCAGTGTGACCCACTGATCATTGTCAATGACTCTTGTTAATTTTGTTGTATTTATTAAATAAAGTGAACATCACAGGAATTCTATGCATTCATTCTGAATAAAATCTCATTTGTTTTATGAGTGTTTTATATGCATCTGTGGGTTCATAATGTTAATTAACAGTTAAACATCATAGTTTTTGTATTTATGTCCATTTTAATAATAGGTTATTATAAGTTTCCGCCCAGAGTATCAGCCAAAAAAGCTAATTTCCTCAATTATACAGCTAGATATACTTAACTATTAAATAGCTAATAATTTTACATTAGGCTATATAGTATTTACCAGATCATTTGGAAAAATAAAAGTATATTTACTAGAAAACTATATTTATTACCCAGACTCTCAGCCAAAAAAGCTAGATTTCCTCAATAACGCCATTTAATGACTAATAATTCTACATTCGAGTATATAGGCCTACTGTAGTATTTACCAGATCACTTGAAAAAAATGAAAGTAGAAACCTATATTTACTACCTAGAAAAAAAAAAGATTTCCTCAATAACACTTTAATAACTAATAATTCTAAATCAGGCTCATTAGAAAACATAAAAGTATATCTACTACACAGACACAAAGCTAAATTTCCTCAATAACACTTTGAAATAATGAATTATTCTACATTAGGTTATATATATTTACCAGATCATTACAAAAAAAGAAATTATATTTACCAGATCATTAGAAAAGTAAAAATGTGTTAATTAGAAATGCGTGAGAATGTTTCTAATCTTCTATGTATCTGTGTCTAAAGGTGATGATAGACAGGGCAACTTTTTGAGCAATGTTGCTGGGCAATCTTGCCGAGCAATTGTTGCTTGGGCACTTTCCCATTGAAAATGGGCAATACATTTCTATCTGGATAATTTAGATCAGCCGTGGGCCCTGTGTCTCATCTGGTTGCCCTTTGATGGCAACATTGCCCAGCAACATTGCTCAAAAAGTTGCTTTGTGTATCATCACCTTGAGCCTGCCTCACGTGCTAGGAATTATAGTAGCCTAAATACTAGTTTCCTAGTAAAAAAATTGGACGAACGCCCTCTCAAGTCAAAACTTGAATGCGATGAGCTCGTAATTACGACTTCAGAAGTGGGAAGTAGGAAAGTTCCGATAGCACATGAAGGCAGTTACAGTATAACATCTATCTAGAGCAGAGCACGATTTCTGGTTGACCTTGATTGACCCGTGCGCGCGCCTTGAAGAGATTAAAGTGATGACGCGTCAAATCCACCAATCGTCTCGCTGTCCGAGAAAAGATCATGACCGGTCGATGGTGTGAGATCTTCAAACCTCCAACACTTACATCACAGTCCATCTGCCCATCTAATACTTAGGAGAATAGCTGGTGTGAAATCGCGTTCTTGAATGAGTGCACCGGTCGCTTTGTTTTACGGCATTAAACTTTGGCATTACTAAACTCATTTTCAAATGACATTATGCGCCACGTCTACTCACCGACAGATAGTTTCCCGTAACTAAAACTGCCTGGAGGACAAGCAAGACACATTTTGGAAGTGGAATATATATATATATATATTTTTTTTGGGGGGTGAAATTACAAGCCGTGTTCTATAATGAACCCTGTGAATATGAGCAGATTGAACGCCTCCATCTACGGGGATCACGCATCTCAGTATGCGGGATTTGAGTCTCCGCTGTATAAGACCTACAGACCTCCAGCCCGGGATCTCATCCAGATCCCCAAAGCCTTGCTCTACCTGATGATGGCCGCGGTGGTGGTGGTCGCTGTCGCTTATGCCATTGTGGGACATTTAATTAAAGACCTCGCTTATGACATCTTAGGTAAATCTTGCTTTGATTGACTTGCTGTTAAAAGTGGTCGACAAGTTAGCAGATTGTGCTTATCAAGTAAAGATTAAACAAATTATACAATGAACATAGTTCAAAATTCAGCTAAACTGCATGTATTTAGACCACCATTATGGCAAATGATTGAAGTTAGTTCTTAGAAAATACTTTGCATCGTTTGTTTGCAGATATAGGCTAACCATTTGATTTTAGTTATTTGATATTGACGTAGTTATTATTTTAAGTGTGTTATTAGCATCTAGCCCAGACCTGCTTGTCTCCATCTCATCCAATAACCATGCTGAAAAGGGTGATTTCAATTTTTTTTTTTGATTATATATGTAATTTCCTACTTTCATTTAAGCACACTGTCTAAAACATGCCTGTTGGTGTTCATGTGTATAGAAGGTCTATCATTTATCAGGCATGAATCATGAAAAAAACAGACCTCAGATGAAATGACGTCTTCAGTTGTAAGGTTGCATTTAAAAAAATAAATAAATCCCCATAGATAGATAATGCTTAATATGGCTAATAAATATATTGGTATAAAATGAGGCTTAATTTAGGACCATTGACATCTTTGCATTGTGATTTTATTTTCATGATACTTGGGCACCTTCCCCACAGTTCTCATTGTCATCATGTAAAAAGAAAATATGAAGAAAAAAATAGATTTATACATGACATCTGTACATCATTTTTTTTCATTGTAATTAAAAAAAGTCTGTATTACAGTAATGAGGGGAAAAACATCTTGATACATTACAGTAATGAGAATTTGAGAAAAATGTGCTCTAAAATAGGCTTCACTTTCTTATTTTTTCTGTTAACATTTTTCTTGAGATTCACACATATACTTGCTGTATATTTTTTTCCGTGTGTTTTCAGAATGGGCTTTGGGTCCAGACGAGGAGATCTTGAAGGCCAGCAGTGAGGCAGGGGATGATGGTTCAACGCACATGCCACCAGTCCTCGCACACTCCCACCCCAACGCCTTCCACGTTTGGGATCAGGATGATGTGGTCATCCCCCTCTCTCTGGATCACAGCCCCCAGTCCAGCCCTCTTCTGGCTGCCATCCCATTTATTCCTCACTTCTTTCCCTCTCCTCACAGTGTGCTCAACAGTCCCGCACTGCCCCAAACTCATCCAGGGGAAAACAAGAGCCCCACCAAGACCCCACATGAGGCCTACGTCTTTCCTTGACCCAAAATTAGAGGACATAGCTCCACTCGTCCTTCCACAAGAGAAGAGATGGGACTGATAAAGTTTGAACTACAGAACAATGGCTCACTCTAGATTGCAGTCTAAGACCAATTCAGTCTTAAAATAAGTTCACCAAGAAATAAGAATTTTAGAACAACCATTTTCCATAAAACAAAAGATTTTCCTTTTTGGATGAAAGTAACACTATATTTGATGGTCCACTTTAGACATTCTCTAAGTAACTTTGCAAGTACATGTCAACTTATTCTACTAACCCTAATATAACTACTAATACTCTAAAGACAATTGGTTGTCATGTAGTTGCAATTTAATGAGTTACTTATAGGAGAATGTCTAAAGTGGACCATTGAAATAAGCTTAAGTCCCTCTCTTTAATTAGATGAGCTGAAAAGTTTTGTTTTTCTGTTCAACGCCCAATGAGGGTGTTGTTGGCATTTACCAACAGTACCCCATGCTTTTCAATTTGACTGCAAAAGCTGGGCCTTGTCCTGTGGAGCATGTGAGGATGAGTAGCCTGTTCTTAAAATAAGTGCTGTTGACCCTAAACGACCTCAATAAGCGGAGAGCAATGCCAGTCCAAGCCGCATTACCTGCCCGGTAAAATAAGGACATGGTGAAGAGGAAGACACTGCACGATCACGTCTGTAGGATTGTGCCAATTCAGGAGCAGCCTTCATCCTGAAGCCAAAATATATCCTCAGAACATGTTTGAACTGTTGGATCATTCAGTTCAACTCAGGATAACCAGCATTCTGCAGTTTATGGATTTGCACAGAAGGCCTATTTGGAAACAAGTAATACTAAAACTGTGGCCAGTGAAACTGGATTGGATTCGGAATCCAACATCTTATTTTCAAGGTGCTCTAAGCAAAGGCCCTGTTTACACCTGGTATTAAGATGCGTTTTGGTCAATCGGATCACAAGTAGACGAGGGAGACACATTCCCTTTTACACCTGGTATTTTAATCCGTCTCTTTTGTCCACTTTCAACCACTTCTGTCCTGATTTCTTCAAGGGGAGGGTCTATGGGCGGGTAAATGTTTCAGATCATTCGATCCAATGGACAAAATAAGCTCACGCAAATTTACATATGAATGCGACCGGAGACGACGGAAAAATATACAGAGAGCATCAGCTTTTGTTTCTGCTCTGACGCTCAGGAATGGTGGGAGAACATTGAGCTTGATACGGTTTTCTAATTCAAACGAAACTTGGGACTAAGTTTAAAGGGATAGTTCACTTTGAAATAAATTTGATATGTTTTAGCTTACCTCAAGGGCATCCAAGATGTAGGTGTCTTTGTTTCCGCAGTAGTTTCAACTTTGATATTTTTAGGTCAAACCGTTCTTGTCTGTCAGTCATATAATGCAGGTCTATGGTCACTTCCTCAAAGAGCATGCACAGAGAAGTCCAATGATTTAATGACTTTTTAGGCCATCAATGACACATTGATGGCCTAAGACATGAAACGAGTGGTTTGTGTGAGAAACGAACAGTATTTATATCGTTTTTACCTCTTGTAACGCACAGACCGAAGCGCCCGCGCCATCAGAGTACTTGGACGTGACTGTGATTACAAGATGTAAAAACGATATAAATACGGTTCGTTTTCTCACACAAACCGCTCGTTTCATGTCTTAGGCCATCAATGTGTACTTACATTTACGAGTCATTAAATCATGTTTAATTTGGACTTCTCTGTGCATGCTCTTTGAGGTGGTGACCATAGACCTGCATTATATGACTGACAGACAAGAACGGTTTGACCTAAAAATGTCAAAATTGAAACTTCTGCGGAAACACAGACGCCTACATCTTGGATGCCCTTGAGGTAAGCAAAAACATATAAAAATGTATTTCAAAGTGAACTATCCCTTTAAATTTAGACCCCGTTTACACCTGTATTTAGCGTCGTCCACTTGTGATCCAATCAACCTAACCGCATCTTAATACCAGGTGTAAACAGGGCCAAAGGCTCTTTTCTTACTTTTTTGTAGCCTATATATTGTTGGAGTGTTTTTAGGCTCCAAAATTAAAACGAACACTTGCAGAGCACCTAATGCAAGTAAAAATGTGGATATTAACGAAAATGTAAAGTTTTGTGTGCGGTAAAAGTATTGATTACATTTATATATTATACATATACCAACCTGGCCATTGACAAGTGTAGCAAAACATTACTTTTGAACCTTGGTGTGTGTTACATAACACACTCTTTTCTATGTATGTGTGTCGCTCCTATTTCAGTCATGTTTAATGTTCTGAATGTAATGCTAAGCTTTGGCACCATTCGAGGATCAGCTTAGCTGACTAGCTGGTCAAGAGCAAGAGTTAAAGTGTTTAGTAAGGATGTTATCAGATTACACTCCCCTTTTTTTTTTGTCCTGTGAGTTAAACCTGAGCAGGAAACAGTGACAGATTTAGCAAATCACACCCTCACATTTTATACATATCTATATATATATATATAGTGTTGGATTTAAAAAAAAAAAAAAGAAAAAAAAAGTTGTCTATGTCATGGTTTCCTCTCTTGTAGAATTCAAGTTATTTTATACATATTTACAAACGTTTTCTGTATAAACACTCTGTACTTGTTAATCTTTGGACTTAAATGACATTTGAGTGCTGGTGACCTCACCTGTTTAGATAACTGTCGCTGACTGTTATTATTATCAAAATTACTGTGATGTTGAATATGCTCATATACTTGATCTCATTCAAAATATAATTCTATTTTATTTTCCTGTTGTTAATCAATTTTAAATTTATCAAGGATTCAAACAAATGATCTCTGCAAAACCTTTTCTTTGAAGTGAAATATAGGGACCAAATGCAACATAAGTGGGGGTTGGGGATAATTATAAAGCAATATGATGGTTAAGGACAATTAAACCTATTAGTTACCGGTAGTAGTTCATGCTTTAATGTCACAGGCAGGAAATCACCCTGCAGGTGGGTAGAGAAGGCTTAGCATTACACTAATACTAAAGAGCCACTTAAAACTGCAAACTGACCTGGTCGCCCTCCACAGAGTTCAGACCCTTACTAGCCAAATGGCAGTTTAGTGCAACAAAGAACAAAAAGCTAGAATTTTGAAGAACTGCTCAAAGTGTAATTTATGGAAAATAGGCATCATGAATGTTTAGTTTAACAAACGTCTTTTTTTTGGGCCTGGATATAGGCGAAAACACATACAAAATGGCTTCCTTGCAAGGCTTTATATAATGCTAAAAGCTAAATTAAAAGGGGCCACACATTGTAAAGGACTTTGCTAACTGTTAAATCAGGGTTTTAGGAATAATAAAGCTTTTACCAGATTGAATTGAGGACAGTCACAGCATGTGCAGAAAGGATTAGGGCTGGCATCCTGACTGCCAGGATATTATGTGAAGGCTGATTCGTCGGATTAAACCATGAAGCTTAAATCATACCATTCTTTAAGCACATTCCCCTAAACAAATGATATACATAATACAACATTGGTTAAAGCCAAACTGTAGGTTTCTTCGCGAAAAGCCACATTTAGACATCATTTCTAATATATACACTGCATGTTGTGAAGATCAGCACCCTTCTCTGAACAAAAACAAATTTCAAGATATTGCCTATTATTTTTTTATAGAAGCAAGAATCAACATGATCTCTTGATTATTTTAGATTAGTCTGGCTTAAAGGTTAAAGCAAAGCATATGCTAGTTTAGATGACAGAAAAGGGATTTTCCCCAGATTATATGTAGTCAACTTTTGATCAGCTATGATTCTGTCAGGTTCACCCTGCAGCAAGCATTGGATTCTGACCTGTTCCAAATAGACGTAAGTCAGGTATGGCTAGCAGGTGCCCAACTTTTTGGGAGAAACAGGATCAGATTTTATACGAAGCCATTAAGTTTGCATTAAAAAGGGCCAACCAAAATACCCAGCAAAAAAAAAAAAAAAAAAAAAAAACCAGAACACCCAAACAACTGCAACTCAAGACCCATGACAGGCCACTGCATTATTAGTTGGCCAGTTTTAGAAATTGTATAATTAGGTTTCACAAACACCGAGTGTTTGGAATTCGGAAGTACCACTACCAGAAAAGCAAAGTTATAACACCATTTAACAAATACACTATGGCTGGCATGCTTTTAAAAAAAAGCCACAGAGTAAAACTTGGCACTGATTAGTGTTGACATGATCCATAGAGTTACTAGACTTAAGGGACCAAAATGTAGTTTAAAGGAGTTTTAATAATCACTTTAAAACACTTACAGGTCTTCAAAACAAACATTTAAAACTTAAATACTTGATTCAATAATGCACTTTTAATCGTAAGCGCTTCTCTAATTTATAGCATTATGCTAAAAGACCTGGGTCAATATCCCAAAGTCACATTAAAACAGTTTAAGAAATTTCAACCTTAATCGTCCTCTCTGGAAATCTCATCACGCCTTTTAAGAACAGCCCTGTAAAGAGAGGTTCCTCTAGCCTGGATAAAAGTAACAGTCAGCTGTTTCTTGTTGACCTCCACGTGGGCAAAGCCACCCAAGGTGCCAGCGTCACCATTGAAGAACTTGAGGTAGCCTTGAGGAACCCGGTTGCGGTGCCGCACGTCGGGATCCATGAAGTTACCAGCTCCACTAACCACATAACCGATACCAGACTCCTTGATGTACTGAAAAGGCAAAGTGGAGGCACAAAGTCAGATATCTTAAAACAAACTAAACTTGATCAAAAGGCTTCTTGTATACCTACTTGTAGATTGTGATCATGGCCACACAGGTAAGCAGTGGCCTTGTACTTCTTAAGCAGTGGTCTCAAGCTCTTTAGCAGACAGTCGGTTGGCCCATGCTCTGATATGGACCACACGGGATAGTGGCCCGCCACCAGGAGATAATCAGCCTTCGACTTTGCCAAGCGTTCCTGAAGCCACAGCAGTTGTCTATTGGCCTGAACACCACTTCGGGGAGCTCGGGGCTGCTGGTCAAGGAAGTCGTCAGAGTTGCCACACAACAACACCGTGTCCAACATGATGATGGTCAAAGTGCGGTGTGTTTGAGGAATGCGAAAGTTCATCTCATAGTAGTAGTATGGGAAGTTCCTGTGAGACAGAATGAATGTTAAAACAGCCTATTTGGGCAAGAACGGGGAGTTTGCCAAGTCAACACTAAGCACAGCTGCATTAACAGTAGAATAGCATAGCAAATTGGATTATGAGCCAGGAAACCAAACTCAATTAGACATGGAGGCCTAGATACGTTGGCTCACATACCATCTCTTTGACTTTTGGCTGTACTCAATCTGAGCAAGGACGTTTCCTGCATGGTCGTGATTGCCAGCAATGACGTACCACGGAATATTAAGAGAATCCTGGGTGTAGACGTCTTCAAACGTGACCTACAAAGAGCATAATGGGACCGTGGCCTACATTAGACTAAACTCTTGCACTTTCTAATCCCAGCACACAACTAAAAATTGTCACACCAATGCTTAACCACTTGTGAGAAATTAGCATTTAACAATTCAACAGTAGACATGCTTCAATACACAAATGTGCACAAAACCCTGCATTTACAAAATTCTGAGGATCTAAACTCCCGAAGCCAAACCTGGAATCTAGGGTCATTGACGTCCCTGACGCCCTTATAGTAGAAGTTGTCACCAAGCGCTAAAATGAAGTCAGCACCCATCTGGGAAGCAGATTTGGCCATCATGCGGGCAGTGGCCTTCTCTATGGGGGTAACATAGGGAGGATATGGCAGTCCACCCCAGTCCCCCAAAACTAGGAATCTGATGGATGACTTGTTACCTGATTGAGGCAATAAAAGGGCAGGGATGTAAACACTTTAGAGATTACAAATATCCATAACCCTTAATACCAAGGTTTGGGACAAAACACTTTAAGAATTTAACACAAATACTCACTTCCTTTAGCTTCCAGATCAATGAATGAGGAGTTGTAGCAGAGGACCCCAGGGAGAGCAGTTAAAAACACCAGCATTAGTGGTGACGCCATCTGTTATGGAAAGACAGAAACAACAGCATACAAAGTTCACTACCCAATTCCCACACACAAACTGAAACACAAAACTCAAGCAATCTCATGTTGAAAGAAACCACCTACACCAGCAGCTTTTGCTCTTTGAGAGTCCTCTCTTTACACCTCATTACCCTTCTACAGCATTACCTCTATATTTATATCATTCTGATCATCAAAAAGCCACGCCCTGATTTTGATTACAGCTGTTTTCATTTACCCCGATGATCAACTTAACCAATGGGATCGTGGAAACCCAGAAGCTGAATTTTAAATAGCATACAACACTCTTAAAATAAAGGTACCTGTGATAGAAATATTTTATTTAATGGTCTCAGAAGTGGTCAAATGGGTATTTTCAACATGGAATGTTGAAAAAAATGCAGACTACGGATGATCAGGTCAAAGACCATGTGGACTTACCCAAAAAGTGCTTAACACAGTAGAACTAACAATCATTTGATAAGCTTAGATCATTACAAACCAAATCACCAGAATGAATCACAGTGAAGAAGACTTGAGTGACATTGATTTTTTACTCAACTGTATGATTTAAATGTACATCTTTCTATTCAGGAGACTCACTTGGTTGTTGTGACCAGTGATCTCCCGGCTGAGAATAAAACTTCATTTCTGCAAAGAGCAACTTGGGAGTCGTGTCATATACATGCTGCGCTGCTGAGGAATAGAAGTACTAAAGATTCTAAGCTCAAAAGACAACAAATGAAACGGCTCAAGTGTGAGTGAGGTAGTGATAGTAGCTTCTTGACAGGACTTATACTTCAGGGACGTATTGGATTGTAATTGTAATTCAGGGAATTACCTCAAGATACTGTAGTATACTATTTTATTATATGTACAAATGGAAGTTGTTTGAATTGTCAGTGGTGAAGAAGTCAGATTTAATAGGTTGTATTCGTATTGAGAATTTCCACGACATACCAAAATGGGGGTTTCGCAGAAATGCCATGGAACAACCATTTTGAGTTCCAGAAAGAACCTTTAGCTAAGACAACAGTTCTTAAAAGAACCATTTTTTTCTTAGTGTGAAGAACATTTGAAATTAATCTTAAATAACCATTTTTAACTATAAAGAACTTTGTGCAATGGAACGGTTCCATGGATGTTAAATGTTCTTAATGGAACTACAGATGGCAATGAAATACCTTCATTTTTTTAAAAGAGCAGCACACTACTCTTAATATATATATATTTTACCATATCTGCAGTATGCTAATATTCTGAATACACAGACATGCAAACATGTACATATATACAATTTCCCAATGATGTGAAATACGAAATACTGTTTTAGTTTAATTATCATTTAAATGGTATAATTCAAACAGAAAAAGGGGAACTGTATCCTAAAAGTCGCCTGACTAAACTATAACTGAGAAATAGACAATAGGCTTGTGGTTATTAAAACACTATGGCTATATAAACTTTGACATTATGATTATCCAGAGTAGATAAATAAGACTCACAATGTGTGGCTTTGTCCTTGAAGTATCCTTGTGTGAGTGATCCTTCCAATGGATGCTCTGTTTCCTCTCATCCACTATATATCAGCTCCCACATGGATGGGTGTGTGTATGCATGTGACTTAACCATGCAGGAAAAGCATGTTCCTACTGATTCAATGACCACAGACTCAATGACTCATGTGACAAATACATTTGTTTCAAACACTCTAAGATTAAGGTTTCCACTTTGGCATTATACTTCTGTTCTGTTTTTCTGTTCAGTCCCCATTCAGATGTCTGAAACAACCATAGACCATAAATGCTGTTTAAATCATATCAAGTTATTTACACAATAAAACCCATGAAATGTTTTGTGACTTTTAGTTCCCATCAGCTTTGAGGCTATATGCTAGTTGACAAAATGTAGAGCATCTTGCACAGACGTTTGGTGACGCAGTCAGCGTTCCAATTCATCCCAGAGGTGTTCAGGTTTTGTTCAGGCCAGTCAAGTAACTTCACACCAGTCAAATGTATTTTGTTTTGTGCACAGGATCATTGTTATGCTGGAATAGAAAAAGGGCCCTCCCCAAAGTGTTGTCACAAAGTTGAAAGCACAGAATTCTCTAGAATGTTATTGTATGGCATAGGATTAATAACTTTCCTCATAAAAATGACCGGAAGAGCAAATCTGGTAATATCTTATATTTGTTGAGGGATAAGAGGAGTCCACATACTATTCAGTCAGTAGACTACAGAGTAAAAATTTTATATTTCAATTTAAAATTTATAAAACAACTAACTCTATATTTTCATAGAGGCACACTTCAATAATTAACCATGTAAAGCCTAACATGATTTTTTATTTTTTTAAGTAAGTGTTCATTGACATTTTAGACAAAAAAAAAGTATCCATATGTTTTTGATTGAGTATAAATCAGGCTTTTAAGGCTGCTAAGTGCTATAGTATGATACAGGAAAATAGCTCATACTTAAAGCCCAAACTGTGCAAAAATATGCAATTTGGTGAAGTTTTTGATATGTAGCCAAAAAGTAAAATAATGGGGATAAAAACATAAAATGCAATGCAATACAATGATTGAGAGATCTAAATAAAGTTAGCAAAAGCCTGATGCATCACGTTTGATACATTTTAAAAACAAAATGATAATCAAATTGCTTCAGTCCAGTAAGTGTTTGTCTTGAATTGTTACTAACAATATAAATGTTGTTCTTATGCTTAATCACTAAAGGTTTCACAGCACAGGTATACCACGACCCAAAGGGTGGTGTTTATATTTGGTAAAAAAAATAAAATTATATATATATATATATATATATATATATATATAGTATACAAGATTAGGTATGAACATGTTTCAAAACTTTTGTCAAATGAATCAAGAAAGCAAATAAAAATAGAAAAAAAGGTTTATTTCTGCACAGGTCAAATATATGACTTACAACATCCACCTCAGAGAACAACATTTCCTGCACTTGCCTATTTAACAGTGAATAACTACATTCTACATAAAAGACGATACCAAGATTAAACCGAGTAACGCAAATCAAACCTCTTAAAACTCCAAACAAGGAACCGCTTAAGTGGTTTCAGGGAAGTAAACAAAGTCTGTCCATTCTATTGTCCAAATTCAGTCCAAAAAAAAAAAAACGGCTAAAATTTTAGAGGCAAAATAAGAGAATAACTTTAAATATACCTTTGGGGAAAAACAGAACACTAATGTGACACTTAATTCCCATTTGAGTCACACCAACCATTCAGGCACAGACAGAACTTCCACCACCCTGATGTATTATTTCCTGAAACTAGTGGTGAATCAAAACCATGCTAATTCAGTTACCGAGGTGCAGTTCAAACGGCAAAAGTAACACAAACAGTATAAAATCTCAAAAGGTTTAGAGAGTCAATGTTTCAACTCAGTAGGCTATAGAATTACAGAAATGACTTTTCGGTTGTTTGAAAAAGCATCTGTACATCCTCAACCTGAGAGAGCAAACGGAACATCTATCTGTATGTGTAGTCTGTGGTACTGGCTCCACTGCTGTAGCCGCCCAGGTTGGGGTAGGCGCTCTGGGTGAAGCTATAGCTCTGATTTGTTGTTCCAGGTGGCCCGAACGTTGCTGTACCAGGTGGTCCACTGTATGCTATTAAGAAGAAATCAAGAGTTTCAGATAGTTCTGGCTTAAATTATTACACAGCATGTCAGCACTGAAACTCACCTGCATAATTGAAATCAGGTGTTCCTCCCATACCCATGCCAGTCCCTTGATATCCATAGCCGTAGTCTGGTCCAACAAGAGGAGCTTGTTGATTTGTTGTTTTGCTCTGGTTTTGATTCTGATTCTGGATCTGACCCGGGCCCTGACTGAGGGGTTTTTTGAATTGTGAATAGGATTGGGAGTACTGATTATAATAGCCAGTCATTGGTGGAGGGACAGCCTGGTAGGTGGCCGCGCTGATGGCAGCGGTTGCAGACAGGTCCTCCTGGGGAATCATAGGTGTGCTAGAGTTGGTAACCGACACAGCTGGGGTCAGTCCAGCAGTAGTGGTGGAGCCTGAAGAAAGAGACAAATGGATAGAGTTGTTCAGTAGACATCTACATTAGAGGAACAGGCAATATGCCTATAATGACAAGTCACAGGCGAAGCGTTGAACATCTCCTAACAAGGCCACATATTAAGGTCTGTGTAGATTAGACAGTAAGCAAACAATCAGTTCTTGTAATCAACGTTTTAAATGCAGGAGAAATGGGCAGGAATAAAGATCTGAGAGACTTTGACAAGGGTCAAATTGTTATGGCAAGGCGACTAGGTCAGAGCACCTCGGTGCCAAATACCTTCAGGGATCTTGTAGACCCCATGCCTCGGCGGATAGACGCTTGAAAACGAAACTAAGGGTGTATTCACACCAGGAAAGTCCGATAGTTCACTTGCTCTGGTCCGGACCAAATAATTTTTATTTTTATTTTTTTGGTACGGTTCGCTTTCACACTGCTCTTTTTGCAAGTGAACCAAAATGTGTAAACAAAACCACACGTGTGCTAAGGTCGTCCATTCATTGGACAAGGATTCTCAAGTAGGGAAATCAGGAAGTGCAAAAAAGGCTCAGCATGGAGATATTTCGTACTGCAATATTTTGTTATTTTACTAATTTCGTGTTATATTCTGTACAAACGTAATATGAAGAAACTGCGCAGAAGACGGATAAGGTATAAAGTTTTGATTCATAGAGAGAGGCTATGTTCACACATTCAAATAATGAGATTCTTATTGTATATACTGCTAACAAGTGCTGTCAATGTTAACGCTTGCGATTTAAGTTTGTCCAGTTTAACGCAGCGTCATCCTTGTAACTATTATATGAACTGCAAAAGCTTTTTTTTGCATCTATGCGCGATTAGACTAAAGAGAACGCGCTGTATGTGAATGTCCTGATGCACACACTCATTCATTCATTCCATTCCAATGATGCACATACGACGCGCAGAAAGACGCGCAACAGTATCGTGTGGCCAGACAGCGCGCCGGAATGGAATTCTCTTTCGCACTTGAACAACAATAACACAAACCATTATGCCAAAATCTCCGACTACGGAAGCCTTTTAACTCAAAGGCGCAGTGCTTTCTTGCAATTGGGTCAGTTCATGTTCACACCGTAAACGAACCGTACCAGAGTTCGTTCGGAAGCGTACCGAGACCACTTCTTCAGCTGGGTCTCGGTTCGGTTGTTTGGTCCGCACCAGAGTTCGATTGCTGTATTCACACCTGCCCAAAAGGTCCGCACCAAGGGGGGAAACGAACTAGAGTTCGATTCAATCGAACCAAACAAGGCAGGTGTGAATACACCATAAGAAACTAACAAGCGAGAGGAGACTGAATCATTTAATGATGTTAGCATACCTGCAAAATTGCCAGTGTTGAATCCTCTGCCTCTACCTCTGCCTCTTCCTCTACCTCGATTGCCTGCATTGTAAGGTACTCCAGCCATACCATAGCCCTAAAGAGAAAAATATATATACATATTTTTTTTAACAAAAGGACAAAATAGTATTAAGGCTAAAAGAAGCTCCATGAATACATGTCTTTACCATAGGAGGGAATCTCTTCTTCTTGAGTGGGTCTGCAGGAGAACCTTCTGGAAAGAGCTGGTCTAAAGCCGCAAGTGCTGCGTTGGCTTTGGCTAATTTCTTATTTGATCCAGAGCCCTGGAATTTCTGCCCATCAACCTCCACCTAAAAGAGGGAAAAACACATGCACATAAAATATGCATAACTGAAAGTTGTTTAAAGCGAGAACAGCTGGAAAACATGTCAAAGGAGTAGATATTAGCAGCAGCACTGTCCTCATGCTTATTCAAGGAAATCGTCATGAGAAACAGGATTGAGGGCAACGGAAGGAACCATTTTTTAATAAGAATATATTGCAAATGATTGCACAGTTGCTTACAGTCTGAACTGGGGGTTGAGTGACAGGAATATAAAGATATAGAGAGGATATAGGTTTTGTAGCTGCAGTGCATTGTTTTCCACGAGTGAATGCAAACATAAATGTATAATATTACATAAAAGTATTTAAAATTAAAGTTATGGCATACCAAAAGAAATATATGACATGCCTCGTAATCACTTACAATGCATCTCCAGCTTCATATGGTAAATAAAAATGGGAAGAGGTGTTCTTGCAGTCACTGTAATAAGTGATTTATAAACAGAGCTGTCGAGTTTGGTAGGAAATCTCAGGCTTCTGTCATTCATCATTATGTATTTACGTCATATCAAAGAAAACAAGTTCTAGGTACACACAATTTCAGTGTATCTTTATGAATATAGGATTTTAAAAAAAGACGCTTGAAACATTGAAATTATTGAAACAATTTATTCACATAACATATACTGTTGAGTTGCTCAAGTTGTCTTTGACTGACTGGGTTCCTAGAGAAAAGGGAAAAAAGCTCCGTTTTAATAACGAATTATTGGACATATGACGAGCGATTTGTGTCGATCTACCATTGATGAATTACTGCTAATATTTGTTTTGATATTTTCTTTAGTGTTTATATATTTGTTTTCTGTTGCAGATAATTGAAAGTACATATGTTGCCTGCTTTTTCATTTGAACAGCAGGGAACAAGAACCAGTAAAAAATCCCCTATATATTTAGCACTATAATGTCATTTTACTGTCTGAATTATTTTCTTGTATTTTTTGTTGTTGTAATTTTAGGTTGCATGAACTGCATCTGAGATTTAAAACTTGAGACTTTTTTTTTTGTGCCTCTTATAGCCTCTATTCTCCCCCATTAAAGGTATGCAGGGCATATAAAACAAAATTTAACATCATTATTTTGATTTTACAGTAATTGATGGATTAATGGAAAATTTCTCCTCTTTCCACTTTTTATACATTTATTCCCGTGATGACAAAGCTGAATTTTCAGCATCATTACTCCAGGCTTTAGTGTCACATGATCCTTTTAAAATCAAATATGCTGATTTGATGGGCAAGAAAATTCTATATCAATGTTGAAAACAGTTTTGCTGCTTAGTATTATTGTGGAAACAGTGAGATATACATATATAGCATCAAACATAGCACAGACCGCTTTTGCTGTAACCATGCACTGTACACCATTGCTTCCCCACCAGGTACCACCCAATATGTCTTTGCAACCCATCATCACTAGCTTTATTCAACATGTCTAACCTCAATGGTGAAGGTCTTGTCATTGAAGCGCCCCTTGACAGAGACAAGTTCATATTTCAGACTTCGCCGCTTCTCGTTGAGCTCCATGACAGGATTCTTGCCATGTTTGGTGAGGATGGGTCCACCCTGCAAAATGAAGCGGAACCAATCATGCCAAACCAAACTCCCAGAGTGTACAAACACATCAAACCCCAAAGCTGTTTAAGGAGGATCAGTCTTTGGACGCTAACCTCAGTGCCATCATCAGACCCTGAAGGAGTGGTTTCATCAGAACCAGAGGCTGCAGGTGCGGCAACAGACTGGCTCTTATTTTCATCAGCAGGTTTAGTTTCAGACGGCAAGGGCACACCTAATGCCAGCAGCACCTGTGTTGTGAACATGGCATAGACAACAACTGAAATGTACAGTTCATTTTTCACACTTATATTACATCTTGTAAAAAAGCACATAATAGATCCCCTTTAATATAAGTCTCAGGTGTCCCCAGAATGTGTCTGAAGTTTCAGCTCAAAATAACCCTCAGATAATATCACACCATGTTGTAAATGCCCATTTTTGAGTGGGAGGAAAAACATGCTTTTCGTGCATGTATCTTTAAATGCAAATGAGCTGCTGCTCCCTGCCTTCCAGAAAAAGGCGGAGCCATTACAGCTCATGCCTCGGATACTGGTGCCAAAAACGTATAAAACATCTTGTTTGATTTTGATCACCCCCCTATCGCAGTCACGCTCACGTGACATTGCAGTTCTTCATCATCATGAAAGTTTGTTATCTGCATGCGTTTTAAACGCATATCAGTCTGAACTTCTGATATATGGTTTTCTAAACGCACACATCCGAAGCACGTGCACAGAAATCTGTCTGTCAGACAGTGCGTCCCATGAGTACCAGCAGACTCACTTTCTGGGCGACATGAAGCTTAGCGCTGCGTTTGGAAGGGCCTGTAGCCTCATAAGTTATCCCATCCACCTCCACAGCCATTGTAAATTGAGGTTCATGTTCAGGCCCAGTTTGTGATGCCAATCTGTAGAGGGTCCCAGGCCGGAGCTGGTTCAACTTCATTAGGGCATTTGCTGGTTCGCTCTTTTCTGCCAGGAGCAAGCACAGGTATATAGGTCTTATTTCACTGAAAGATGAGACGTGCTATAATTTTCTACCATTAAATATAAAATTAGTGCAGGGTAACAGAAGGGGATGCAAGAAAAAAGACTGAGATTGAGATGCATACCTTTTCTTGGAAATTTCGATTTTATGTCAAGATCCCCAGCATCATAAACTTCCCTTGGTCTCTTTGCTGGGAAATCACCCACTGCAATTTAATTTAAAGGAAGGAAGCATTAAATAGGATAACGGACATTTGCATAGAGTTCATAATACCATGTAGAAAATGCGAAGGTCCCTCTCTAGTGCACCCAAAACATTGACCCATCTTTGTTTCCGTTATTCAAAAAAATGGCATCAATCACTAATTAACATTTTATGTTTCAATGTCTATTCAGTGTTCAGAAACTTGTCTCACCTTAGAAAATTACAATGTGAACTACGTCTGTAGTTTTCATGTGAATAGTTTAAGCAGTCCAAATAGGGCTTTTCTACATATTGAAGCTTTACAGATAAAGTAAAACAAGTAAAACTGTTTTTAAACAGTCTGTTTAGGACACCAGAAAAAGTTGCTTTGGTACCTCTGTGGTGTTCGCTGAGTATTCTAGAGGCTTTGGAATTGAGGCGGTCCATTCCAAGAACTTTGTAAAGCTGCCCAAAAGCTGACAGCCTTAAGGCAAACTAGGGGTGGGAGAAAAGCAACAAGTTAAATGTGAAAAAGTCAAATGTGTTTTCTCAAATGTTAGAATTCTTGTAAATGTAGCAGCTTTATTAACCATCTTATTAGGCCACTTTAGAAGCCGCCACGGAATTAAAAATAAATAAATACAAAAGGCAATTGCGAGTTCTAAAAGGTCAGATTTATAAGATGTTAACTTGCAATTGTGAGAATAAAAAGATAGTCACAATTATCTTTTTATTTATTTATTAGATGGCAGAAACAAGCTTCCATAGGTCACAGCCATTTACTCTGTTAGAGTATTTTTTCCCCCCATCAAAGAAAATGTGATGTTTACATGAACAGGTCATATATTTACCAGTGTCAACCAATCTCACTAAGTTGGACGCCATTGTAACTTCTGCTTATTTGAAAATATTTGGGAGCGGCAGCAGATTTTCAGCAAATAATCTAAATTTACATTTTTCTTTTTTGGAGCTTGACAGACATGGTCACAATGAATAGTTACTGTATAGAATTTAGTGTTCTACAATTAAAAACACTATATAGGTTTGGAATGACAATGGGCCAAATAAATAATGACTATTTTCATTTGTAAAGTTTATAGACTAGTACACTGTAAAATAAAGTCAAGCTATAGTGTAGGATTGCAAGTCACCTGGGCACTCTGGGTAATATCTTCTCGCTCTTGCAGTGTAAGATGAGCGCCAGCATCAGTGCTGTCTCGCTCACAGGGATCAGATATGCCTGGACCATCTGAAGAGAAGGGTCATGCTCAGTATGACTCAAAACACACCAAAATATGCTTAGACAATGCTTTGTTTCAGTCTTTACCCTCCATTAGTATCCCTGACGCGAGACACTCTAGAACTCTCCGGAACGCCTCTCCAGGTCCCAGCAGCCTCTCGCTGGTTGAAATGGCCTTCTGACACAGCAGCTCAAGAATCTGCAAACAGACATATGAATAAAGAGACATATTCAGAAATGTGACCAGTACATATATTTATAAAAACACTCATCAACGTCTAACTGCAAATATATATTTTTTGTTGTTTGAGATTGACTCACCCAGCCTTTGAGCGGGGCCCACGTTGAAACACGGGAACACAAGTCCCGCAAGATCCGAATCACAATGACACACGACTCGACGGTGGACACTTTAGCCTGTTAACCCAACAAAGAGCAAATCTGTTAACACTTTATTATGGATCTAGAAAGAACTTCTAGATACTTTTTAGAGGACGTTTTGTATTAAGCAGATCAATCTGGCCAAATTATAGTTTCTGACCAAGAACGAAACAAATTGCAACCTGGGTAAGATACATCTGACATTTAAACGGAAACAGGTTATTATACGCAATTCACTTAAAAGCATTTATGGACGTTTCAATATTCAAACAGCCTTTAAAAGTATTTCTCAGAGAAGCTCAATGTGCAAATATGTATTTTTCCCAGGTCAAAGGTCAGATTAAGTTACAAGTCGACTTTTAGACAAATAAAGACGGGATGCAAACCTGGAACCACTTGGCCTGGCGGAGAGACGCCAGAGAAGCCAGGCATTTCTGCCTGTCCAGAGCGTCCTGCGGAGAGCTTTCCGCGCACGGTTCTAGTGACGAATGGAGTAAGAAGACAAGGTACAGTTTGACCAAGGGGGGGTTCTGTCATCTGGCCAGGGGGAAGGCGCAGTGTCCCAGTGCCCACAGGCAAGAGGAAGAGGGGGAACTGTTCAGGAAGTAATCTAACACAAAGCCTAGTATGCACCCCTGTCAGTTTTAACACTGGTTAATGACCATCTTTATATTACTCTACTTCATTAGACATTTCACCCTCTTCTTCTGTAGGCCAACTGCGCCCCCCCTTCCGAGACAGAGAGTTTCCAGTTGGTCAAAAGTCCAGCGCCCCTAAAACTGACAAACTAGAAGGCTTGGTTGAGAAAGTCAATTTGCAACCACAGGCAACAAAAGCAATACTTTAATTTAAATGAATTCAGATGTGAACAGGGTAAATACTGCAGCAAAATACACGTGAAACCTGTTCTAGACCAACAGATTACACCTTAAGCACAAGTAACAGTTGTTACAGCAGTTAGCTGCTATTATCTGAAATTGTCTAAAAACAAAGGCTTACCCATTGTAGAATATATATATATATAAATAAAAAAATATCAATCAACAAGCACCTCTTAAACTATGAGCCTACCGACTAATTTTTGCTGCAATGCAAACCCTTCGTAACGCTTTAGAGGTGACGTTCGGAAGTTTCAATGTTCAACAGTAAAATGCTGAACAGTAACGAAGACAATACTTGTAAATTAAAAATGCTGAAAGCATCCAGTATTTGGCTCAGAAAGAATCACCACTTATCCAGCATCCAACAATTAAGTGCAGCAGGACTGTCCTGCAGGACCTTTATTTTCACTCTTCTGATGGTACTGAAGGTCTTTTGGGTCCTAAAATGAAAGTTTGAGATCATACCTCCAGATGTCTTTTTTTCAACCTGCTCCCTGACCATAGGCGAGGTCAGATGGATGCTCAGTTTCAGCATGGGCTCGTTCGTGCTAGTTACAATAATAGCAGCTTCTTGGATAGATGGAGTGATGACGTATTTCTCCTCAGTAACATCCTTTTCGAAGAAAGTGAGAGGACAAAGTGCATGTCAATTTACCTTTTCATAAATATTGGCTTATAACAAGCCGCCTTGCATGGAATCACACACTTGAACAGTTCTATACATACACTATTCAAAAGTTTGTAGTTGGTAGACTCTTATGCTCACTAAGGCTGCAATTATTTGTTACAATAAAAACAGCAGTATTGTGAAATATTTTTACAATTTAAAGTAACTTTTCTATTTTAATATATTTTATATTTAAATGCTTTTTTTTGATGGCAAAGCTGAATTGTCACCTGCCATCACACCAGTCTTCAGTGTCATGTTCCTTCAGAAGTCATATGAAAAAAAATCTTATTACTTTCTTGTCATTCTTTTTTAGCATTCTTTGATGAATAGATAGTTAAACAGCATTTATTTGAAAATGTAAAAAAATATATATATTAATGTATTTTCTGTCACTTTTGGTTAAATTAATGCATCTTTGCTGAATAAAAGTGTTAATTCTTATAAAAAAAATCTTACTGCCAACAAACTTTTGAATGGTAGTGTATACGTTGCCCCTTGCATGTTTATTGAAAACATTATCCAATTTTATAATGCTTTCAAATATCAACACAAGTGTAGTGTTGTTAGCTCTTTTTAACTTTTTCCTACATTTGAATACATTCTGCAGAAAGATGCCATTTGTTCCTCTTAATGGGTCTACTGAAACACAAGCAGAGCTATTGGCAGACATTCATTGTACTGATAATGAATGTTTATATAATGATAGCACTGAATAATAAAAGGTGAGAAAAACCTTAATGAATTCCGAGAGTTTTCCCGAGATCAGCCTGAGCAGAGAACTGGTGGGCATATCCCTGCAGAGCAGCACCAACTCTAACTCCAAGTTATCTTTCAGCAGGAGTCCTTTAGCCACCAGGCCCACTCTCAAAACACCACGCAGTTTACTTTGAGGTGAATCACTGCTGGGAAAACAGCATGGACTGCAAGCATGAGTCTAACTGAAATATAAAGTATCTTGCAATAGCTTAAAGAGATAACTCAACCCAAAGTGAAAATTCTCTCTTTTACTCACCCTCATACCATTCCCGTTATTTCTTCAGATAAACACAAATGAAGATTTCTAGGAAAATAATCCATCTCTTTGAGTCCATATAATGCCATTGAACGACTGCCATTCATTTGATGCTTTAAAAACAACCACAACACAGCGATTGTAACAGTAAACCATACGACCCCAAAGGATGAATCAATGTCTTCTGAAGTGTAACAACAGGTGTGTGTGTGTGTGTGTATCAAAAATACAACTGTTTTTAACTATAAATCAATACGGTCTACGGTCATACAAGCGTTCACAAGAGGGATGTTGTGACGGGTGACATAAGTGCGCCGTAAAGCTTGTGCAGAAGCACGTAGGATGTGAGGCCACCACTTCAATTTAAAAAAGAAATGATATTTTTCTTACACACCTATTGTTTTGCTTGAGAAGACATCGATTCATCTACTGAGGTTGTATGCATTACCGTCACAATCGCCTTGTGTGGTTTTTCAAGTGTCAAACAAGCGAAAGACATTGAATGTCATTATATGGACTCACAGAATGAGAGAATTTTCATTTCTGGATGAACTATATATGAACATAAAATGAAATGCAATTTTTGAAAGTCTAAATGCACTAGAGCAGATGACTTCTATGACCAACAGTTGAGCCATACCTTTCAGTATCAGCGGCACTACTCTCTTTTTCATTTAACCAATCAGAGACGGACTTCAGGGCACACTCCATATGAGACACCATGCTCTGCACTGCATCCAGCTGCTCTGCTGACGGGTACACCGTTGTGTGCTTGGCCTTTATATAGCGATCCTCGTTCACAAAAGTTCGCTGCGGCGGTGGCCTCATTGGTGGAAGCGGCTGAGTAACACAAGTGTTGAATTAATGACACTGGAGTAAAAACGTTGCAGTTGCACTTAATTTATTCATGTTTCTCATTAATTTATGCAAACAAATGTTGGAAACAAAGTACTAGTCTTTTAAAAAGTTCTAATAAATATTCTCCAGGCAATGAATTTGCATTGTAAATTTAATATATTGACATGACATACCTCCCCTGAGTGCACATTCTCCTCTTCCCACTTCCTGTACTCAACAATGTAATCATTGTACTGCCTGAGGTCTTCTTCATAACACAAGCAGTCATACCAATAACGCAACTCTTCATACCTGCAACAGAACTTGAATTTAGTTTCATTGCATATTATTTATGTTTATTCAATCAAGCTCAGTGTGTCAAGATACCACTCAGTGGATTTAGAGAGGGTTCCCATCTTTTTTTCAACAAGATTTTTCCAGATATTTGTGGATGCTGGACAAAACTTGGATTTTTATTATTTATTTAAACAAATAAAAAATAAAACTCCAAGCCTGTTTAGAAATATGTTTAGCTGTAAGAATAGACTAGGTGTTTTACCGGTCGTAGTCCTGCGGGTGCAGGCGGTAACCCTCCTGCATGAGATTATCCCAGTATAACAGCTCCTCATAGGCCTGGTGCTCATCCCAGGAGGGTGGTGGATGAGGTGGAAGAGGTCCTTCCCTCCGCCTCGGAAAATGTCCCATTT
The DNA here is from genome assembly GCF_029890125.1 of Rhinichthys klamathensis goyatoka. NCBI lineage: Eukaryota > Metazoa > Chordata > Actinopteri > Cypriniformes > Leuciscidae > Rhinichthys > Rhinichthys klamathensis. The sequence goes on from NW_026606776.1 coordinate 1,813,741, forward strand.
GAGCCATATCCATCAAACAATGATCTGCACACAAGTCGCACAATGTTGACAAACAATACAAACAGACAAACCCATATAACACGCGCGCGCTAATAAGCGAGTGAATATAAATGCTTCTCTTTGGTGTTCTTAAAAGGGTTTAACGTTCTTGGCGGATTTCTTAATAAAACTACAACTTCTTAACACTACAAAGGACAATAATAAAGCATGTATTCAATATAAATCATCTATCGCGTCATAACAAAACATTCGTTATCGGAGAAGCACGCTAGCACGCGCGCGAACGAGTCATTTGGTTAAACGCACGACGTGAAACAACCATTCATATTTACCTGCACAGCTGCTAGTGTAAATAAAAACTCGAGGACGTCTTTAAGATCACGTAGACTTTAATATTGCGAGTCCGTGTGTTTCTCTACAAATCTAAACAGATTTGTTTTACTCACCATTCGCTCAGTTTATTCAATGGAAGCGAAAATGCTCAACTTCCGGGCCACGCTCTGACCCCGCAGCGCATGCGCAGTCAGATTTCGCCTCGCTTAAAGGAAGTATATGGAACTGCATTCAGAGATTATTTTTTATTTTAATTATTATTAATGCGTCTGCGGCCTGTACGCCATTTTTTTTACAGTATGAATGTAAAATATGCCCTCCGCAGGTATAATTACAACAATAGCTATTACTATTAGCCAGTGCTTTTTGAGGCATTTTCGTGTTTTTCTTTTCTTTTTTACTTAGCCTGATTTCAACCATATAGGCCTGGTTTCACAGACAGGGCAGGGGCGGCCTTACCTATGTTTCACCCGTTTCAATTGAAACGGGCCCCGCCCTCCAAGGGGGCCCCAACAGACCAGCAAAATCCCATTCATTTTCTCCGTAGGATATTGATTTTCAGCCATAATGTCTAAACCATCCAAGGTAGATTGACCACGAGCTACGAGGTTGTCAAATGAAAGTTTCTGCTCCTTTAAAAGCCACAAGCTACAAAATCAATCTTGTTATTTGCAAAACACTGACGTCTCTGATTGATCGAACTCGCGGTTACCATGGCGACGTTTACCACTCCCGCGAACGGCTTAAGCGATGTGAAGTATAATATCGGTAGTTTATGTATTTACACCTTTGCCTTTTTTGCCGTTAGGTTAAAATGTTATTTTGAGCAGAAAAATTATTTTAAGAGGAAATGAAACGTACATATGCCAGTGGTGCTGAAAACGACGAAAGATATCGGACAACAAAAGAAAAGCTTTATTCAGTCTACCAAAAGTGAAGTTACCCTGCGTGAAAGGGCGAGGCTTATTTCGACGTAAAACGCTGTATAATTGTATATAGTTTTAATCAAATAAGGTTGGATTATTTCTATGTTGAGCTGCCTGATCGTGAAGCTGAAAGTGCACGTAATAAAATAATATACCACTGATGCAAACCAACAGGAATCCTTGCTTTTTCTGCTCTATTATGTTTATGTTTTATGTGGGTAGGGCCCCATATCAGTTATTGAAGCGGGCCCCCAGATGCTTAAGGCCGCCACTGAGACAGGGCTTAGACTAAATCAGGAGTAGGGCTTAGTAAAATTAGGATATTTAAGTAGCTTTTAGAAATGTGCCTTAGAAAAAATAAAATAATTCTGGTGTGTCTCTTGAGACAAAACAATGGCACTGACATATAAAATATGTTACTGCAAGTTGCTTTCAGTGAAGACAGCTCAAGCATGCATTTTAGTCTGGCCAGGGGACTAGGCTTAAGTTAAACCAGGCAATAGTTTAATAAGTTTGCTGAAAAGCCTATTTTTAGGCTATTTAAACTATTGTGTTAACTACTATGTTAAATAACTAAATTGCAAGAAATGCCTGCAGTAAGGGTATTATAATTCTGGCTTTTTGAATATTCTGTTTCTTAATTCATTAATTTGTATTAAGTTTGAGCCTGCAGATTTGTTTAGTGTGCTCCATGCTGCAAATTAGTTATGAAGTAACACATTTTTTTAAAAATAAAAACTTGTTTCATATTAGCAACAGAAATGGAATACACACACAGTAATTTGTTTTGTTTTAGTATAATGCTTTTCAATGTAAAAATACAACAAGCCTCCCAAAAAATTGGAGGGATAACACAAGAAATAAATTATACTATAATATAAACAACAATTATTTACATGAGCATTTTTACACAGAAACATATATGCAAGATAAACATATTAAGGGAAGCCTCAGAGAGTTTACCTCACAGTAATATATTATTGATGATCATGCTATATAAAATCTATGATGGGTTAACATTAGGTGAACATTTATTTTCAGTAAAACAAATACTTTAATATATTTTTAGTGCCACTTGTCACTATCATGTCATGTTTCATGCCCAGGACAGTCGTCATGGGGAACAACTGGTGACAAATGAAAACACTGTCCCATACCTTAAGCTACAAAACTGGCTGAATTAATGCTTCAATTACTAACGGAAGGACCAAAACTGTTATACTGGCATGAATGTTTCCAGCCAAATCCTTAAAGGAATGTTCATCTCATGCTTTATTTATCTTTGTGCAAATTTGCTTAAATACATTCTTAACATGCGCACCACATGCTGAAATAAAAGGGGACCACTGAGATCCTCAATGGTATTTGACAAAGTAGGCTTTGTGTTTTTTTACTGATGTACACTCAGACTCAGACTCTACTGACAGGATTCTTCTCTGAGCTGGGGAAGGAATGGATCTCCCAGCAGCGATAAGTGCTTTCCTTAAAGTCTGTTTGACGTTTGGTGATGAGGTAAATCTTTTGGAGGATGGAACGGCGGAGAAGAATGTAAACCCATGGGTCCAGTATCTGGTTCCAGGAAGCTATTCGCACCCCCATTATCATCAGGGTCTTATAGGTGGCAAGGACATCTCCAACTCCAACAGAGCCCTCATACGACTGTTTCACTGTAATTAGGCCAACAATCTAGAGTTAAGAGTCAAAGACAAAACACCATAAGGATTATGATTTCACAAAATATTAGGAGATAATTCAACGCCTTCTCTCGTCTTGTGACACTTTGCCGTCTCTGCTGTGTGTGTGTTCATGTGTTTTGAAGGAGGCGTGGCTTTGGAGACACTCTGAAGGGGGGGTGGGATCTCATGCTTTCAAAGCTAGCTTGCTATTGCTAGTCTCTCCGAAATTGCCTACCCTGAGACTTGTGCATGTTTTAATATTTAGATCTATTATTGATTGCTATAAGTATGTGAAGAGAGTTTCAACAAGCATAATAAAAAGTGTTTAAAAAATTGTCTACCCTAACTTTAAGGTCCAAGTAATCTATAATCCAGTCAATTTAAAATATTAGGTGTGTCCCAGTTCGCGTACATACGATTCTACGCCATTTTTTGGTATAAATAGTGTGAGTAGTATACTGACAATTCCAAAAAGAAAAAAGTGCACTTTAAATACCCGATTGATGCACTTAATTATGTAAAAATTAAGCGAGGAATGTTGGACACTTCATGCACTCAACTGTCGCAGATTTAATTTCACTAAACAGTTGAGTACATAGTGCATAGTATTAGTAAAAAGCATGTATGACCTTTGGGACAGAACAATTGTTTTTTTATGTGCAGATACTGGACATAAACAACCTATGTGTTGCATGCCTTCAATGCTTGAATAAACTGAATAACGATTTATTAGAATTCTTTTCTCTGTACCGTGAGTTTTAAATATGCTTCATAAAAATATTCTTGGTGTTGGACATGTGGCCAAGCACTATTCAATTAAAAAGTAATCATAAGATAAACTTTAAAATCAGAAATAAAGTCACATTGTAAGAAATAAAGTCACGATAACAATTACACATTAGGTGAACTTGTTTTTTTTGTTTTTTTTTAGGCACCATTACTTCTCAAATGAGTTTCCTCAAATCATTTGAGTAGTCTAATCTCATAGGGTTTACAATGTACTGCAAGATATAAAGTCACAGTGAGAAATATAATGGGATATAAAATTGTAATTGCCTTTTTATTTAGTTTTTTACTCTGATGCATAAATGAGCTTCAATGCATTTGCTCATTTTTTTCATTTCTAAATTCTATTTCTAAAATAATTCTACCTTAAAGCAAGGGTTCTCAACTCTGCCCCTATGGTCCTGTAGACTCAACTTTCCAGTAGAGTTTTGCTCCAACCCTGATCAAACACACCTGAACAAGCAAATCAAGGTTTTCAGGATTCTTAGAAAGTTACAGACAGATGAATTTGATCAAGGTTGGAGTTAACTCTGCAGGAAAGTGAACCTCGAGGGACAGCGTTGTGTGCAGTTGAATTATTGCCATTGCTCATACTTACCAGAAGGGGGCTCCAACAGACACAAGATGTGAACATTATCCCCACAAGTTGTACTACCATCTCAATATCATGGGATTTAGCTAATCGACGGTTACAGGGTTTCCTTCGTATCCTCGCTAACACCAGAGTCAGTCCACTTATGGTGTTACAGACCAAAGCAATAGCAAGGGATGTCAACCCCAGTCCTGAGAACAACAACACAAAAGCTACGTCTGCCTTCTCGGTATCCTCCAGCACTTTAATGAAACACCAGGTTCCAGGGTACTGGTAGGTGTATGAACCCAGCTGAAAGCAGGGCAGAAGGGCAACGCAAAGAGCTGCTAACCAGATGATAGAAAGAGAGAGTTTAGTCCTTGCGGTCGTAACCAGTGAAGCATGGAGCAGCGGCTTTGTCACACCCAAACACCTCTCCGCTGCCATGGCACAACCAAGAAAGAGCGGACACAGTCCGAAAAACACCATGCTGCCCCCTAGAAACTGGCATAATGGGTCCGCCCTGTTGTATTCTTCAGAGGGTACACCTCCAGAAAGATACATCCTCATGACTATTGAACCAGGTATGACATGTCCCACAAAGTCTGTGGCCACCAGAGAGCCGGCGAACAGGAGAAATGCTTTGGATCGTCGGCGTAGACGGGCATATGCGTTTGCCAGGATGAGTAAAGCCACAATGTTAGACAGGATCCCCAGGGTCATTGACAACATCGCAGCTATGGGGCCGCTCAGGATCGGTCTCTCCGAGGTGACATTCTCGGGATTGGAAAGTGATGGAGAGGTCGCCTGTCCTTCCCACTGACTGTGATTGGAAAATGGATTGAGTGGCGCAGCGCCTGATGAATTGGTGTGATGCATGGCTAACTCAGTGGAGTGTTTAGCTGCGGGGCTCCCATCTTCATGTAGAGCTGTTGGAAGAGTGGAGAAATATCTTAGAACAGATCATTTGAAAGATTGTAGTGTGTTAACTTTAAAGGGTTAGTTCACCCAAAAATGAAAAAGTTATGTAATTAATGACTCACCCTCATGTCGTTCCAAGCCCGTAAGACCTCCCATATTTTAGATTTAGTCCGAGAGCTTTCTTTCCCTCCATTGAAAATGTATGTACGGTACACTGACGTGTTATCTGGTGCGTCCGTGTATTCGGGTTCAAATAAGTATGGCTGGGCAAAAAAATGCAAGTCTTCCTCTGTGTCGAAATCCTTAGACATGTTTGCGAAGATTGCTTTGTTTACAGCGTGCGTCTCCCTCAGACTGTAAACGAAGCTCGGGCGCACCAGATGACACGTCAGCAGCGTCTTACGTCAGTAAGTGGATTGACAACAGAACTGGAAGAGAATACAATACTGAATAAAGTCGTAGTTTTTGTTATTTTTGGACCAAAATGTATTTTCGATGCTTCAAAACATTCTAACTAACCCACTGATGTCACATGGACTACTTTGATGATGTCTTTATTTCCTTTCTGTATACCGTACATACATTTTCAATGGAGGGACAGAAAACTCTCGGACTAAATCTAAAATATCTTAAACTGTGTTCCGAAGATGAACGGAAGTCTTATGGGCTTGGAAAGGTGAGTCATTAATGACATAATTTTCATTTTTGGGTGAACTAACCATGTATACAGCTAACGGAACATTCTCAGAACGTTCTGGCAAAGTTCTCTCCAAGTTTTGCACAAACGTTATTCCAGTAACATTAACAGAACGTTCATTCAAAGTTATGGTCTTTAATAATGTTCTCGAAACATTACAAAACCATTATTTATAGTTTTAGTTGGATGTTCGTGTAATATTTTTGAAATGTATAGGCTACTTGTTTCAGAATGTTTCAGACTGGAGCTTTAAATAACTTAATGGAGATATTAGCAAATATTTTTTGTTAGCTTTAAGCATAGAATATTTTTGCTATTTTTAAGAGTGTGTGTTGCCATTTAACTTAAATATTTGAGGCTTCCGTTGTCATCAACTTCCAATATTTTAACTGTACAAAAACAGTCTGCTTATAATTGCAAACTGGTGTTTGTTTCCATATTATTTAAATGTATTATAGTAATCATACTGGTTTGAACTTTGTAGTGTAAGCGCTGTTTAACCGTTTACTGCACTTTGTAGGCCTACTAAAGACAACAGTAAGCATTATTCCCAGATAAACGTTTCAAGTACGTTGAAAACGTACAAAAACGTTTCATCATTTAGTAATCATCTTTGAAATAAATACGGCAATTATGCATTTTTATCCAGTTTTGTGTAAAATGTTTTGTCACGCCACGTACATTTTTTTTCTGTTTACAGATCAACCACATACAGTGAATATTAAACATAATATAAGGCAGCAGCAACAGTACAAAAATGTTTGTAATTTTTTTTACAAGACTGCAAAATGTATACATTAAAAAAACCTGTTAACTGGTAAGCTGTAAGTTACATTTATCATATAGATAAAAACTGTAAAAGACTGTAAAATATCTTATAAGTAATTGTACTGCAAAACACTCTCAAATGTATGTTATTTTGTAAGTCAGAACTATATGAATCACCATTTAATATACAGTGAAAAACCGTAAAAGAACCAATAAGTCCCTGCATGACACATCACATGATTATGTTCTAGTTTTGTTTCTTCTTATTTTTGTTATCAGAGGGCTAAAACACGTTTTGTGTTATACATTTTCAGTTTCATAGACAGGCCACTAACAATGAACTCTGATTTAGCATGTGGCTTTCTATACATTATTATTATGGTTTTCAGTATAATAGGGTAAAACACCATTTTAGGGTAAAAAGCTGATTTTGATGGTTTAAGTAGACTGGAAAGTTCAAGTCATTTCACTTGATGATAGGCCTATATATACAGTAGTAAGTTGTAAAACATACCAATATGCCATTCTGTAATATCTAAAACATTGTCACAATACATTTCTGGGAACCACAGCTGACAGTTTTTTCTTTTTCAGCATAAGTTTAAAATCAGGGATAGCCCTTTAATATGACTCAACCAAACTTCAATATCCCATACTTTCATATTGTCATAAAAAAAAAATTAAGCTGAAGTAGGGGATTCAGCCACAGCCACACCAAATGCTTACAGCTGAGAGAAACAAACTGGCATGTACTGACAGAGGCTCCTGCAGCCTCAAATCGTTTAAAACATTCCTCAAGGTTCATTCGCCTGCCTTTGACCTCTCAATGTTATTCTTTCGTCCTGGAATCAACAGCTCTCTTGAAGAATGCAACAGTGAGTCATATTTAGTTGGTTGTGGATGCTTTACAAATCCAGAAAATATAAAAATAAGTTGCATGTTGCAACAAGTTCCTATGACACATCATCTTATGTAGCCTACAACTCAGTGAAGACCAATGCAATGCTTACCGTTATTAAAGAATATCCATTGGGATTAAAATGTCAGAAACCATGAAGATTGACTAATTTTGTATTCTGTTTTGTAAACAAAATAAACATTTCATTTTAATATACAAAGTGAATTTTACTTTTAACTAATAATAAAAAAAAGTATGTTTAACAAAGATTACAAAATTAGCCTATAGTAACCGGTGAACGTAGAAAAAAAGGGTGCATCGGCATATCCATTCCATACGAGCGCCTGGTCATCTTCACTTCAATAGCAGAAAAGACGTAAAGCAGTATGTACACATAGGTTACAAAATAGTTACCAATAAGAGGATAATATGTAGTTTTTTTCCTTCAGACTGATAGATTCATATAGTTTCTCGGTGGTAGCCTACATTCCTCCATCAGACGCACGCGCGCGCTCGGATCAGTCGTTTTAGTAGTGTGTGTTTCTGAAGAAAACATGCCGGTGACTTTAGCCTAAACCCCTCCCTGATGAAGCTAACTGTTCTTAGGTGAGTGTGAATCACTCATACCGCTTGAGGTGCATGTTTTTGAGAGAAAGATGCTGCTGTTGTTTATTATTAGCCTATTATTAATAGTATGGTTTAAAGAGAAAATAAAAGTCTTAGCAAGTCTTATAACAAACTTACACTTGAGTAATTTCAGAAGTTGGCTTATCATGATAGTTATTTATACATTCAAATTATGATTCTAAAATGATTAGCCTATTAATAATGATAGCCTACCTGCATTCAGCATTAGGGTTTTTCTCTCATAGGTCTGACCTTGAACATATCAAATGTTTCACTAAACCAGATTTTTTTTTTTTTTTTTTTAGATTGAAGACAGGTGTCTGTGTTTGCTTAATTTTTTTTCAACCTGGCAAATTAGAGTGACTCCACACTTGTGGTTTGGATTTTGACTTACAGCTAAATTTTTATGTGGTGATATTAAAGAAGGCAAGAGAAAACATGATGTTGAAGTGCCATGGGTGTATTAAAGCAACGATTTCTTCTCAAAGACCGAATAGCTAGCTAATGTTTGGACTTTAATATGCACTGAAACAATATGATTTAATTACCTTTCAGTTTACAAAATAAAATGGCTAAAGTTGATGTGTAAACTAAACACCAACATCGCACAGAAATTTAAGCAAGACTATAATGTGTGATATGGTATAATATTATATTAATGCATAATGTAGTAAAATACACTACCGTTCAAAAGTTTGGGGTCAGTGAGAATTTTATTTTAATTTTTTGGAGCAAAGAAATCAATACTTTTATTTATCAAGGACAGTAAAGACATTTATAATGTTACAAAAGATTCTATTTCAAACAAATGCTGTTCTTTTGAACTTCCTATTCATCAAAGAATCCAAAAAAAACAAAAAAAAACTGTACAACTGACAGACCAACAACTGTTTCAACATTGATAATAATAATAAATGTTTCTTGAGCATCAAATCCTTTAACAATAGGGCTAGGCGGGGCTAAAGCCCCAGGGCCCGAACAAGGAGGGGGCCCTTGATTGGCTGTGGAGCAGATACTACTAGCCATCTGATTGCCAAAGCCTTACCACGCAACGCCCCCCACAAATTAGCCCTGTTATTTAGTAGCGCTTTGCCGAATATTCCATGCATTATCATGGAATCATTATAATTATAGTGACCGTTCGCAAAGACCCGCCTTTTTTAGTTACTGTGTGACAAGCCAGGCGGCTCTCACGAGTCACGCACATCATGTTCTCACTCACTGAAAAATACATCGCGGGGCAAAGACCAACGTTACACAATTGACTACGAGAGAGAGTTCAGACCAGCTTACTGTTGATATGAAACAAAGTCTCAACTTTCAAATATTGTAATTTAAATCATTTAAACAATACCGTTTTCAAGTTCAAGTCCACCGACGTTAATCTACTGACAGCTTTGTTGTCGGACAAAATTGCGTATTCGGCGTTATGATTGGCCAGGTCGCCTGTCAATCAAACCCCCGTGGGCAGCAGGACAGGGCATGGTGAAATGAAACGTCACGTTTTAATTTAACATAATACATTTATTCTATATTTAACTTGTGAACGATCGACCTGCTATGCTGCACATAGGCCTATAGATGGCTGCCTGGAGTGCCTGCGCGCCTTATTAGAATATAGCTACGCATCAACCAATAAATCGCCTCCACCCTTCACTTCATTCTAGAGTCTAGACTATTTTTTAAAACACAGCGTCATCGTCGACCCCACAAATTTTCGGTAAGTTTGATTATTAACTTGATGGATGTTTGATATTGCTTTTTATGTTTGATCAAACTCTATATTTGCCTAAAGGGCTGGCGATATATCCGGTAGAAATGTGTAAATTTTGCTGAGACATCATGATGTAAGTTTATAAATTAAACGCGTTTTTAATCATTGTGGTTTGGATACAAATTATTTTAAATGATGGTGAACTTGAGACGGTTTTGCACAGCGCACTTGAGTTCCGACCCTGAGATCTTAAAGTGACAGTAGCTGCTAATAAAGGTGCTGTCGCCATTTGTGTCCATATTGTTAAAGGAGAACTCCGGTGCAAAATGAACCTCGGGTGTAATAACACATTGGTACAGACTAAATCGTTCCCTGAGATTTGTTTTCATGATAATCGAATGTAAAGAGTTTTATCTCTAAAAACAGTTTAGCTTATAACGCTAGTATATTGGGCATCGAGTAAGCAAAAAGAGATCGCTAGTTAATACCATTAACAAGGCTCAAATTAGCCCCACACTAACACGGCAGCATAATGAGTGTCCTTACATGCAAACCGAAGCATTGAGAACTTTGTAAGTGTACAGACAGTTTAATAAGAAGATACTTTACACAGACAGTACAGTTAGCGCATACAGACAGGAGCCATCTTGGAAAACAGTCTCGATCAGTCAAACCACGAACACGGTGATACGTGAGCTGAACTGTGAGTTGGAATCTCATATGGTCCGTTGTTTCCGGAAGAAAGCACTGAGCGCATAAGAGAAGCACTGAACGCAACAGAGAAAATAAAAAAATAAAAATAATTTATCTTATCTTCAATATCTACACGTACTGTTCGCTCACCTTCGTGGTTCGACTGATCGAGACTGTTTTCCAAGATGGCTCCTGTCTGTATGCGCTAACTGTACTGTCTGTGTAAAGTATCTTCTTATTAAACTGTCTATACACTTACAAAGTTCTCAATGCTTCGGTTTGCATGTAAGGACACTCATTATGCTGCCGTGTTAATGTGGGGCTAATTTGAGCCTTGTTAATGGTATTAACGATCTCTTTTTGCTTACTCGATGCCCAATATACTAGCGTTATAAGCTAAACTGTTTTTAGAGATAAAACTCTTTATATTCGATTATCATGAAAACAAATCTCAGGGAACGATTTAGTCTGTACCAATGTGTTATTACACCCGAGGTTCATTTTGCGCCGGAGTTCTCCTTTAATCAACATCAGAAAGAAAGTCATTTACTGCCCTTGAATGAATCACTTTTGTAAAATTAATAAGAATGAATGTTGAATTTATAGTGAAAACTATGTATTGTATATTTGATAACTTTATACAATTTAATATTATTCAGTGCTTTAAGTTTTTCAAGGTCAATTTCTTATGTGCCTTTGTTCTATTGTTATTTGTGACTCTTGTCATCGGTAAGCTTGAGATTCTTTTCTTAAGTTACTATTATTTTTGTGATATTGAAATTGGTCACAACTCACAAGAATTATGAAATGTTAGTGCCATTCAATTTTGATATGATAAAAAATCGTTTTAAAAGTAATATAACTTAACTGTGAAGTATATCATAGATGGATAAAATGACTCGTATAATGATAGAACATTTAGCTCATGTAGTTGGTGACCTGTAGTGGTGGGGGGCCCTGCAGTAACTCATAGCCCCGGGGCCCAGTGAGCTCTTAATGCGGCCCTGATTATACTGATTTGTGAAGGATCATTTGACACTGAAGACACTGACACTGGTGATGCTGAAAATTCAGCTTTGATCACAGGAATAAATTACACTTTACTATATATTCACACAGAAAACAGCTGATTTACACTGGAATAATATTTAATACTATAACTGATTTTTGTTGTATTTTTAATCAAATAAGCGCAGCCATGGTTAGCAGAAGAGAATTATTTTAAAAGTATTTAAAATTGTACCGACCCCAAACTTTTGAACGGTAGTGTATGTAGGCCTACATATTTGGACTGATCAGTTCTCAGAACAAGGTTGGACAAGTTGTTGCCTGCTTTAAATGCAAAATATCCGTGTGTTACCTTTTACATTTTGGACATGTTATGGTTTGGGCCTCATAATCATTTTACTATGCAAATTTAGCTGAAAAGCCCATAAAAGGCTGTTTTATGAGGCACAAAAAATGTTGCTGTCAAAAAGGTCAATGTCTGTTCCATGACCTATATCTTTTTTGATGGAAGGTATGTGTCTACAAAAAAATCACAAGAGTATGACAACTAGCCCCATTCTTCCCTATATGCCATTGAATTAATGCAAATTTGCAAGACTGAGTGTATGAAGTGATTTGGGTGTTATCTGCCCCAGATAAGAAAAAAGAGGTTTCAAGTATTATTTTTATTCTTCTGTGGTTGGTGCGTTTCTTTAATAAAGATGACAGTAGCACAAAAAAAAGAGCTTGGAGTTGATTGATTCATACAACATAAAACAGGGACAGTATCAGCCACATCAATGAGCTCAAGTTGAAGTTTTGAACCACCCAACTCTCTCTCATTATGTCATTAGACAGGGATTTTGCTTGTGAGAAGCTCATTATAAGACTACTGACACGGACCGTTAAAATGGAGAGATTAAGAGCGTAGTTTTTTTCTTTGTCATTTTAAAGATGTGGTGTTCAGAGATTTTCCATTCATATACCACTATATTCTCCCATTCTCTTAATAATCTTGTGAATGTAGCCATTTGTATTCTGTTTGATTTCACTCTCCAAAACCAAGTCTGAAAGCTCTGACAGCGACCAAAGCTTTATTTATTTATTTAAAAAAAAACACACATGCTGCTTCCTCTCTTCCCATGTCAAACTGCGGACAACTGAACCTGCAAATTGAGAGCAGAATATGTTTTGAAAAGGGCACCAAAGAGTCAATCAAGATCTGCAAGACGCATTAATGTTGGAAATCAAGGATGTGCTCAAAGATGCGTTTTATACAGGTCCTTCTAAAAAAATTAGCATATTGTGATAAAGTTAATTATTTTCCATAATGTAATGATAAAAATTAAACTTTCATATATTTTAGATTCATTGCACACCAACTGAAATGTTTCAGGTATTTTATTGTTTTAATACTAATGATGTTGGCATACAGCTCATGAAAACCCAAAATTCCTGTCTCAAAAAATTAGCATATTTCATCCGACCAATAAAAGAAGTGTTTTTAATACAAAAAAAAAAGTCAACCTTCAAATAATTATGTTCAGTTATGCACTCAATAGTCAATACTTGGTCGGGAATCCTTTTGCAGAAATGACTGCTTCAATGCGGCGTGGCATGGAGGCAATCAGCCTGTGGCACTGCTGAGGTGTTATGGAGGCCCAGGAAGCTTCGATAGCGGCCTTAAGCTCATCCAGAGTGTTGGGTCTTGCGTCTCTCAACTTTCTCTTCACAATATCCCACAGATTCTCTATGGGGTTCAGGTCAGGAGAGTTGGCAGGCCAATTGAGCACAGTAATACCATGGTCAGTAAACCATTTACCAGTGGTTTTGGCACTGTGAGCAGGTGCCAGGTCGTGCTGAAAAAGGAAATCTTCATCTCCATAAAGCTTTTCAGCAGATGGAAGCATGAAGTGCTCCAAAATCTCCTGATAGCTAGCTGCATTGACCCTGCCCTTGATAAAACACAGTGCACCAACACCAGCAGCTGACATGGCACCCCAGACCATCACTGACTGTGGGTACTTGACACTGGACTTCAGGCATTTTGGCATTTCCTTCTCCCCAGTCTTCCTCCAGACTCTGGCACCTTGATTTCCGAATGACATGCAAAACTGAGCAACAGTCCAGTGCTGCTTCTCTGTAGCCCAGGTCAGGCGCTTCTGCCGCTGTTTCTGGTTCAAAAGTGGCTTGACCTGGGGAATGCGGCACCTGTAGCCCATTTCCTGCACACGCCTGTGCACGGTGGCTCTGGATGTTTCTACTCCAGACTCAGTCCACTGCTTCCGCAGGTCCCCCAAGGTCTGGAATCGGTCCTTCTCCACAATCTTCCTCAGGGTCCGGTCACCTCTTCTCGTTGTGCAGCGTTTTTTGCCACACTTTTTCCTTCCCACAGACTTCCCACTGAGGTGCCTTGATACAGCACTTTGGGAACAGCCTATTTGTTCAGAAATTTCTTTCTGTCTTACCCTCTTGCTTGAGGGTGTCAATGATGGCCTTCTGGACAGCAGTCAGGTCGGCAGTCTTACCCATGATTGCGGTTTTGAGTAATGAAACAGGCTGGGAGTTTTTAAAAGCCTCAGGAATCTTTTGCAGGTGTTTAGAGTTAATTAGTTGATTCAGATGATTAGGATAATAGCTCGTTTAGAGACCCTTTTCATGATATGCTAATTTTTTGAGACAGGAATTTTGGGTTTTCATGAGCTGTATGCCAAAATCATCAGTATTAAAACAATAGCTTGTTTTCATATGACGTCACGCCACTGCGTTGCCATGGCGCGAAATGCAAATGGAGGGCAGGAAGTGATTTGCTGTATTTAGAAAGCACTATAACAAACTCAAAATGCATGTCTTGCGTCGTTTATGGTTGCTTAAATCGATCAAACCATGAGGAGTTTTTATCGTGTACCAAAAGTTGTTGTTCATAAGGGGGGAAAAATGCAAGAAATTGACCGAAAAACTCCGGAAAAACGGCTTGCAAACCTACGGCCAGAGCTGCCAACTCTCACGCATTGGCCGTGAGACACCCGCATTTGATTGGTTTCACACGCCACACTCCCGATTTCTCACGCTGAAGTGTCAACCCGGCCGGTCAAATGCCTGAAAGATGAGTTTATCTACAGATCTACCTGTTGAGCCACTCGTGATCGACTAGTTATACCGCAAATTCGTTAAAAATCTCCCGCAATCTAGAGCGAGCGTGCATGGGATACAGAGATTGCGCTCCAAACCGCGTAGAGCGAGCGAGAGACCTTACGTGGGCATAGAGCATTCACCTACCCGTGTGTGCAGTGATCACTTCACCAAATGTGAGTTAATACAACTTAAGTGGCTATGTTTGTGTAATGTGTAACGTTTCCGAACTTTGTAAAGTCAAAGTATGTCTGTAAGACGAGGTAGTTGCTGATATCTACCGCCTCGATGGCATGAAAATCTTTCAATTCAGTTGAAAATCGCTCCTCTTCATAACGTAAGGATCAGATCCAACATATGTTTGATTTTTTGTTTATATCTTTCTCTTGTAATAGCTGTAAAGTAGTACAGTACGGACTTTCCTCCATCTCGTCCATTGCCCTCTTCACTCCCTGCCCTCCATCTGAATTTGGCGCGTCATCATAATCACGTGACTGAAACCCAGCTATAAAAGACCTGAAATATTTCAGTTGGTGTGCAATGAATCTAAAATATATGGAAGTTTAATTTTTATCATTACATTATGGAAAATAATGAACTTTATCACAATATGCTAATTTTTTTAGAAGGACCTGTAATTGCCAAGAGTGTGCAGGTCTTAAATATAGACATATTCATTTGAACTGGAATTTATTTTTTAATATAAAGGAATAGTTGATAAACAGATGTTAAAAAAATTATAGGAAGAGTTCAAAATTAAAATGTATTATTCCCTCACGTCATTTTGTGGAACACAAAATACAGCATGTCCGAACGGCTCTTTTCCATACAATTAAAAGTAAATGTTGACAGAACTTTCATTTTTGGGTTGGCTATTCATTTAATATGAATTATTATGTATTAAGTCTGAGTTCTACTATAGTAGTGCTGTGTTTATAGGGTTAGACATCTTGGAATAAAAATGTATTATTTTTAATATGGTCAACTTGCTGAGGATGAATAATCTTTAATAAAGTTTGACTCTAATGAAGTTAGACTGTGGAATGAGGGTGTAGGCCAAATGGTAAGATAATTTCTTTAATAAACATAACAAAATTGCAGCCTGAAATGAAAATATTTTGCAAAACTTTGAGAGCAGGTTTGGTTTAGATCCCCAGAGCATTCAAAGGGCACAAGTCAGGAAAAGACAGTGGCTCCCAATTTTCCGTAGAGGTGGAACATTGTTCACTACTTGCCAGACATTACAAATCAACCCAGATGCATATTTTTTCCCTCTGGCACAAGAAGTAAAAACAGGTATTTATCCTGGCATGCACATGGACATGCTGATCCAGAAGTGGATCTCTGTGGATTGGAATGTGGTCTGTGTTGATCAGCACGCAGTTGGTTTCATTGTGATAATAGGCACATTTTGTTTTGCCACATTCTGCGTTTGGGTTTTTGCTGATTGCTCATTTGTTTGCTCTAGATCGAGGAATTTTGGATAAGATCCCATTGGAGCTGAAACAAGACACAAGCAATGAGCTGTGGGTAGTAGAACTACTGCAGACCCAGACGGGTTTGACGTTATACATCTGTTTTTGTTCCCTCATTTAAATAAAGCGATCAAGGGTCTCAGTAATATGATTTCTAAAAGGGCAGAGTCTTCCACTGATTTGTCTCTGTGACATTCACAGTAAGGAAAACAACTAAAGCTATTTCCTCAACCAATTAGCAAAGCATTTACAGATGAGCGCAAACCAAATGTCTTCTCTACGAGGCAGATGTGGAAGAAACCAAGGTGCCAGATGGGTTCTTGGAGTCTTGCAATCATTTTAAGATTGGCAACTCCAACTATTTAATGATGGCACACGTAGATGTTTTTTTTTGAAAACTTCAAAGTTGCAAATCAGCATGATTATGCCATCATTTCAGAAATTTCTGGTCCCCTGGAAAGGTGAACAAAACAAAAGGAATATATAATTGCTCTAAATATCTGGATTACTTGGAAAGACATATGCGTTTCTGTCAAGAAAATTCTTAAAACATTACAAAACCAAAGCCTGAATCACATAAAATAACTATTAATATTGTGTAAATAGGTCAGGAAGGTTTCTAGAAATAATTCCTGTTAACTTTTATCCTCTGACTGTTTGGCCACAGGCTGAATCTTTGGTTTGAAAGCAAGAGACATGCAAAACCAACCATTTGATCTGCAGCCCAAAATTCCACCCAGCCATGAATCTTTCACAAATCAAATGTGGTTCACCACATTCACATTAAAATGTCAAGGATTTGAAAACACTCCCCTATTCTATCGCCCGGCCCAACAAACAGAATGCCAATGCGATGTGGGGTGGACGGGTCCAGAAGTATGAGAGAAACCACAGGTTCCCATGGCATACAAGGCTGATCATCAGTAGACTTGGACAACATTTCCAGTTTTCCGAAAATAAAAAGCTTTTTCTGATATTACCTTTCATGTAGTGTGCAGCATAGCTGTTTGTGAATGCAAAAGGTCTGCAAAGATCAAAAAGCACGACAAATAACGTTTTTGTCTCCTAAAAGAAAGAACCGATTCTGAACTGCCAAAACAAGTCGTCAGCAATTCAAGTCTTACTTCCTGTTAAACCTATGTAATGATTAGGGGTGTAACGATACACGTATTCATAACTAGTTATAGTCCACAGATCAGCAACATTCACCATGATATAATGTAGTAACTGTAACCATGGAAGTTTGGCAGGAATAGTAAAATGCTTTCAAGTAAGCATTTTAAGTAACCAATCAAGTAACCAAAACATTATTTGTCCATCCTTCAAATTCAAGATGTAAAAAAACTCATTATTTAAAAATATTTTTTTATTTGAATAATTTTTCTTTTTTTAAATCAAGGAAATTCCTCTGGCATTTCTTTCTGTGTGCTGAATCGAAAACGTATCGAACCGAACCGTGAATTTTGTGAACCGTCACACCCCCAGTATGTGATGTAACAAATTTGCATGGTCTTCATTGGCTGTCCACAAACAACATTTACTTTAACCCACCCTCAAACACAGTTGTATCTGAGGCCTGGTAGAGTTTGATTCTTATCAATGTATCAAGACGGCGTTTTCAGAGCCTCTATTCCACTTTGCATGCACTTCCAAAGGATGAGGACTGCGATAAAGCCTCCATCGTTACTGTAACTGTGTATCAAGTGCTGAGGAAGCCTCTGGAGTTGAAATTCAGATATAGTAGCTGCTAATATACTGTAAGCGGTAGATCAATCACAATAGGCTGGGCCGTCCGACCAATCAGAGCAGAGTAGGCTCTCGGAAAGGAAGGGTTTAGAGAGAGAATCTTTATACGAACCGTTTTCAGACTCTTTGAGAAATTAGGTGATGTGCAATGTATATAGTGAGAAAATGAGTGTTTTTGACCTTTGAAGCATGTAAAACTATTGTAGTAGACATCCAAAACAAAGTCAGGAATCTTTAAAATAGCATAATTGGGGCACTTTAAAATATTATATGAAAAAACTTCCATTGTATTATGTAAATAAAAGTAAATTCAATTTAAAGTCATTTCAATTCAAATTTATTATAGCGCTTTTCATACTAAAAATACATCCAAAACGATTTTACTATTTTTTTTCTAGTTTGAGAAGGGTTTCACTCGGATATACAAGACTAACGCAACTTCCATTTCATGCCGACTTTAATAGAGCGAAACTGCACTCTAAACAATGCTGGGTTGTTTTAACCCAAATTTGGGTCAAACATGGACAAACCCAAATGTTGGGTTAAAAACGTAATTTAAAATTTTAACCCAACTTCAACTTTCACTTTCAACTGTACATTTTTTAATTAATTTTTTAACCCAACATTTGGGTTTGTCCATATTTGACCCAAATTTGGGTTGAAACAACCCAGCATTTTTTAGAGTGTGTTAAGTGTCAAAACATTATTAAACATATAATGTTGAAAGTAAGTAGGCTTTTGTTAAAACAAAATCGGTTTCACTTATCTTTAGGATTAGAACAAGATTATTGATTTGATGGTGGGCTCAAAAGTGGTTACGAATCTTATATATCTATATATATGTTTATAGTATGCACTCATGATAATAACAGTAATGTGGCATTTGTTGCTAAAAAGCCTCTGTCTTATATCTTTATGTTATTAAAGACTATGCAGTGAAAGCACTTTCTTCAATTCACCGTAAGCCACTAAAAGAACATCATGTTCAGAACAGAACATTTTCTTCCGACATATACTGCAGCTGTCAGGATAAATAGTTGGTTAGAGATTGCAGACAGAGAATGGAGACGGACAGTAAGAACGTGATTCATATTATGAAAAGGGAAAAATAACCCTGTGATCCCATTCAGTAGTTGTGCGAACACAAACACACACTAGAAGATGATACTTTTTTAATCTAGCACTCATCTGAACATCAGGCTCTGGAAATGAATTTCAAAAAATGTTCATCAAAAAAAAAAAAAAGGTGGCATGACTCATCAGGACATTCTGGTCGGCATGGTTTTCTCTCACATATTCACCAGCCTCAGGGCACCGGGGGTCAATACTTAAACCTGCGTATGAAGGTCTTGCTTAAGGCCACATGAGACAAACGAAGGCTTTATCTTTTCAATGGCAAATCCATTGAAATCAAATTAGGCTTTTAGCATACTCTTAATTTGCTTACAAAATACACAGTGAGCAAAGCAGTGCAAGTTAGACTGTAAAGGCCTAGGGTACATGCATCTCATAATTCAATGTTCAGCTATTCAGATAAGACTGTTTTGCACACTTGCTTGGTAATATTGATTCAGTATCGGCTCCATTACCAGATGGTATAGACTCAAATCAATGAATGGACTTTTCTCACAATATGTTCTGTCACTTCCGCTGATTTATTGTATGCAGTTGACCCTTAATGGCTTAGTTAGCAATACTGAAGCTTGCTATTTTTCATTCCATGCTGGCATGTGTTTTATGCGCTTGTGAGTTCTTCGAAATGGCTCTTACAGGAAAACCTACTTGCTTAAGAAAGTATAGAGGATTATTATGGAAAATCTTTTGATCTGAATATCATTTTCTAAATGTGGAAACATTTTTAATTGCAGTGATAAAATGCTAGCTGAGCAACGATGATAGTGTAAGAGTAAAATGTTGAGTATGCGATAAACAACTGGCAATAATAATTCTCGGTCCATTCCACACTGGCAATAACAACTCTTGGTCCATTAGATTTGCTGTAATTTGTAAGACTGTCATGGGCTGAAAATTGAACATATGGTTGGTGGGTGGCGAGAGGACCGTAATTACATTGGGAACGATGTGTAAGAAGATTCATATACTGGGGAACATCCATGGAGTCAACATGAATCAGACAACTGACCTCAATACAGGCATGTTTCGTCTTTGATTATAGAATGGACACTGTATTGGTTAGGTAAAGACTAAACACAAATGGACACACTCTCACACACTCTCACACACTCTCACACACTCTCACTCTCACTCTCACTCTCTCTCTCACTCTCACTCTCACTCTCACTCTCACTCTCACTCTCACTCTCTCTCTCACTCTCACTCTCACTCTCTCTCTCTCTCTCTCTCTCTCTCTCTCTCTCTCTCTCTCTCTCTCTCTCTCTCTCTCTCTCTCTCTCTCTCTCTCTCTAAAGCAGTCTAATTAACTAATGATGGTTTATAAATGCTTTTATGTGAGGTTGAGCTCACATAAACTGTCAATGAGCGCCACACTAAAAAAGAAAAATGAATTCTGTGTCTAAAGACAACAACCTTGCAGGGTTTCTTAGCCACAGAACTAGCCTGTTTTTATAGCCAAACATGGTCAAACTCTTTACCTATAATTCCAGAGACATAATCAAAACCACGTCCGGTAGTCTGGAGGTTATTATCATGGCTATTGAATTTACCCTGGTGGATAAAAAGCCACTGTTAGATATCAGATGTTAAATATAACCAAAGTTCGTTGGAGTTGAAACTTGATGGCATGTCTGATTAAAACACGGGACAGATACCAGTCCTTTAGTCTCTTTTATTTAAGGTTCAAGATTAAGTCTTGAGTAATTCACATAACATGAAGTTCATGGATTCACATGAAACAGATTCACAAGATGTAAATGGGCAGTTGTTAACGGATGGACAGGATGTAAAGGATGGTCTTAAGTCAACTACAAACAATACAATAAAGGAAATCAAACTCATATAATTCTTCAAAAAACATATCACCAACATATAATCAATCCAAATAATGAATAAATATCCAATCCAAACAATTCATAAACAAATTCAAACAATACAATTGGCAAAACAAACTTACTTAGCACATCCTAAGGAAAGGACTCAAAGGAGTGTTCATTCAAACACCCACACCTCACCAATACAAAAGAAACAAAAGAAAAAAGTGAGGTCTACTTATAGACCTTGACCAGTGGTGGGTGGGTAATGTAGTGCACTAGATTTTCTCATGAGATCGGGTTGGGTTTCTTTCCTGAACGGATCAGCGTTTTGATCGATTCGTTTGAATGAATGATTCAGT